>NC_045616.1:40311976-40625245 GCF_009829155.1 Mustela erminea | reverse complement strand
CTGGCGATTGACAGACCTGTACCCCTGGAGCTAATAATACATTATATGTTTATAAAAAATTAAAAAACTCTAAAGATATGTGTAATATATATTATATATATTATATAATATATATTATATAATTATACATTATCTAATTATAATATAATATACATTATATAATTATACATTATCTATCATATATTTTGTAAATACACATGTTATATACTTCGTATGCATAATAGTTTTAAAATGAAAAAAAAAAAGAATTTTAACTTTAATGCCTTCAGTATCAATAGATTTTGTCCTTGACCAAAAATATTATATTTGGCTTTACACACACACATACCTATATAGTCTTTCTTATTAGAGCCTCTAATTACCTCAATCTCTATAGAATTAGGAGATATATATTTTCAGACATCAAAAGATCACTTTTTTTCTTAATGTGCCAAACTCAAGGTCCTGTCTTGTCCTTATCATTGAATTTACAACCTTCAGTATTAACTTTTATTCTTCATCCCAAACTTGCAAACAATCTCTCTGCCTTTTGTAATACTCCATTGTCCTAAACTTGTTACCTTTTCTATTAATTCTTTTCTATTCCTCTCTCATATCATTTTTTCCCTTAAAATGAAAATCATTATACCTTATACCAAACTTGCTTATTTTCAAGACCACACTATTTGTTTCAGCATTCATTTTTCTATTGTGAAAATATGAAAAACAGGATGCCAACAAATTTGAAAATGTATGTTTAATGGACCAATTCATGGAGCATCAGTAAGATAAATGGCTGACCTTGCAGAAGAAATGGCTGAAATCCCGTAAGAGACAAAGTGGGCAAGAAGACACTAGAACACTTTCCCACTAGTTTCTGGAACAAAGCAAGGATATCCATATTGTCAACTTCTATTAGACATTGTACTAAAATCATAGGTAGTGGAAAAATTTTTTTGAAAGAAATTAGTATACCGAAGGCATACAGATCAGAAAGAAAAAGTAAAATTGCTTTCATTTGCAGGGGATATGATCCTGCCTGTAGAAAATCCTAAGGGGAAAAAAAAATGACCAGAACTAATAAATGAGTTCACAAATTCAGAGGATACAAGTTTAATATTTGAAATCTATTTATCTCTATATACCAGCAGCAATCTGAAATAAAATTAGTAAAGTTCTATTCACAAAAACATCAGAATAAACTACTATGCGGTGAATTTAACAAAAGCATAAGATTTATACAATGAAAATTACAAAACATTGTTAAGAAAATTTAAGATCCAAATAAATGGAGAGACATTTCATATTCATTGATTGGAAGGCTCAAAATTGTCATAATGGCAATTACCACTAAATTGATCTATAAATTCAAAACACTCTCTATCAAAATCTCAGCAGGCTAATTTGTAGAAATTGAAAAGTTTAGGAATAAGAATACCTAAGACACTTTGGGCAGAAAAAAACATATTTGGAGGATTATAGTATTTGATTTCAATTTACTTTAAAGTAATGAAGACAGGGGCACCTGGGTGGCTCAGTGGGTTAAGCCTCTGCCTTCTGCTCAGATCCTGATCTCAGGATCCTGGGATCGAGCCCCACATCGGGTTCTCTGTTCGGCAGGGAGCCTGCTTCACCCACTCTCTCTCTCTCTGCCTACCTCTCTGCCTACTTGTGGTCTTTCTCTCTCTCTCTCTGTCAAACAAACAAATAAAATCTTAAAAAAAAAAGTAATGAAGACAGTGTATAATCAGAGCATTGATCAGCATATAGATCAATGGACAGAATTGGGAATTCATAAAAAGATCCTTCCTTTAAGGTCATTTATTTTCAACATTATTACACTATTACATTATTATATATATAATGGGTATTCTTTTTTAAGTGGTAATGTATCAGTTGGATATATACTTGAAAGAAAAGAAAAGAAAAAAGAGAGAGAAGAAAGAGGAGGAAAAGACCCCTATGCCCACCGTACACAACACTTAACTCAAAAAGGATCACAAACCCAGAAATTCTACTTCCAAGAATGTATCCAAGAAAAATTTTTCATGGTCCATGAAGACATATATGCAAATGTTCACAGCAATATTAGTCACTTATAAGGGCCCAAACCGGAAACAATCTA
This sequence comes from Mustela erminea, assembly GCF_009829155.1. Classification (NCBI taxonomy): domain Eukaryota; kingdom Metazoa; phylum Chordata; class Mammalia; order Carnivora; family Mustelidae; genus Mustela; species Mustela erminea. The sequence goes on along the minus strand of NC_045616.1, from coordinate 40,623,141 downwards.
AAAACCTCTAAGTGATGATCTGGGGGGAGTGGGAAAAGGGGCAGAACATGCATAAAATGGAATAATACTCAATAACTGAATGAAATATTGATAAATGCTACAACATAGGTGAACTTCAAAAATATTATTCCAAGTGAAAGAGCTGAGAATATCCAAAAGAACATATATTATAGGTTTCTTTTTGTATTAAATGCTTAGAAAAAGTGAATTTATAGAAACAGATTCCAAGGAGTAACTTTCCAAGGCTGAGAATGGAAGCCATTAACTATAAACAGAAATGAAGCTACTTTCAGGATGAAGGAAATATAAAAAGTGACCAACCACTTAGATTTGCCTCAGATCAAAGTGTTTCCTAGGATGTGGTATTTCTAGAGTTAATTTACTATAATCATAAAATTATACACATTTAGCAATTGACATTATGATACGTAAATTAATAAATGGCACAATAAACCTGTTAAGATAACAGAATGATTAAAATACTAGATAAACTTTAAACATAGTATCTTGATTATTAAAGTAAATATGCCAATTTGTAGTTTTCCAATATTCACTTTAAGTCTTAGAAAGAGAAAAAAGTTTCTCAATTTGCTCAAATAACAAAGAATTAATTTTGTATTGTATTCATTTTCAAGTTTAGAAAACTGTGTATTAAAATTTTTTGAAAAGGCAAATTTGCTGTTTAGGTTATATAAAAATAAAAATAAACACATCAATCCAATGACAAAGATATTATTGTTGGGGCACCTGGGTGGCTCAGTGGGTTAAAGCTCAGGGTCCTGGGATCGAGCCCCACATCGGGCTCTCTGCTCAGCAGGAAGCCTGATTCCCTCTCCTTCTCTCTGCCTGCCTCTTTGCCCACTTGTGATCTCTGTCAGAGAAATAAATAAATTTAAAAAAAAATATATATATATATGTATATATATATATATGATGTTATTGTTTGTAGGCATGTTGACTATTTGATAAACTCCATGAACAATTATCCTATTAACCCATTTTCCTAAGTGGAAGTATACCTGTATTAAAAAAGTTATTGACATTTTTAACTTCCTTTTTTCTACATAAATATGCAAAATGTAGAATTGGCCTTAGTGAGCCATTTCCTTAAGCTTTTAATATTTAATTAAATGTATTTTCTTTCTTAATATAAAAGCAAACCACGGTTTTTTGGTTTTTTTTTTAGATTTTATCTGTTTATTTGACATAGAGAGATCACAAGTAGGCAGAGAGGCAGGCAGACAGAGAGAGAGAAGGAAGCAGGCTCCCTGCTGAGCAGAGAGCCCAGTGTTGGGCTGATCCCAGGACCCTGTGATCATGACCTGAGCTGAAGGCAGAGGCTTAACCCACTGAGCCACCCAGATGCCCCCACACCATGGCATTTTTAAATAATTATATTTTACTCCTTAACGAGGAATGGTTAGACTATACACTAACCACTTATATAGTTCATTTCACATTACTCTATAAATCTCTAATAGATTATATGCACTATAGCCAGAAGCATCGCATGGTTTTAGGCTACCAGAAGAAAAGCATGATCACAAACGTGCATCTCCACCAGAACTCTATGATAACCACTGAGACCAGCAGAGCTTCATCAGTGCCGGGTTTCAAGGACACCCTTTTTTCCCATCAGTCTCTAATACCACAATAGTAAACTCCCACCCTGTAAGAAGTGCAAGGGAAATTAGAGAGAAAGGGGTCAAACTATGTATTGGTTCACCCCCACTACCTTCAGAATGCCATGGGGTAGCTGGGTTAGGAGTTAATTGGACACTTAGGTCATCATGGCCAGAGTCCCCAACAACGAAAGAGGGAGCCAGGATAGCTAAGATGAAGCTGTACTAGCATCCTGTTTTAGGACTTCAAGAAGACCACAGTAGCATCCTGTCTAGCAGCCTTTGCAGAAGTGACTTTTGCAAAGCATCTCCAGACAAAACAATTAACCATAGAACATTGGCCACTCTCACAAGTTGAAGCAGTTTGTCTCCAGATGCCAGCCCAAAAGACCATTAACATGTGAACAATAACCCAGTAAGGAGACAGGTGCATGATCAAAGCCCTGACTGGCACACGTTAGTAGCCAATCCACAGGGGGGCCACACTCAGGATGCTCCAGAGAGTCCTGCAAAAGAGCTTATAAAAACCCCTAGATTTGAACACCTAACTGGCTGCCCTTTCAGGTCCCCTCCGTCTCCAGCAGCTTTATACTTTCACTGGATAAACTTCCCTTTGCTGCCCACCGCTCTTCATCTGGTCTCCCTCTTCATTCTTTCAAGTGGTGTGCCCAAGAACAGTGGGCACTAAGGGGACAGAAATCCTGAAATCGTGAGAGAAATACCTGGATCGGTTAGAGAGCAATCCTAGTCGATTCTGAAAATACTTCCAGAGGACTGACAAATTGGCAAATCTATTTGTGAATCTCTGCAGGAGTCTCCCATGACAGTTTACTTAGGTTTAGTTTAGAAAGAGCAGAGAGAGTCATTAACATGAAAAGAGACAAAAAATGCTTCCTTCGTCAAGATTTCTTTTGGCTAGAAAAATGGTAGAGAGAAGAGAGTCTGTAACATTACATGTTTACCAAAAACCTGCAATATAAATTGATTAAGCAAGAAGACACTCTTTAAAATTATGACAATTTTTTTTCCTTTTGCTCTCTCTGCCCCACCCCCACCCCCATCTCTTCAGCAAGGTTAAATCAAAAAGAGAAGGAGAGGGAAGGTAGGGGAGAGAGAGAGAGAGAGAAAGGAAAAAAACAAGAGTGAGAGAGAGGGGGTTGGGGAGGACAGGGAATGGAGAGGAAAAAACTAATTGCAGAAGGTAAAGATGCTACAAGTTTTGATATTTGAGTATCATGGGCAAATTTTTTAACCGCTGAAGTTTTCAAATACTAGAACATAAGATGTTAGCAATGTTTAAGAAAAAAAAATTGTGTAAGAGTAAAGAGAAATTGCTTAAGTAGCCACAGGAGGAATCAAAAGAGATACCTCAATTGCTATTGACATTATGATTTTTTTCTCTTCCAATTCATTTATCTTCTAAGATCAATAAATGCTTTCCCCCAAATAGGTACTTACTTGAAGTAGTTAAAAACTCTTTCCAACTTATCTTTCTCTCATCTTAGTGTTAACCTTTCCCTATTTCTCTTGCTATGTCTCTCTCCCTTCCCTCCCTGAAATTTTATCAGCTGTACATATTTAGATCAACATGCATGTGAAATTTTTACTCAACACGATATTCTGACCAAAGACTCATTTTGTGGGCTATCATAACTCATCGGAAGAAAAATTCTCTGAGAAGATGAGTGAATGTGTGTTTATCCTATGTCATACATCAGGGGCCATGGGAAAGCACAGGATGGGGTCAGGATGAGGTCTTCTCCAGAGTTCTAGAAAGCTCACTGAAATCTGCAGAACTCTATAGAACTGGTAGTCAGGAAACAAAGTTATTTTACATTTCTTACCTAACTGTTAGTCAGCTATGCCTTTTTATTCCCTCTTACCTTAACATTAATTTATAATTATTATGTCTCAGTTCTTTTTGACATTCAATAGTTTCTTTCTTTAACCAGATAAATATTCATAGCAGCACACCTAAAAACTGTTGTTCTTCTCATGATATACATGTCACGAAAAGCTGAGAGGTTCTTTTTTAAAAAAATTTTTATTAAGTAGGACATTAGTTTATATTCTCTGAAGTGGAATCATGCACCTATTAATTTAATTAAACTTCACATATTGAGATAAATCAGTGAGGTGAAATTTAATATTATGAAACATAGTATGCAAATGTCTAAAAATTTATGTGACTTCAAAACATACTCTCCTAAAATCAGCAATCAATTTAATAGTTCCTAAAGTACTTAAAAGTCTCTCATTTTAATAAGGATGATATGCTATACTGCTTTTAAAAACTAGTGGCAGTTTTATTCATTATTTTATTAGATGCATCAAAAGACATATATTCAATTCCACTGGAATTTTATAAGTCTCTTCACCACTAAAATGAATTCATGACAAAATATCTGTACTTTGTCAAAACAAAACAGATGAAACAGTCTAATTTATCAAATTATATGTATCATGATGTAATCTAGGTATTTCCATGGTATTCTGCTTGTGTCTGATGGGGATCTGAAGCCACATAAATAACTTAGAGATGAAATTATGCTGTAAATAACACACCTATGAATAACAAAGGGAAGAAAAGAAAACCTGAAGAGCAAGATAGAATTCAATTATTTTCTGTTCTTAAGAGTAGCCTGCCATCAGAGATATTACAAAGGAGACAAGGCTCTAAACTCAACAGAACACAAGTGACTGACAGAAATATCCATAAGGCAAAACAAACTTCTCCAGATAGATTTATGAAGTAGATAGGATGTCTATTTGTGTCCTCAGCTTTAATTTTCCGCACACACAAAACGCTAGAACACAAATCCCACTGTTTTATTTCCAAGTTAACCCACAAACCACAGAAAACTCAGGGTTCACTTTTTTCAAAAAATGAGATAAAGAGAAAACAAAGCAAACAAACCAGAGAGTCATATGCATTTAGATAGTGAATAACCAGAGAGTTGTAAATGCAGCTGGAAAATGCAAGGAAAGTAAAGTTAAAAAGGGGCAACTTTTAGACAAAAAGATTTTCTTGAACTTGCTGTATGCAGGGGAACCTCAGGAATTGCTGGCTCCTGGATGGATTTCTTTGAGGTATGGAACCCTGCCAAAACCTCTCTTAGAAAAGAAATTAAGATTCTGGCTTTCGGAGTGCATCCATCTGGGTCGCATTCCTGGAGAGGTGTCCGCACATATTTTATTACCGTAGTTGCCAATGGTCCAGTTTTTTCTCCCAACTTTGCTACAATTCTATTCAGCAGCTTCATTTTGTTCTTCCATCCCAATCCAATCATTTTCCTCATCCAAACGTACTCAAAATGAAATGACTCCCCAGTTAATCTTTTCTGAAATAAATCTAGTTGTGCCTAAGTTGTGCTCTATCATACTTCCTCATGAAATTCATTGGTAGGGGGATTAAAGGGGCCTTGCTCAGAGGAAGGAAACGCATGCAGTGGTCTTCACAAAGGGCAGAACCAGCGAGCTCTGAAGACACGAGGAACCCCAGCCTCCAACCCAGACCTTCTCAATCAAGACCTTCACTTTAGTAAGTTCCTAAATGGTTCTAATGTTTAGTAAACACTGAGAAGTCCAGGAAAAAAAAAAAATACACAGATGTGAAGTTAACTGGACCTTCTAGAAAGCTACTAAAGCAATATGCCTACACAGTAATGTAAAAATTTTCTTTACGTGAATACAGGAGAAACATATTAACATGAAAGATGATTATTGATGTGGGGATGGAAGATTCTCATATTTATGCCAAAGTGAAAACAGAAAAATATTTATTGAGGTAACTAAATATATTTTAACTAATAAATGCAATATTGTTGAACAAACAAGTATAGATATTTCTTATCTCATCAAATAAGTGGTTAGCCACACAGCATTATGTATGTATGTGAATATACCCAAGTATATAGGATATGTATGTATAGAAAGTTAACTGTATAGATACTTTGTAACTATTTAAAAACACATTGCAGATATCTTGTCACTTTACCCATAAATACTTGAGTGTCTTAAGAGTGATAACATTCTTGGGGTGCCTGGGTGGCTCAGTGGGTTAAAGCCTCTGCCTTCAGCTCAGGTCATGATCCTAGAGTCCTGGGATTGAGCCCACATCAGGCTCTCTGCTTAGCAGGAAGCCTGCTTCCTCCTCTCTCTCTCTCTGCCTGCCTCTCTACCTACTTGTGATATGTCAAATAAATAAATAAAATCTTTAAAAAAAAAAAAGAATGATGGCATTCTTTATATAACAATAGTATAATTAACAAAATAAAAAATTTGGTATTGATACAACATGATTATCTAATGCACAGTCCATATAAAATTTTTCACATATTGTTGCAAAAATGTGTATTATAACTCTTTTCTCCAATCTAAAATCCCATCCAGGATTATGCAGAAATGTAGTTGTCATGTTTCTTTAGTCTGCTTTATCTGGAATGCCTTCTTAACATTTTGGAGTTAATAACATTTTTTAAAAGTGCAAACTAATCATTTTATTAAGTGTCCCCCAAGTTGGACATGAGTGATAGGTCTTCTTGTACAGACTGAGATTATGCATTCTGGCAGGAAAACAGAGAAGTAATGTTGCATCCTTCTCAGCACATTTGATCAGGAGATATGTAGAACTCCTAAATTAATCCTAAAATGTTTCTCCTAAGATTGGTGGTCCCCCCATCTACCCACTATAAAGCTACTGTTTTTCTCTTTGTAATTAATATGTATTTGGTGGCAGATACTTTACAAATGTATATACAACCTCTTCATCATTAAGTGTTCACCCACAGTTAAAGCATCAAGATTATTTTTCCTTGACCTAATTATTGTTCTGACAGTTGCCACTTGACAAGTTTTATATATTTGGTAAGATGTGGCTTTGTTACAGGATGAAGTATGATTGCCTTTTATTTCCATACTGCTTATTTTTGCCAGGTGGGAAGAATACTTGTGAACTGTTTGTGCCATCAGAACCATAATCATTATTATAGATCAACACGTGAGATCAACTTTTGGTTTGTGAAGGCCGATTCTTACTTTTCAACCTCTCTACCAACTAAGTATTCTGTAACTTTGGATAAGTAACTTACTCTCTAAGCTTTGGCTTCTTCATCTCAAGTTGGAAATTATGTTAACTTAGCAGAGTTTATGTAATAAATTAGTGTATGTAAAATATTTAGCATTAAAACTGGGAAAATAAAAAGACAACCTGGGAAGTTTTTTTGCTTAACATAAAAAGTAATTTTCTTTGTATTTAAAGAGTTCTTACAAGTCAGTTAAGAAAAAAAAACTTAAAGGAAAAAGGACAAATTATACAAACTGAAACTTTACAGTAAAAGAAAGATGCATGGCTGACCAACACATGGACCAAGTTCACAAATTTATCCACAAGTAAAATGCTATTCCTCACTATAACAAAGTGTATTTTGCCATCAGAGTGGCAAAGTTTTAAAGTTCCATAATGCACACTGTCAGCAAGGATATGAGGAAAACGGTGCTCTCAAAATCTGTTTGTAGGAGTCAGTTTACCAAAAGCTATTAAATTGCAAGTTTGAATAGTCTTAATTCACTGCTTTTAGGGGTTTGTCTGGGAGAGAAATCTGCATATATCAGCAAATATCAGGGTACTTTAAAAACTCGGATCCTCACTACATAATGTTTATTTTAACCAGAGATCCAAACTATATATTTATCCCTCAATGGGAGAATATTTGGATAAATGATGGCACATGAATTTGATGGATTACAATATAGCCATTGAAAAGGAGGAACTAGGGATCACGGGTCCTATCACACACTGCACAGTATCAGTACACTTATCAGTACACAGATACTGAACGGCAATACTATGCATCATAATTGCAAATGTTTCCATAAATATCCCCACAGGGGTGAGCCCAATAAACAATATGATGCTAGACACTCAGAAAGAAGGAGCTCTAAGGCACACTGAGTACAAAGTAAGTGACCAAATATATGTGTATATATTTATATTAAATTGTAACAGATTACACACACACACACACACACACACACACACACACACACAAAGAGAAAGGTCTGAAAGAATATATGGCAATCTGATGTCTCTACAGACCACTAAGGAGACAGGATTGGGTTCGGGGCCAGGGAGGGCAACAAAAGTAAACCTAACCTTCTCCATAATGTTTCATTTTGTGGGAAAAAAAGACTTTTTTCCCCTTACTGATTTTGCCATTCAAAATTAATTTTCCAAAATTTAAACTCAGAAAAAAATGAAAAGACCTTTAAGTTATATCATAATGTGTATGCCCAAATGCTCTGCATCTAATCTCAGCAGTAGAGAGACAAAAAAGAAGGAGCAAAGTGACAGCTCTGAACAGATAAACATGGATATAGACTGAGCAGTGCTTGGAAGACACAGGAAACCACTGAAACAGGGGATGGGATAGAGGTGCTGCTGTAAGACAGAGGCTTCTGTGAAGTGATAGATGTATTAAGTAACCTTACTGTACTCATTTCACAATATATACAGGTCTTAAATCATTGTGTTATACACCTTAAACTTACACAATGGTTTATTTCAACTATACCTCTGTAAAGCTGGGAGAAAAAATATTCATTTAGCATTAGCATAATACCTCCCAGCAAGAAAGCATAATGAATGATATTAATAGATATCAGAGCAGATTCACCAGTGGCTCTTAACATGGGAGTGTAATCTAGAAAACTAGATTCTATTGGATAATTAGAGCCCTATATTCACCTCAAATAAGTCTGTGTCTGTAGGAGCAAAGACTATGAATTGTGACCATTCTCATAGCAAAACCAAATACATTTTATAGAAATCACGTACACATGCAAAGCTCCCAACACTACTTTGTGACATCAGCACATAACAGCTTTATGACATTAGTCAACTTACCTATCCTCCTTAGGTGTGAGTTGTCTCTTGTAAAGGATGCATGTAAAGTGATTAGCGTGCATTTGCCTGGTTGTTCCTGCACAAGAAATACTATTGCTACTATTATCTGTAATGCATGTAAAGATTCTTTTCATAGGACACATGGGTGGCTCAGTCAGTTAAGTGTCTGACTCTTGGTTTCTGCTCAGGTCATGATCTCAGAATCATGAGATTGCGCCCAGTGTCAGGCTTCAAACTCAGCATAGAGTCTGCTTGAGATTTATCCTCCTACCCCTGTTTGCACACACAGACTGACTCTAATAAATAAAACCTTTTTAAAAATTCTTTTATAAATGCAGTCTCCTTAACAACAAAATTTAAGAAAAGATGCTTTGTTTGTTTCATTCTCGAGTGTGGTTTTTCTCTCTTCTGGAGGTTGGCACTTTTTTCCATTAAAATATGCATAATTTCATAGTCAGACATGAACAGTGTTTTAGGCTATGATTTGCTGCCAGCTTCTACTTTTTGGTAACATGTTTTTTTCATTTTTTCAGATTGTTTTTCAAAATGACATTTTCCTTAGCCTACAAAGCTACCAACATTTTTGTAAATATCTGGAATCACTTCTGATGTCTGTACTTAACTCAAACTGCATGTTGTTATCAATACTGGTATTAAGCCTACAAATGACAGCTTCATATTGATATAAAGCCTGCTATCAATCAGTAAAAGACTTTTCCATATCTGCAGCGATTTTGAGACATAAACAAGTCTTTTAATAGCTGTTTCTTTTTTTCTTTTTTAAGATTTTATTTATTTGACAGAGAGAGAGAGAGATCACATGTAGGCCGGGAGGGGGGTGGGGAAGCTGGCTCCCCGCCAAGCAGAGAGCCCGATGTGGGGCTCCATCCCAGGACCCTGAGACCAGACCCGGGCAGAAGGCAGAGGCTACTGAGCCACCCAGGCGCCCCTTAATAGCTGTTTCTTTCATGTAGCACAGACAAGGTTATTGCTGATATAGAATTGAAAACTGATGAAGCATATGCAAAGTTTAAAATTATTGGACATATTTCCAACCATTTCCTGGATACAGAGTCTATATCTAACTAAGAAAATTACATACTGCCATTTTAAAACTAAGTAGCCATTATTCAAAGCAACTTGAAATACATACATACATACATACATCAGGTCATTTAAAAGCAAAGATTTATGTTCCTTCAGGAGAGTAAATACTTTGCTTTACATTCTTATTGTGCACAAAAAAAAAAAAAAACCTGACAATTTTCTACTTGAAATTTATGGAATGCCAAACCATTAGATAAATCCAACATATGATAATTTATTAGTATTATCATTACTTGGTGTTTTCTATGAATTGTTATTACTACTCAGCTTGGTCTCAGCACAAGCAATAATATGAAAGATATCCAAGTATGTAATGATAATTTGTTGCTGAACTTGAAATGTCATGTCCTCTTCATCAAACTTATTCTGGGATGTCTATTCACGAGTTCATTTTGATCAGGTATGTATAGATAAGAGAACAGAAGATGTCTGCCTAAGCATAGCTTACCATAAATCTCTCTGATACAGTCATCATGTACACACACACACAACATGTACATGTTATTTTCTAAAATGGTACCTGTTTTTCTTGCTTAGTATCAGTTATTACAAATTATTGCATTTTCTTTTCTGCTCTCTTATGCAAAAACTGTAACCCTCATTAAAATGTAAATTCTAAGATGTAAAAATCATGTCTACTGTATTCCCCAATGTTTCTACCACCTAGCCTGGCATCCTGGAATTTCCTAAAATAGAATAAAAATTTCTGCAAAAAATATTGTAGACTAATTCTTGTATACCATACAAAAGTAGCTTCAGTGCCTTAGCTCATAGGTCTAATCTCTTACATTACTTAGGTCATACAGGGCTGTTTTTAAATAGCCAAGAATTGTGGGTACAAGAAAAAAAAAGAAGTGCCTGAGACGTACGTACATGGTGTTGCATTTTCATTGTCACACTCCTGACAGTCCTGTTACTGGACAAAAAGAATATAGCTTAAAATAAAACATCTGACATAATTATAAGGTCTAGCATATCCGTAACTGAATCAGCCATGACTTCTCAGCTACACCTCCACTATTTTAAACCTTGACAGCATTCAAGTCAGTTAAAATCATTTCAGTGATTCATGAAAGCATTCCCTTGTTCATTTAATCATTCATTCATTCTTTCTGGGCTGAATCAATGTTGAAAGAAGAGCTTCCTAATCAGCATGCATTATTCCTCACATCAATATCTAGTCTGTTATTACATTTTCTTGTTCTCTTGAATGCTTGTACCAGCAACTATCTGCCCATAAATGTGTGAATTACTTTTAATCCATCTCCCTTCCATTTGTTTCAAATGTCCTTGTACTCCACCGGTGTCCTTCATTCTGTCTATCTATCGATCTATCGTCTATGTTTCATGCCTTTGATCCTTTTCGTTACTTTTGATTAGGGGAAGAAATGATGATTCATCATTGCTTGAACTAGAACTGCCCTAGCCACCTGCTTCTGGCAGCTGCCATTCCACCATGCATTCCACAGAGCCAGAGTAGCCCAACTCTGTAGTTTGCCTGCTCCTTCAAGAAGCTGAGTTGCCTGAGGTCACAGAGCCACCCTGCAGGTTTGTGCTAATACACTTAGAGCAGTAAATCAAAGGCTTACATTCAGACTGTATTTTAGCATATTTTTAAAAAGGAGGTAGATGATTAATAAGTTGTTCTCTATACTTCAAAATATTGTCAAAATATATCTTAGAATCTCTACCATTGGTACTCAATATTCCATGCCTGTGTATAGGCATCTAAGTCTTGATAGAATAAAGATTTTAAAAGGAACTATTATTGCAAAAATGCAGTTTGAATAAGAAGAACATAATCTATTATAATTTTTAAAGGAAAATTATCAATAACAGAGAGGAGAGAGCTGGTACCTCAAAAAAAGAAGGAGCAATGGGGGTGCCTGGGTGGCTCAGTGGGTTAAAGCTTCTACCTTTGGCTCAGGTCATGATACCAGGGTCTTGGGATCAAGCCCCTCATCGGGCTCTCTGCTCTGCAGGGAGTCTGCTTCCTCCTCTCTCTCTGTCTGCCTCTCTGCCTACTCTCTCTCTCTGTCAAATAAATATTTTTTTTTTTTAAAGGAGCAATGAATTCAAGTTTTTAACAGGAAAGGATGTGAATGTTATAATTTAGGTTAAAGTAACAGGCATCAATATAAACTCATGACCCTTTAACAATTCATTATCTGTCTCTAGAGAGGGCTGGAAGTTCCTTGAACTGCCTTTCCTGCCACCAGTGCTCACTCATCCCAGGCTCCCTTAGCATCCAAATCCAGGCCTTAATACGATCTCCAAGTTTTAATCACCAAAGTTAACAAATGTCAGTGGTATGCAGAAACATTAGAACATGTCATTAAAAACTATATGTATGTTGCTTTTTAAAATTAAATAAAAACTTTAGACATGGACTCATTTATAAGCTAGGGCAAAAACCAGAGACAACCATTAAGTATGAAAAAATCAATAAAAAAAGAAAATACCATCAAAATCAAAGGTTTAATAAAATTCAAGCCAAAAAATACTCATCTTTTGGAAAATTAAATGATCATACAAATTCCTCACTGAATTTCCCAAAGATTTTGTTAATTACAATTTTATAGAATTGAGATTCATTTTTGCCTAGTTCAACAAGCAAAAAATATGAGTCAAATGATGGAGGGCATCTACATAAATGCTACATCTTATGTGCTCTGCTTATTCTCCCAGGTAATAAAATCTTAGCTGTAAACACTTTTTTCTTTTTCTTTGTATCTATATAAGATGAAGGTTGTTAGCTAAACTTATTGTGATAACCATTCACCATATATATAAGTCACTATGCTGTACATCTTATACTTACTTATACTTTATAATGTATTTGGGTTACAAATACAAATAAAAATGTGGGGTGGAAGATACATTTAAGTAGAGTTAAAAAAGGTTCCAAAGCAAAGGGCCATCAATTCTTGTGGTACATGATGATTATCAATACCTTTCTTAGTACCAAATGGTTATAAAAACCCTCCAAATGAAAAGTGTGAGTAACGTTCTACAAATTGAATATAATTTCTATAATAACTCATACTCAAAAAAAAAAAAAGCAAATAGCTATACAAAATATTCACCACCACCATGACCATCACCTCCAGGGCTAATGTCACTGGACATTTCTGGAGGTCATATTTTCTCAAAACTCATACTGTCCAGCACTCTGACCTCCAGAACACATTGCTCATTTCATAGTCAATAATCGACTTATTAAACTCAAATTAGTTATACTAAATTCCAACCAAAGCACACGAGGCGATGTTATTCACAAGGAGAAAGAGTACTTGGCATAATTCTTGTGAGAGATAAGCTGAAGGACCAAACTATAGATCACAGATGTTACTGTACATTCTTGGAATCCAGTAAACTATAGAATGAAGAAGGATGCATGTGCTCATCATATATGTTTATAATGCATTTTTTTAAGAAACAGGAAATGGCAAAGAAAGGCATACCAGTGGTCTAGGTTTCCATGATGTGACTCAAAAGGAATCAAGATTGAGAATTAACATTGGGCCAATGAACACACTCCTTACAAATGAATTCCTTCTACAGCAAAAAAAAGTATCTTTATGTGTTATCTACAATTAGGGACAGGTCTTTACCATCTTCAAAATAGGGAGGAAAACTGTGTTAATTTTGTCATTGTATTTTAAAGGTTTTATTTGTTTTATGTGCATGAGAGGGAGAAGGAAAGAATCTCTGGCAGACCTTCTGAATGTGGAGCCCAATGTGGGGTCTGATCTTATGACTGTAAAATCACGACCTGAGCCAAAACCAAGAGTTGTATGCTTAACCAACCGAGCCACCCAGGAGCCCCCAAAGTTGTTCTTTAAAACAAAGTATCTCATTTAAAATATAGCATTTCATTCTTTTTTAAAGAAGTTTCTTTTTTGTAACTTTTTTTCTACTGATTAAAATAGCAAAATATATTGCTAGACTATTAGACAAGTTAGAAAACTATTCTTCACATGTCTTATTTATGGCAATAACAATGGATTATTTTCACAATAGTTATGGTTGTTATATTGTTCACATTTATGAGTTGAATAAGTCTATTCAAAGATTTATCAGCACAACGTGTTCATGTGAAGTCTTATATTTAGAATTTTGATATGCCTATCATGTGAATTCATTGTTTTGTTTTTTATATAAAAGGTAAAGTACTCTTCAAGATTCTACTTAACCTAACTATGCTTAACCAAGTAAGGACTTTACATTTCAGCTTGACAAAAGAGACAAACGTTTTAATGTCAAGTCTAGAACCTTCATATGAGATCCTTGGGGAGCAAAATGAAATATCATATCTTCAGAACATATCTTTTTTTCTAGTATGAACAGAGGTATCTAAAGGCAATGACCATAGTGTAAATCCTGATGGCCCTCAACCACTTAACTGTGTGAATGCAAACAAGGTTGGGACCTTGGTAAGACACCAGGCATGACTGGAATCACACAGCAATCTGTTAAATGGCAATTCATAATTAATCAAAAAATAAAGTGGTTTATTTTCGCTTTTCACACATTTGAATGCAAGTGTAAATCTGTGCAGTTGCAAAGGCAGAAAATGTTAAGGTGCATGAGTAAAAGCAGAATTTCTACCGCAAATATAATATACGACAGTGTCATATCCCTTAAGGGGACTGGGACAGGAAAACTTTCTATTGCTGTTTTCTCTAGCTGTTGCACTCTATTGCTGTTGTAACAAATTACAACAAATTTAGGGGCTTAATCAATGGAGATTTATTATCTCACAGTTCTGTAGGTCAAAAATCCAACATGGGTCTCATGGAGCAACATCCAGGTCTTGGCAGGGCTGTGCTCCTTGCTAGAGTTCCTAGAGAAGGATCCATTCCTGTTCATTTGGGTCATTAATAGAATCTAGTCTCTTCAAATTATAGGTCTGAGATCCCCCTTTTCCTGCTAGTTATTAGCTAAGGATCTTTCCTGCTTTAAGAAACTATCCATATTTCTTGGTTTATGATTCCCTCCTCCATTTTCAAAGCTAGTAATGGCAGATAAAGTCTCTCATGCTTGAAATTTCTCCTCCTTTCCCTGTCTCATCTCTGGGACATATCTGTCAGGAAAGGTGCTCTCTCCCTCAAGGATTTGAGTGATTACAATGGGACCACCTATATAATCCAGCATTAACTCCCCATCTCCAGGTCAGTACCCTTGATCACATCGGCTGAGTCCCTTTTGTCATTCACAAGTTCTGGGGTTTAGAACATGGACATTTTGGTAGGCAAGGGCATTATTGTACTTCCCTCAACCAACAAACGTTTTGAGAGGATGTCTTAGAATTTATATATATGTACAATTATATATATTATATATATATGGCATATGATATATATTATATGTGTAATTTTATAGTTTATAATATCTTATAATTTATATTTTTATATAATTTATAGATATATTTATATATAATTTAGATATAGTTATATATAGTATAAAATAAACAGCAGTCATTTTTACAGAGCTAGCAAGTATAATATGTGTATCCTAGGTGGGTAGATTTTAAAGTCCTAAGAAATGGATTGAATAGGTGATGGAGACTAAGGAGGGTCCATGTGATGAGCACCGGGTGTTCTTTGTAAGTGTTGAATCACTTAATTCTACCCCTTGAAGCTAATACTACACTGTAGGTTAACTGGAATTTAAATAAAAACTTGGGGGAAAAAATAAATATCAATGAATTTGTTGCAAGCCAGTGATACCCATGGTGTTGTCTACAGGACAAAAATATGTTACAAGTCAGTACTATTTTTGAGATTTCTGAGTGGGGCAAATTGCAAGAGGTGGCCTTAATAAAATCTTCTAAATGCAATTGTATAAAAAGTGTGTAGTAATCACCTTCAGGAATACTCATGCTGGTCTTCAGGAAAGTCGGTTGAACATCGGTATATTACTCAGCTAAGAGTCATTTTTTTTTCTTTTTTTATAAGTAATATTTTCTTTTTAAGATTTTATTTATTTATTTGACAGAGAGAGAGATCATAAGTAGGCAGAGAGGCAGGCAGAGAGAGAGGGGGATGTAGGCTCCCAGCTGAGCAGAGAGCCCAATGTGGGGCTCGATCCCAGGACCCTGGGATCGTGACCTGAGCTGAAGGCAGAGGCTTAACCCACTGAGCCACCCAGGTGCCCCACAGCTAAGAGTTATTTCTTATGAGCTCAGCCTCCTTTAGCATTTTCACCACATGCTTGTTGAGTCTTTTCTTGCAACACTTGGATGGACACCTAACCACTCTTTTACACAAGTTTCAAGGACAAGATCTTCCTCTCTCCACCAAGTCATAAATTTAGAGAGCATGAACGATGCCATATATGTATCTGTATCCCTCTTTCAGTTTCCCATTAGCAGCCTTACATGATGATCACCATGTGCTGTGCAACAAATATCTTTATTTTGCTTCATCCAGTACTGAGATACATGTATCTCTTCAAATTGGCCTATTGGGCACGGTGGAAGTTATTTAGAAATTTTTCCCAAAGAAATGAATCTACCTGCCCTTGGCACACATGAATCACCCACACTGTTACCGGAGTTTGAAACTTGAGAACATGAGGTTCAATTACATGTATACATATGCCTGGTAAATATAATAACTATGTCCAAAACACTTATTTTTAAAACACCTTGGCATCTTGCTGAGAATAAGTGTGAAATCCAAGTAACATGTTAATAACCCTACTTACGTATTTCCCCTGAAACTATTAAGAGCAGGGCATGAGTGTGAACAGATCTGATTGTTTAATCATGCTCTTCCTGGGGAA
This sequence comes from Mustela erminea, assembly GCF_009829155.1. Lineage (NCBI taxonomy): Eukaryota > Metazoa > Chordata > Mammalia > Carnivora > Mustelidae > Mustela > Mustela erminea. Next base: position 40,606,719 of record NC_045616.1, on the reverse strand, counting down.
ACTTGGCTCGAAACCTAACATCCCTTGGAAAGACAGCTTTCACGTACACTATTTTGATTATATTTGTGGCCTTCTTTACTTCCTGGAATGGACGTTAGATGTCCTGTTTCAAAAAATAAAATATTAAATTTCTTCTTGTTTAAAGAGATAACAAGACTAAAAAGCCATGAAGGTTATTCACACCTGCCAAGCTGATAAATTGGACTAAAGGGAAAACAGATCCTAAGAATAAGAATCGATTGATGTTTTCTACTAAGACATTTGCCATAATTATAATGTCATTCTTGATAGATTGACTCTTTTAATTCTCATCTATAATCTACCTAGTATTTTCCCCAAAGAAAACAAAACTCTTCACTGAACTGTGCATTTTGTTTAGAAAATTATTTCTATCACAGATTTATTTAAACATCTACTTTACACATGTAAATATGTTAAAGAATACATTGTGACAATCATACTTTTATATTCACTAGTTTTTATGATATTTTAAAAATTTTATAATAAATGTTCATTCATATTTGCCTACTATTGTTTTATAAATCAAAGAGGATATTAATTATTGAAAGAAACTTTTCTTTCTTTCAATAATTCTTTCAATAAAAAGAAAGATTTTCTTTCAATAATTAATGTAAATCATCACATAATTAACATTTGTGATGATAATTATTAAGAATCTTAGTACCATCAAAAAATTACATTTAATATCACCATCAAATGTCATCAGTACTCATATTCATATAATCTTTACAATCACACACAGCTGGAAAAAAAAAAAAAGCCAGTTTCACTTAACAGTGTTGTTGAAGCCATAAATATGATTTTCAAGGAGAATAAAATAAGCCTGTTACTGGAAGGGAAAATAACTGGCAGCATTACAGTCAAAGATCAAAATTTTCTTTTTCTTTTTTTTTTAAGATTTTATTTATCTATTTGATAGACAAAGATGACAAGTAGTCAGAGAGGCAGGCAGAGAGAGAGGAGAAAGCAGGCTCCCTGCTGAGCAGAGAGCCTGACTCGGGGCTCAATCCCAGAGAGCCCTGAGACTATGACCTGAGCCGAAGACAGAGGCTTTAACCCACTGAGCCACCCAGGTGCCTCCAAAATTTTATTTTTCAAAAGAAAGTTAGAATTTGGGAAAACTTGAATCTACCACCCCGAGCTTGAGTTTCCCAAGCTTAAGGAATTTTCTGATGAGATTTGGTAATGATAAAAACAGTTTTGACTTGTGAACTTCTTGCAAAACTATGAGGCCCCTCAGGGACCATGAGACATGTATTAAGGACTGCTGGTATTATAAATGTTGATTTTAAATGTGTCTCTCTGTGTGTGCACATATTTATTTATTTATATGTAATTAGTTTTGTGACCTACAAATAGAGAGGTTTTTTCCTAATACTCAAGAAGAATTTACTAAAATTGTTTCTACATGGTGTATAAAGAAAATCTCAGAGGCATCTGGGTAGCTCAGTCAGTTAAGCCTCTATACTTGATCTTAGCCAAAGGGCCGAGAAGCAATCAGTTAAGTCTCTGACTCTTGCTTTCAGCTCAGGTCATGATCTCAGGGTCCTGAGATCTCAGGGTCCTCTAGATCCATTCTCAGTGGGAAGTCTGCTTAAGATTCTCAACCCCCATCCCTCCAACCTGCACACTCTCATGCGTACTCTCTAAAATTAAAAACAAAAAATCCAGTAAACACCTAAAAAAAAATGTAATACAAAACTAAACACATGGCTGAGATGCAATGAAGATTTTTTTCTAAACAAATAAAATCAATCTCAATCCAAATCACTGAATATATTTTAGGGGTGCTAAATGACACACAAATTAACTCCATGTAAATTGAATGGAGACTATATAGAAATTAATGACTCTGTGTATGTATATATATGCACTTACCTTAATATGGTGATCAATATATATTTAATATATAATTTCTTATGGTATTTTTAATCTATGTTATCTTTATATATGCTACTTCAGAAAGCTATATTCTGAATGAAACTTAGAATTTCTCACTGTTTTAATCAACAAATAAGAATACACTGAACATTCAACTTAAACCCTAAACAAGTACCATTTCTAATAGTAATCAAAGTAGTAGTGTTTATATTAAGATAAAAAGAATGTCAATACTGGTAAGTTTCACAACACAATTCATGCCTGAAAGCAGACTTAAAAGATGTTCAGGAAAGGACTTAACATGGGTCTTTAATCCAAGAGGTGGGTATACCAGCAAATGTACTGAGTTCAGTAGAGTAGAAGGTAGCATGATTTTTATATCAGGGAAGTACAGTGCTACTGGGAACCTAGAGTTGTTACCAAAGTTCAGAAGTTAGAGATGCTGGATCTGTAACACAAAGATGAAATTTGCCCTAAACTGCTATCCATATTTACTAGTATTTTCATCGGACAGTCCTGACAGATAGGGCAATTGAATCCCGAGCTTCTGTAAACACCTATGGTGATCTGATATGTGACAGTAATCAAAATCCCATCAAGAACAACTGACTTGGTTCAAGTTAAAGAAAAAAATAAATAAATAAAACAAAATTCTGATCAATCAACTCAGAACATTATTTTCAAGCATTCAGGATTTTTTAATCAAGGTTATAGCTTCTGATAATGGATACAAACTGCAAGACAATGTGGGAAAGAATATAAGCAGGAGCTCTAATATCAAACCAATATGTTAATGTCCAGGCTCCCCAATGTGACCTTGGAAAAGATACAGATATCTTCCAGTTAAACCTTAATCAGAACATGGTTTTATTTCATTTCTGAACTAGAAACCTACATCTAGTTACCAGAGACGCAACTAAAGAGCATTTATGCAGGTAACAGTATGAGGACAATTACATACTTAGAAGCTAAGGTCAGCTTGCTTTTATTTCCACCTCATCCTGTCTTTTCAAAGTGGAATAAATGTCAAAGATGGGCAGGAGAGGAACAGGAGAGTCACCACTATACACTACACACAAAATACAGAAGGAAGACACAGTGTACAGCGTATGAAGTGTAAAACTCACTGAGTTTCAGGTAATAGACCATGGATGATGGTAAGTATAATTTTCTTTTTGCACAGTTCATTCTAAGACAGTATTTTGTTTTAGCTAACAAGCTAGGACAGTTTATCATCATGATTTCATTCTCCAGGGATGGCCAGATATTTTTCAACAGATAGCCATCCTGGAGGCTGCTACGAATGCTTCTGCACCCTCTCCCTCCTTTCTTGCTAGTTTGGTATTTTAACAATAAATACTAGAAATGTGTTTTCATCGGTGAAAGTAAATCCTTGAATTAGTAGAGTCAGTGTTTGAATAAAAGGACACTCATCACTAAAACCACTACTGTGTATTTTTACCCTGTAAAAACACTGATGTATTTTACAAAAACATTAGTCTGGGATAAATTAGAACTAAGAAAAACAGAATGGTCTCTCACTTATAAATAGGCTAAAAAAACACCCTTCTGGAATACAGTCGCATTTGCCAGCAGGGACCTTTTCACTACAAAGAGCAGTCAGATCATCTTAAACGGTGGAGAAAACAAAACTTTCAGTGTAGACAATGGGTCATATGAACTGCTTTGGACTTGCTTACTAATAATTTTTATATGCGTGACAGAAGTTCGTCTGAAACTTTCACTATAACCTTACAAGTAGGGTTGTTGGGGACCCTCCCCCAGTTCAAGCAGTTGTTTATGATTGAATTGGCTTAGATCAGTTGATATCATCTGAAAAATTGCAGTACAGAGCTTCAAAAAGAGATCAAGATGGGAGAAATGGCTTTAAGTATCATTAGTGGGGGATGGAAATTATTGAACCCTAATGTACAGTGAGATCAGACACATCTAGTGGTTGGACTTAGAACTTGCAAACCATTGGGGTGAGCACACAGCATCAAAATAACCTTAGCTCAACCATCTGAGACTAAATTACAAAAGATCATTTTATTAGATTCAATTATTACACGAACAAATCATTTTTGTTTTACTTCATAACCTTACTCTTTATATGCAGACTCTTCTTTTGTATGAGTCATCATGACACAAATTACATAATATCATAATTATTGGTTTACTTTAAAATACTCAAAAAAAAAAAAGGTCGGAGTAGCTGAGGGCAGAATTACATTTTGTGATGCACCAATTTAAGATTTTATTCATTTATTTGACAGAAAGGGGGGGGGGAAGCGGCAGAGGGAGAGGGAGAAGCAGGCTTCCTGCTGAGCCGGGAGCCTGATGTGGGTTCTGTAGGATTATGACCTGAGCCAAAGGCAGATGCTTAACTGAGCCACACAGGGCCCCCCCCATGTTACACCATTTATTCAGTCAGTATCTAATGTCTTGATTATTAAAAGCAATCACTAATTATATAACAAATTAAATAAATAAAGCATAGGTATATTTGTGAATATGTATATAGATGAGCATGTGTATGTATGCATATATATGCATATCTCTATATATCATACCAGTGTGTTGACTATGCCAATTTATATTTTTTTTAAAGAATTCAAGAGATTTCATTAAACTTACTCCCAAGCTTTGGTGAAATAAAAACGACACAGAACATTGTGTTAGTTTTAATGTACAACATGATGATTTGATACATGTACATATCATGAGGAAATTAACACAATAAAGTTAGTTGACACATCTATCACCTATCACACTATATTTTATGTGGTGATACATTTAAGATTTACTGTCTTTCAAGTCACATAATATTACTAACTATAATCACCATGCGGGACATTATATCCACAGTACTTACTCATCTTGTAACTCTTAAGTTAGTATTCTTTGACCAACATCTCCCCCTTTCCCCCCAGCCCTCAGGCCCTGGCAACCACTATTCCAGGCTCTGTTTCTGAGTTGGCTTTCAGATTGTATATATAATATCATACTGTATCTTTCTCTGATTTATTTCACTTAGCATGATGGTCTCAAGAACAATTCATTTTGTCACAAATGACAGAATTCCCCTTTTTATGACTGAATAATATTCCCTTATGTATCCATACCTAGTTGTCTTTATCCATATATCTCTCAATGGATACTTAGTCTCATCCATGCCTTGGCTATTTTGAAAAATGCTGCAATGACCACAGAGTGCAGATATCTCTTAGAGATTGTGATTTCGTTTCCTTCAGGTAATACCCAGAAGTGGGATTACTGGACGACATGACAGTTCTATTTTCTAGTTCTTTGAAGAACCTATACCATTTTCCACAGTGGCTAACCAATGCACATTTCCATCAAGAGTACACAGGGGGGGCGCCTGGGTGGCTCAGTGGGTTAAGCCGCTGCCTTCGGCTCAGGTCATGAACTCAGGGTCCTGGGATCGAGGCCCGCATCAAGCTCTCTGCTCAGCAGGGAGCCTGCTTCCTCCTCTCTCTGACTGCCTCTCTGTCTACTTGTAATCTCTGTCTGTCAAATAAATAAATAAAATCTTTAAAAAAAAAAAAAAGAGTACACAGGGGTTCCCTTTTCTCCACATCCTTGCCAAAATATAAACATTGAAGTTAAAAGATACAATTGAAGAAACCACAAGAAAACACTTGAGATGTCTGATACTTCCTGACAGCTTTCAGAGTCTTTCCCCCATCTCACAGGAAGCACTTCATTTTCAGAACATGAACCACAAAGATGAGAATGAGATATGTTGATCTCAACAGAAGTAAGTGTCATTCTGAGAGGCGTCTTTCATACCCTTCTAGTCAGGTAGGCAAAACAAGAGTGCATGACCAGTTTTAGTAATGGAAACTAAGACTTCAAGCAGGAATCAGATATAATCTATCAGTCTTTTACTTTTTATATTAAAAAAAAAAAAAGCTGACAACTACTCCTTGGTGTATAGATTGCTCCGTGGTATATTCTGTACCCTAACCCAGAAATACCTCAATCACTAGTTAGAATATTCTAGACAGGTTTGGCCATGGGTTAGCACCATGCTTTCACTCTAGGCTTTAGAGATAAGCAGAGTTGTAAAAAATCAGATTCAGATGAGATTAACCTTGTATTTACACAGTGTGTGTGTGTGTGTGTGTGTGTGTGTGTGTGTGTACTGAGAGACAGAGAGAGGAAGGGAGGCAGACAGACAGACAGAGAAAAGCCATGATGGAAACCCATAGTAATCCAAAAGAATCGGGCTCCAAAGGAATCTCGCTTAGTAAGGCCAATATACTTCCTTAAAGCTGAAGAATCATGGTTTTAATCATAGTTTAGAAACAAAAAAATAGATCCCTGTTTTTCCTCAGACCTTCCATGGAAGCTGAAGAATCTACCCTTTAATGTAGAAAAAAAAAATCTATCTTGCCAAAGGTAATTTTTTTTAGAAAGCTAATTTTATATTAAAAGCAATGAATGTCCAACATAACAATGTTATTAAGTTTAGATGGGGCAAATAGTGATTTCTAAATTTAGTGCAGCAATAGATTCAGTAACAAAACGGCTTCCCAACTAATCTCTGAAGCTTATAAATGTTTTCCGTTTGTAATATCCCTGATGCTTTTGCCATTTTCAAACTGTGCAACAAAAGTGCAAATCACCTAGCCTCTTGTGTTTCACTTTATCTTCGTGCAATGTATCTTCATACAAATAGTTTCTTTCCCCCTATGTTTTATGTAAATTAAATTATTTCATAAAATATTTAAAACATTGTGCCCAACACAAAATATGTGCTTAAGACTATTAGATAAAATTATTACTATTTGTAGCAGCATGCTATGTAATGTTATTGAGAGTTCTCATACATTTTATTATTTCCTAATAACACTTTAATGGTTAGGAGTTGTTTTTTATGTTTTCATTCATTTCTGGATCCCATATCTTCACAATTCTCTATCAGTGTTACATGGGCTTGATTGTTCATTTAATTAGCATATGTTTTAGCATTAATTGGTATAGGTCTGTTCTTTATAGCCTCAGGGGTGTCTTTTTTACTCTTAGTTTTTAAAAAAGTGGGTCAATCTAATTTTTTCCCTCTCGTGTAAGTTTTAATAGTTTGCATCCTACATCTCCCAAAAGAAAAAAATTCATGACTAAAAAAAATGTAAAATAAATTATAAATTCCACTAGGTTAACAAAATCATTTCCAAAATAAAATAAGCATATCAATAACATTTGCATTGTACATATTCTTTCTATTCACTGAAAAAAGTTTTCAGTATTGTCCAAAGTATTTTTAAGTCCCTTCTTACTCCTACCACTTCAGATCCTTAGAGTAAGCTATGAATATTCAAGATCAAAATAATGAGCCTACCTTTACTATGTCATTCTAGAGAGGAAACCAAGTACTGACAAGCCAAGAATTCAATATTCATGGTTTTCAAATAAGAAAAAGCAGAAACATTTCCTATTAGCTATCACAAAACGACCTCCAAGATGACCTATTAATTCAGAGGTACAGTCTGAGATCCAAGATCTTAGTATAGCCTTCATTTTCCTGTTAAGGCCACTTATAAAAATGGCTCATATCCTGAAATAGTTAACACACCTTCAGCTCCAATCAATGAACAAACTTATCTATACAATCAGACTCACTCTTTGCACTTCAAATTCTGTGGAACAAAAGTTTTGTAAATTCTCAGATTTTGAGCTCTGGACTCCTGTTATGCTTGGTGCCTAGCTGTGCCACACTGGTGCCTGCTTTTCACAGAAAGATGTCACACACAGCAGGAGAACTAGACAAAAAGGCTTTTAATAATCAGTAATGGCTCCAATTCAAAGACTTTAGGTGCTGCGAACACTGGAAACAATGATTGTTTCCACTGAGATTTCTGTTTATTCTCTGCTTTTTAAAACATTGGTTAGAGGACAACTGAGCTATTAATGACCAATTTCCAGTGATGAGAAGACTCAAAGCATTTAAAAGGAGCCTTGAGCTCCTAACACTCTATTTGCGGCTCTGAATGTGCATTTCATGGGAGCATAAGAGGTGACAGGCATTCACATACCTTTAATTGCAAGACATACTATACATACAGATACAAACCCTTTCCTATTCCTCACAAATATGGAAGAATCTAAGCAGAAAGACAAGGAAAAAAACGAGTTTTTCTCCGTAAAATATGCTAGAAAGTCACTTTTTAATTTAATGCATTTTATGTTACAGATAACAAAACATTATAACATTGCAGAAATTACAGAATGTACTGATACTATGAAACCTATTAAAATTTGTTCTTCAAAATATACTGCTGAAAGAAATGAAAAAGAAATCAGTATATCTATGTATATTTGGTATATGTGTGTGTGTGTGTGTGTGTGTGTGTGTGTTATACACATGTATCTGTTTAAAAAGAAATTCATCAACATTTATAAAGCTAAAAAACGATCTTACTTTCCATGCTAAATTCTGTAATAATAATTGAAAAACTGAACTAAAGCCTTAAAAACTTTAGGTGTCAGGTAGGGAATAAAAGAAAACCAAGATCCAAGTACTGAAATGCATGTAAAATTTTGTTTCTTGAGAAGAGTAACAGAAAGACCACCTAGTTTTATTTAATTCTGGAAGCTGGAGAGAATTCCAATATTACTGAATTCAGATGAACATCTACTTGATTTCTCCCTATAATACCTTATCAAAATGGTGATCTAGTTTCTACTTAAATAAATCCCAGCAAAGAAACTTCATTACTAATTACACAATCCAAAAGCTAAGAGTCTGTAAGATGTTTGAAATTCATGTATCTCTCTCTAAATTTCTGAGGAAATTATTCTTCCCAGCAGAAGAAAGCATGAGCATGCCTTCCAAGCCTAAATGCATTACCCCAAGCACTTTTTCAAAAGCTCAAGTTTCTTTGAGACTAGGGTTTATTTTAAAAATTCAAAAGGATTTTGCATTCTACTCCAAACACACCCTTTTTGTGATAACATATTTATTATCACTAAGAGACTAAACTTAGTTTCTCAATTTCTAAAAATCTATACTGAATGGGAGAACAACAAAGACACAAGCTTGGCTCAGTATCTTACTTTTCCCTGATATCATGGTGTTGTCGAAAACAGGCACACACAGTGACATCTATATAAAAGGCAAGGATGTCTATGTGCATGAGTCTTCTCAACTTATCTACATGGATGGTCTGTTTCAGAAGAGACATGGAGTGGGGTGCCTGGGTGGCTCAGGGGGTTAAGCCTCTGACTTTGGCTCAGGTCATGGTCCCAGGGTCCTGGGATCAAGCCCATGTTGGTCTCTCTGCTCCGCAGGGAGCCTGCTTCCTCCTCTCTCTGCCTGCCTCTCTGCCTACTTGTGACCTCTGTCAAATAAATAAATAAATAAAATCTTTATTGAAAAAAAAAAAAAGAGAGACACGGAGCAAAAGGCCAGAAGACACTATAAAAAGGGAAGTTTTAACACAGCATTTCCACACTATTTGTAGAAATCTTGAATCACATTTATGTTGAGAAATCAAGTAGTTTTGTATCTTGTGGAAGACTGAAACATTGTTGATTTACCTGTCCCTCTTGTACACATTTTGGGAAATTCTTTCCTGAAACAGGTACCTGATATTGGTCTTTATTTTGTACCCATGAATACTGTGATTTTCCTAATGTCACTGACCTAAATTCCCCCCCCCCAAAAAATATATATCTATGTATGTGATATATAGATATATAGATATATGATCTCCTCCCTCTTTCTCTTTTTACATGGCTCTTAAACTTTATTTTCTCTAAAGTGATCTTGTCTTAAGACATTGAAATTCTCAGTCTTGGATTGTAGTTGACACTTGCATGTAACCCACCTTGAAAATACATATAAAAATGGAGTCATTTCATGGGTCATTCTTTATCAATAAAAGGATGACTGCCCTTATTCACCATATCAGAATTCTCAGCTTGTCGTATCATTTTTACTTACATGAAAATTTTTAAATCAATTTTTATTCAGTTCATAAATTTCTGAATAGCAATTACCCTAAACCAGACTACATCTGTTTAATAAAGGGAGTTTACTAACACATATCTCATTAAATACTTATAAAAAATTGTTTATTCAAGTATAATTTTAAAAATTTAAGCATTTTACAACTCATAGGAGTTCAAAAAAAAAGTCACAATGAAACTTTTTGAAGTTGTCGCTAAGTAGTTAGTGCCAGTGGATGCCTAGAAGGTGCTCAGTGACCTTGAGGTAAGTTCCCTATCCTGCCAGTTTGCAATTTTCCCACAGTCAGTACTTTGCGCACATATAAACACAAATTTGCTTTCTCTGAATTTTTTTACTAATTATTTTATCATCAATTTCTTAAATATTAGCATAGATCCATAGATATTATCATTAACATGGTTAAAAAAAGATAAATTAGCAGTATCCTCAATATTTAGACTTTTATCCAATTCTTAGAAAAATACCTGAATTAATCCTGGCCCTTCAACTAAATTTGTTAGTTTTTTTGAGTTAAAAAAGAAGCATTGTTGAATATTTTGGTACAGTAAGATATCTTTTTTTTTGTTTGACTCTCTTTTCTGACTCAGAGAGATATTTGCCAAGCTGCTGGGTTTCCAGATTTTTCCTATTACATGAGATTTTAGTCTCAAGGCAACTCTAGAATGGACCCTAAATAATGGCTCAAACAACTTTTTACTTCCTGTATATGTGTTCTATTTATTGCCATAGCTCCTGGCCAAGACTTCTCTATTACTGGTTGTAGAAAAGTTATTTTTTAATTTAAAAAATGCACACAGAGTTCCAGTGTCATGCAATGGGTGTTCTCCAATATCAAGAATTAGACTCATCTGTAGCTTCACCAAAAAAAAATTGCAAATTTTGAGAAGATTTTATTTAGTTATTTTAGAGAGAGAGAGACAGACAGACAGACAAGAGAGTGGGGTCAGAGGGGGAGCGAGAGGGAGAGAGAGAAATTCAAGCAGACTCCAGGCTGAGAACAGAGCCTGACCCGGGGCTTAATCTCACAACCCTGAGATCATGACCTGAGCCAAAATCAAGAGTTGGATGCTTAACTCCTTAAGTGAATGAGCCACCTAGGTGCCCCACCAAAAAAAAAAATTAATTAATTAATTAATATCTAAATAAACCCGTATTGTTTTTAAATCCATATATAAGGGAGTCGTTGACCTTTGCAAATTGTTCTAAAATGCCTTCTTAGTCTCCTTTACTTCTTCTTCCTCTGTATTTCATTTAAAAGCTGAGGTGGCTGGTTTAGGAAAATTTCATCTGACATCATGCATATGACACTATTTTACGTGTCTAAGTATTTAATTATCTTAAAATGAATATTTAGGAAATGATGTGTAGGAGCTTTAGGATTACTTTCTAGTTCTGCTCCTTGGTGAATACGTGGAATCTCTACATTAGAAGATGACTTGCACAGTATTTTACTCTGAAATATAGGATAGATAATTTGCAGTTGCAACCAAAGCCTTCACATTCCAAGGTATGTCTTCACCAGCCTCTGTGGGAAAAGTTATTTAATACTGACCAAGCAGTATGCTTTGAGTCTAACATGTATATAGAACATAGGAGTTCTCCAAAAGTAAATCTTCTCTATTTTTATTATTTCTATTTTATTTTTAATTTGGTTTCTGAAAAATAGATCTTACCTTCATTTTTAGCCATTTACATTCTTTTATTTAATCAATCCACTGATTACCAGAAATATACACAGACACGCATGTGCGCACACACACACACACACACACACACACACACATACACACACACATGCACACAGTCCTCAGATGAATTAAATCAAATTCTGCAGAGCTATCTGTATCACCCTCATGTGGGGATGACGTAACCTGGAAGGAAGCCACTGTCGCTGCCTTCCTTACCCTTGAATTCTCAGATGAGTATTATAGAAAAATAAATCTAGTTCCTTGGTAAAGATTATTTCAAGGTTATACTTATAGCTTAAGTATACTTATAGCTGTTTCTTACAACCAATACAAATATCACAGACTTATTTAATCCCAAATTATGTGAAATATCAATCCTATGCGTTTTGTGTTTGTGTTCGAGACCCTTCATCTACCCTTCATCTACCTCATCTTCATCTACCCTCGTCCTCTGGGTGTAGCTTCACAGCTACACTCAGGATTTGATTGCTGTAGTGATTACATCACACACTCCATAGATAGTTTCCCTCCTCAGGTGCCCTCCCATGAAATGTGTCCTCTAGAGGCATTAAACCAGCAAGTCCTCTAGGCTGAAAGCTCATTTTTCAAGTCTAATTCCTCAGACAGCCATCTGTTAAATGCAGAGATTCACAATTTAATAGTCACTGTCGTACTGTCCCTCAAATCACCTCTTTGGAGTAAATTATCCTCTATTGCATTATTCAAGGAAAATCATTTGAAATCATTCCAATTCAACACTTCCTTACAGAGATGGAAAAGATTTATCTGTTACAATAGGAAGCACAGTGGTAAATAAGTTATAGAATTGCATGGTAATGTAAAAGCTTCATTCTCCATTTTTACGTATGAAGAATTAGCATAATAAAAATAATTGTGTTACACTTCAACTATACATTACTCATCTGCAGTCTTCCACCTTTAGCTTGGGAAGTCCTTGACTATTATTAGTTTTTTGAGTCTTTGGAGCCTTAGATAATCTATGGCACTTGTTCATGAAGATATGTCCATAGACAGCATCTAGTCGCCAAAATTTATTTTCATATTGGCAGAAGATGGCATGAGGAAACAGTGCTAGGTTGCTCCTGTCTTGAGCAGCATTAAAGATCATCAGTCTTGACAATGGGAAATGCACCTGCTTCCTGTGATTCCAGAGTGTTTTACTGAAATTCTTGGTGTGCTTTTTGAAACTTTAAGTATCAAACTACCATTAAGAAACCCTAACTGGAATGCATGGTAAGCTCAGGCTACAAAATTCAGAGAAAAGGGAAATAACTAAAATAAAGGCAGAAGATGGCTACTGTTTATGTTTATTTGTGTTTATTTAATCTGACATAGCTGATTTTTCTCTCTTAACATCCTGACAGTCTGTACAAGGCAATTCAAGAGGACAAAGAAGCAAACCATGTTGAAAAAGTAAAGTCAGTTCACTTAAAATGTGCATACTACCTCCAGATGGTGTCCTGAACAAACATATCGAAACAAGGAGCTCTAAGGGGTATTGAAAGGACATCTATATATACAGGGCTTCGAGTTATGACCTGTGTTATGAAAAACAGCATTGAGACTCTGTTTATTATGCAAACTTCTGAGCATCCTCAATCAACTGGAATTCCTCCAAAACTTTATTTTATGAAACAAAACCCAAAGGGTAAGAGGCAAGAATGCAGACATCAGCATTGCAATGATTCTGGAACTTAGAGCTATAACATCAGCCAGGGCTGTGTGAGAAGAGCAGTAGGTGTTCAATCACGACATCTTCTAGAAAAAGATGGCTTGTATACTAAATAGAATGGAATATTGTTGCTAAGAAAATATATGATATACATATGAAGACCCAGAGACTGATAACCCCACATTTCACTACACCCACCAGAGTCATCATATTTTAAACCAATTGCAATGTGATTTAATGTCCTAGTTGAAGATTTCATTTCCAGTATATAATTTCATCTTCCATTAAGCAATAAGAAATATGATCACTCTCTGAATCACCAGTGAATACTGTGATATCATCTGTTTTCCAAAATTATTAATAGAACATACACAGGAAACTGTTGTCTTGGTTTAATAACGACTTCAAGTTTAGATAGTTATTTATGAGCAATTCTCAAAAGATCATTTTCTATAGTGTCACCCGCAAAGAAAAAGGAGGATACTATTTAAGGTAATTACTAATATATTCTGAAGTACCAGAATATGTAAATTCAAAACAAAATAATAGGATAGGGTAATAATTCTATGTATCTCAGGGATGCTCTAAGACCAAATCTGCAGTTAACATAGTGAGCTGACCGTTCTCTTGGGGATGAAATCAACACATACTCTCTTTGTTTGTACAGGTCTACATTAGCTTGGCAGTCAAATGATATTGGTTTCTCTATACTGAAAGGTCATATATTCTGATCACTTTTCAACTTGAAATTTCTCATCTTTTTTTTCTTCGCATGTGTAACTAAATTCATAGAATTTAAAACCCATCAAAAATGAGTATAGGGGCGCCTGGGTGGCTCAGTGGGTTAATCCTCTGCCTTCGGCTCAGGTCATGATCTCGGGATCCTGGGATCGAGCCCCACATCGGGCTCTCTGCTCTGCAGGGGGCCTGCTTCCTCCTCTCTGCCTCCTCTTTGCCTGTGTCTCTGCCTACTTCTGATCTCTGTCAAATAAATAAATAAAATATTTGAAAAAAAAATGAGTATAAAGACATCTAGATCTATCATTAATTCCAGTGGGCTATACCACTAGCTAATTATCTTGGCTAACTTCCTTAAACTTACTCATTGGTAAAATGATTTATTTAGAAGGATAAACCGATATTTCTGCATTGGTCAAAATTCAATTTCTTTTGTTTTGGAGATATATATATATATATATATATATATATATATTTTTTTTTTTTTCCCCACTAACTGCATTCCTGTTTCTGATAACCTTGATTTTGCTTTGTTTCTCTCTGAAGGGATAATCACCCTTCTTCCTTCTCACTGCATATGGGATGACATGGGCCATCTCTCTGTCCCTCAATCCTCCTGCTCCCATCAAGTACAGAGTTTATAATCCAGACTACATCAGTTCCTATGTTCCAATTTCTCAACTGAAACTATGAGGTCAGTGAAGAGATGGAGCACAAATAGTTCTAGTAAGAGTGAAATTCAGGGCCTTTTCTGAAATACTTTCTGTTGACCTAATTAACTAGTAGAATATATGCATGAGACCCTGAGCGACCTTATCATATGTTCACAGCAATAGCCTTCATGACCATAACGTACAACCAAGGAGGACAGAACAGAGCAGTGAAGAGAAATAGTAGCAGAATTTCCAATGACGCTGTCATTTGAAAACCTTGGATCCACTCATGCCTTAAACTAATGAGATTCACTCCCTTCAACTTCCTCGTGTCATGAGTCAAAATACTCCCCTTGAACTATGTCATTTGAATTAAAGTCTTATCACCTGTAACTGTAAGGTCCTAACTCATCCACTTTTTAATAGGAACTTGGATAAATTACTTTTATTAATGCCGTCCCAAGCATTGCTTAGTCTTCTGACACACAAAAAGAAACGGTACTAACTTAGCTCATCATTCACTTCCAACTTCACCTGGATTAAAAGAAGTTATTTCTATATCTTAAATGTTTTCGTTTTTAAAGTAATTTTACACTTAAGTCTCTGAAGGCTTGTCCTTGCCATAAGCTACAACGCTGAGACCTTACCACTCCTTAAGTCAGTTGCACCCACCACGCACACAAATCTTGGTATTATTTTTTCTAGTACACAACACTGTGATAGGTGTTTGATTTTTTTAAAAAAAGATTTTATTAATTTATTTGACAGACAGAGCAGAGCAGGCAGCCTGATGTGGGGCTCGATCCCAGGACCCTGGGATCATAACCTGAGCCGAAGGCAGAGGCTTTAACCCACTGAGCCACCCAGGTGCCCCTGTGGTAGGTGTTTTTAAATCCCAATAAGCTTTCTAGGTTTCCTCAGTTATACATCAATCTCTCATCCTATGAACATTCAGGCTTATTATTTCTTTAACCAGTTTGGTCTGCATGCAACTCTCCTAGGCATCCATCACATGGTTTTCATATGCACCACTTTTTTCAAGCTTCAGCTCCAGTTCTATCTTCTCTAAGGATTATCTAACAGACCTTTCCAGTGATCATTACTTGGACTTACACAGAAGTTGCACTCATCAGGAAAACAAAAAACTCACATAATTCAAAACTCAACTAGAGAGACCACATAATTTTGTGTGATTTTTATTTTGTTTGTACTGTTTTGTTTTGGAGATAGATATCTATCTCCAAAACAAATATAGATATAGATATAGATATATATAGAACACCCTAGAGAAACTAAAAGTATGAATATTGATGGAACAAAAGTACAATAAGAGTTACCCTTAAAAATAAATATAGGTTATTGTTCAAAACCAGATAGAAAAAGATGTAATTGAACAAATAATATCTGGATACTTGCATGGGGGAAATGTTAAAGGAAATTGAAAGTGTGCATTAAAAGGCTTCTTTTATTCGTGACTATTTATAAATGAAGGAAATGAGGTTTTGAGAGTTACAACAATTTTCTACGATCACAGAGTTCGTACACAGCAGGAGAAGAACAAACTCCACTTCTGTTGTTTCAAACCACATTATCCCTGTGAAATTTTAGGTACAGTAGAAAGGGCTGGAGAATAGGATGCCAGAAGACAGAGAGAATGTCCTATAATAGTGCATATAGAAAATGCAGAAAAGATACAAACAATAATGACTAAATATATGTATCTTATCAGCACTGAAAAGCAAATTAAAATGATCTTTCAAAATATATTTAAAAGAAATGTATCCCTAATTTCTAGATTACCTACTTTGCTCCTGATCTCACTTAAATCAAGTGCATATTATAAAAATTAAGCTCACATACTAAGTAGTCCAAGTCAAAGAATACTCATTTACACAAATCATGCCCCCAGCCCCCAACTAAGTAACTATTACCTTCTGAAAGACCTAGCTGAAGTTAAAGCTCCAATAAGTCCATGTGTTTTATACTCATCTTCCAAGGTACAGATAATTTCATCAGGAATTGGTGCCTACATTTAAGGATGCTGTAAGTGACTAACGAATGATAGTATGTCCAATCCTAATACATCACTGCGAATCAGAACAAGAAATATAAAAGTAAGGAAGATATGAGTAAGGAAGGGGGAAACTAAAAGTTTATAATGTAAAACTATGCCATGAATAAAACCATGCAAACCAAAAGTGAGTTATGTTAACAGTAGAAAAGAACTGCTCTCTCCACTTCATCTGTACTAGCTTATCAGTCCAAGATGGCAAGAGGCCTAGTAGAAGCAGTAATTACCATGTAACAAGTCCCCAGTAAGGCCCTGGAGAATTCCCTCCGAGCAAAATGTGAAAATAAAGAAAACTACTATAATTGCTAAAATCTCTACTTCTAGATAAGCAGTTATTGTTGATTTGAGTCGACTTCTCTTCATGAAATGCTAACCTCAAACACATATCATAATGAAAGAGGTAATAAGACTTGAATGTTTATGTATTTATTGCAAAAGTAAATTCTACATAAAATTTTTATAAATACATGACAGAACTGCTAAAAGCCTGCCACTTTTCAGGATCAAGGCAAGAATGTATCTTGTCACTTTTTCCAACATCATACTGAAGAGGCGAGAAAGGGAAATAAAAGTTACAGAGATTGAGAAAGAAAAGATAAAACTGTCCATGTTTGTACAAGGCGTGAACAATTACAGCAATATTTCCAAGGACAAAGTTAATATACAAAAGTCCATCATTGTCTTAATGCCAGCAATGAACAAATGGAATTTGAAATTAAAACCACAAAACATCCTGTTAATTATGGCAATAATAAGGTAAAACCTGACAGAAGTTTGGAAACATTTCCTAAGAATCTCAAGATCTGAAATGTCATAAAAATAAAGGAAAATATTAATGTTCAAAAAGAAAGCATAAAATATCTATATTGATATTCAAAAAGACTTATTTATTTGAATACCTTTTATTTCTTTTTGTTGTCTGGTTACTGTTGCTAGGACTTCTAGTACTATGTTGAACAACAGAGGCAAGAGTAGGCATCCTTGTCATGTTCCTGATCTCAATGGGAAGGCTCCCAATTTTTCCCTATTGAGAATGTTATTTGTCATGGTTTTTTCATAGACGGATTTTATGAAGTTGAGGCAGAAGATACGAACAGACACTTCTCCCTCCAACAAAGACATACAAATGGCTAGCAGACACATGAAAAAATGTTTATCATTAGCCATCAGGGAAATTCAAATCAAAACCTCACTAAGATTCCTCTTTACACCAGTTAGTATGACAAAGGTTTATAAGGCAGGTAGGGCAGGGAACCCTCTTACACTGTTGGTAGGAATGCAAGTTGGTGCAGCCACTTTGGAAAACAGTGTGTAGATTCCTCAAAAAGTTAAAAACAGAGCTCCCCTATGACCCAGCAATTGCACTACTGGGTATTTACCCCAAAGATACAAATGTAGTGAAAAGAAGGGCCATATGTACTCCAATGTTCATAGCAGCAATATCCACAATAGCCAAACAATGGAAAGAGCCCAGATGCCCTTCAACAATAGATGAATGGAAAAAGAAGATATGGTCCATATGTACAATGGAATATTACTCAGCCATCAGAACAGATGAATACCCAGCTTTTGCATCAACATAGAAGGGACTGGAGGAGATTATGCTGAGTGAAATAAGTCAAGCAGAGAAAGTCAATAATCATATGGTTTCACTTACTTGTAGAACATAAATAATAACATGGAGGACATTAGGAGAAGGAAAGGAAAAGTGAATTGGGGGAAATCAGAGGAGGAGATGAACCATGAGAGACTGTGGACTCTGAGAAACAAACTGATGGCTTTAGAGGGAAGGGGGATGGGTAGATGGGTGACCCTAGTGATGAGTATTAAGGAGGGCACGTATTGCATGGAGCATTGGGTGTGGTGCATAAACAATGAATCTTGGAACACTGCATCAAAAACAAATCACATATTTTATGGTGACAACCATAACAAGAAAAAAAATGAAATGCTTAGGTATAAATCTAACAAAATATGTATAAAATATATGAGAAAATGTTAAAATTCTAATGATGGGGCACCTGGGAAAGGAAAGGTTTCCTTTCCTTCTCCTAACCCACTGGCTCAGTGGGTTAAGCCTCTGCCTTCAGCTCAAGTCATGATCTCAGAGTCCTGGGATCAAGTCCCACATCAGGCTCTCTGCTCAGTGGGGAGCCTGCTTCCCCCTCTCTCTCTGCCTGCCTCTCTGCCTACTTGTGATCTTTCTCCCTCTGTCAAATAAATAAATAAAATCTTAAAAAATAATTCTAATGATAGAAATCATAGAATTAAATTAATTAGTAAATAAATAAATTTAATTAATAAATTAAATAAATAGACATTCCATGTTCATTGGTACGTAAACACACTACTGGTAGGAAGACACATTCAATACAATCCCAGTCAATGCAGGTTATTTTGTGAGTATCAACAAAGTGATTCTAAGTTTATATAGAGAGGGGAAATACCCAGAATAGCAAGCACATTACTGAAAAAGAATAAAATTGTAGGACTGACATTACCCAACCTCAAGAGTTACTATAAAGGTACAGTAACCAAGAGAGTGTGGTAATGGCAAAAGAATGGACAATTAGACAAATAGAACAGAAAAGAGTCAAGAAAAAGACCAACATAAATATAGTCAGCCTATCTTTGACAAAGGAACAAAGACAGTACAAAAGATGGTCTTTTCAATACATGGTACTAAAATGAATGCTTATCTACATGCCAAAAAAAAAAAAGAAAAGAAAAAGAAAAAAGAAAAAAATCTAGTAACAGACCTTACCTTCTTCAAACAAATTAACTCAAAATGGATTAAAGACCGACATGTAAAATGCAAACCTATGAAATTCCTAGAAGATAACATAGAAGAAAACTTAGATGGTCTTGGCTTTGTCAATGACTTTCTAGATATAATGCCAAATGTACTATGAAAAAATAATTGATAAGCTCGACCTCATTAAATTTAAAATTTCTGTTCTATGAAAAAGCCTGTGAGGAGAGTGATAAGCCAAGTCACAGACTATGAAAAAATATTTGCTAAAAGTATATCTGATAAAACCCTGTTATCCAATATATACAAAGAACTTCCAAGTTTAACAATAAGAAATGAACAATCTAATTTTAGTATATGTGCTGCTGAAGCGAGCACAACAATCTAATTTTAAAATGGGAAAAAGTTCTTAACAGATACTTCCCTAGAGAAGATGTACAATGGCAAAGCAGCGTAGAAAAGAAACATCATATGTCATCAGGGAATAGCAAATTAAAACAGTGAGATACTACCACACAGCTATTAGAACGGCAAAAATCCAAAAACACTGACAACACCACATACTGGCAAAGATGTGGAGCAACAAAAATATAATAATAATAATAATTATTATTATTATTACATTAGATTTTCCCCAAAGTTATTGCATAGGATTTGTAATCAAGTCCCTCCAATATTTTTCTTTTTTTTTAATTTTATTTATTTATTTTTATTTTCAGCATAACAGTATTCATTATTTTTTCACCACACCCAGTGCTCCATGCACTCCGTGCCCTCTATAATACCCACCACCTGGTACCCCAACCTCCCACCACCCCCGCCACTTCAAACCCCTCAGATTGTTTTTCAGAGTCCATAGTCTCTCATGGTTTCCTATTGCCTATTTCTGTAGTGACAATTTCCTGTCTCATACTTCACCCCAGGAAAGCTGAGAATTACATGTTTTGAAATTATAAATATCTTTTTTCTTTTTAGTTGGATTAAGGCTTATTTTTAAAAATTTTTTTAAAAATATTTTTAACACTGATGGAGGGAGGTGGGTGGGGAATGGGCTAGATGGGAGATGGGTATTGCACTGGGTGTTGCATATTTGTGATGAATCACTGAATCTGACTCCAGAAACTGATATTGTGCTGTATGTTAACTAATTAGAATTTAAATAAAAAGTTGAAACCATTTTATTTTTTTTCTCCAAAGGTTTAAATTCCTTTAAATTCATGCAGTGTAATATTGGTTTAAATTCCTTAAATTCATGCAGTGTAATATTGGTTTCTGTCATAGAATTTAGTGATTCATCACTCACTGCAACACCTGATGCTCATCACAACAATGTCTTCCTTAATACCCACCACCCATTTAACCCGTCCCCCAACCCACTCTCCTCCAGGAACTCTTTGTTCTCTACAGTTCATAGTTTGTTTTACAGTTTGCCTCTCTTTTTCCCCCCAATGTTAATTTGTTTTGTTTCTTAATTTCCACACGTGAGTGAAATCATACAGAATTTGTCTTTCTCTGACTTAGTTCACTTGGAACACTAACTCCATCCACATCATTACAAATAGCAAGATTTCACTTTTTTATAGCTGAGTAATATTCCTGTGTGTGTGTGTGTGTACCACATCTTCTTTATCCATTCATCAGTTGATAGACATTTGGGCTCTTCCCATAATTTGGCTATTGTTGATAATGTTGCCATAAATATCTGGGTGTATGTAACCCTTCAAATGAATATTTTTTATCCTATGGGTGAATGCCTATTTACGAGTGCATCAAAAACCTTAAGATACCCAGGAATAAACCTAACCAAAAAGGTAAAAGATCTGTACTCTGAAAACTATTGGAAGAAATTGAAGATGACTTAAAGAAATGGAAAATATTCCATGCTCGTGGATTAAAAGAATAAATATTGTTAGGATGACTGTGTTACCCAGAGCATTCTATGCATTTAACATAACCCTCATCAGGATACCAGCAGTGGGGCACCTGGGTGGCTCAGTGGGTTAAAGCCTCTGCCTTCAGCTCAGGTCATGATCCCAGGGTCCTGGCATGGAGCCCCGAATCGGGCTCTGTGTTCAGCAGGGAGCCTGCTTTCCTTCCTCTCTCTCTGCCTGCCTCTCTGTCTACTTAGGATCTCTGTCTGTCAAATAAATAAATAAAAACTTTAAAAAGAAAGATACCAGCAGCATTTTGCACGAAACTACACCAAACAATCCTAAAATTTGTATGGAACCACAAAAGACCCTGAATAGCCAGAACAATCTTCAAAAAGAAAAGCAAAGCTGGAGGCATCCCAATTCCTGACTCCAAGTCATATTACTAGGGCTTAGTGATCCCAACATTACAGTACTAGCATAAAAACATAGATCAATGGAATGGAATAGAAAACTCAGAAAGGAACCTGCAACCATATGGTCAATTAATCTCTGACAAAGCAGGAAAGAATGTCTGCTGAGATAAAGACAGTCTCTACTAGCGTTGTTGGGAATACTAGACAACACCAAAGAATGAAACTAAAACCTGTCCTTAAACCATACATAAAATAAATTCAAAATGGATGAAAGACCTAAATGTGAGAGGAAACCATCAAAATCTTAGAAGAATTCTCATTCATTATTGATAGGAATACAAAATGGTACAGTCACTTTGGAAGGAAACAGCTTGAGAGCTAAGCATACACTTACCATATGATCCAGCGATGGCTCTCCTTGATGTCTACCCAGTGTTCAAAATACGCCCTCACAGAAATCTGCATATGGATGTTTACAGAAGCTTTCTTCATATTTTCCCAAATGTGGAGTCAACAAAAATGTTCACTAGTAAATAAATGGGTAAATAACTGTGGTACACCCAAGAAAAGGAATATTATTCCACACTAAAAAGAAAGGAGCTACCAAGCTATGAAAACACGAGGAGGAACTGTAAGTGCTTATTACCAAGTGAAAGAAGTCAATCTAGAAAAGACTACAAGCTCTAAGATTCAACCATATGACCTTTAGGATAAGGCAAAACTATGTGGACAGTTAGAAGTTCAGTGGTTTTTCAGGGAGAGAGAGGCATGAAGAGATGAGCACAGAAGATATTTAGGGCTTTGAAACTACCCAGTGTGGTACTATCCTGGTGGCCATATGCCATTATACATTTGTCCCAATCCACAGAATGCACAATACAAAGAGTGAACCCTAATGCAAACTATGGGCTTTTAGTGATAATGATACATCAATGTAAGTTCATTAATTTTAAGAATTTACCACTCTCTTGACAGATGTTAATAGGAAAGTGTGGATTTGTAGGGAGAAGAGCAAGACGCCCATGGCAAATCTCTGTATGTTCCACGAAATTTTGCTGTGAATCTGAGACTGCCTTAGAAAAAAATAGAGTCTGTTTAAAAAAACAAACAAACAAAGAAACAAAAAATGGTCACTTAAGAGGCATAGAAGAAAAAATTTCAATTGGAAGGAAATTGTGTATGTTATTTAAACATGAGCTGTACTTAGTAATTACAAGAAACGGAATATATTTTATAATTTTTATAAAACGCACTTAAACTACTCTTCTTATTTCAATACCCAGTGCCCCTTGCCGATGCCCCAGATAGGAATTTTATTTCTACATAGATTATCAAGACACACTAATCTCCTTAGAAATAGTGATGTGCTCACTAATGAGATCTGGTCTGGTAAGACCCTTTATATTTGGCTGCTAAGTCACAGTCCAAGGTGATAATCACAAAAACGATATTACTCTTTCAGACTTTTAGCATTTTATTTCTCTATTTTATGTCCTTAGTTTATTAATTTAATAGGAAAAAAGAAGTATTGAAAATTTGGCAGTTTTATTAACTTGGCAAATACTTTCTTCTTGCATCAGATAAAATCTTAATTAGAAGGTATGGCTTTATGACAATATGAGAAATAACTCTATTGTTTACTATGAGATTCTGAACATAGAACAGAATACTTTTATCCATGTCTGAAATTATTAATATGATAGGGCTTCACCTAAATTTATTTATTTCCAGTGTTTCCAAATTAATTACAGCAGTATAAAAAAATTGCTAACCTAGGGTTACAAGAAAGTTATGTAGATGTGGGGAAAAAAATGGCAGTGGCCTCCATTCTCCCATTGTTTCTCAACTGGACGTTCTTGGACATAAAATCACTACCATAAATATGAAGCCCATTATTTTCTTTTATATCTTCTTACATGAGAGACCATTGTGAACATATCAGGTTAAGACAGAAACATCTAAAGCCATGTGACATTAGTTTTCCAGTTTCTGTATAACAGCCAGTGGACAGATGTCGATATATCATAATCACTGTTGTCATTAATAATGTGCCTCAAGTAGGGATGATGAACTAGATGAATCTGCAAAGTGAAACCCAGGGTGAAGGCTGTTGCCATTACTTTTGTTTTATGATGTTCTATTTTTCATTATAGTTGATGTTTTAGATTGAGTTTGCTTCCAGAGTATTAGCCTATGGCAATAAGGGAGGTTAGAGTTTGTCCCAGATGCCTAGAATACACACTTTAAAAAAATCATGAAGAATCAAAATGTTTACTTAAATTCTGTAAGGAGACTTATAAACAACTCAATTTACCAAGGACTTGGGTTTTAATGCTGCCAACATTTAAAAGGTTTTAAAATAGTTCTTCACTAATATTTTGGTAAAACTACCTTATAAGTTGTAGGGGGCCACAGCCCTACATGAAGAGTCTGCCTCAGTACAGTGCTTGGAAACACTGAGCAGGAACTTTAGATAGTAGTTTCCAAGCAGTTGACAGAAAAACTATAGTGTTATATGTGACTCTTTTCTTTCTTTCTCTTTTTCTTTTTTGAGAAACTTTCCCAAGTTTATTAAGACATAATTGACATATGGCATTGTATTAAGGTATACGACGTAATCATTTGACATGTGTATATATTGCAAAATGATTATGACAGTAAGTTAACCAGGAATTTAGGTAGGTGTGAAAAAAAAATGTAGCAAACTCCATTTTTGCACTGTTTTTCGACTAGACATTCTTGGGCATCAATCTCATGTAGCTATCATTTGTTTCCTGCAATGAGAACTTTCAAGATCTACTATCTCAGCATCTTCCAAATATATAATGCAACATTGTTAATGATAGTCACCATGTTACAGATCTCCAAAACTTCACCTTATGACTGAAGTTTGTATCTTTTAACCATCACAACTGATTTCCCTCACCCTTCAACTCCAACCTCTGACAACCACCAATCTGTTCTGTTTCTATGAGTTCTGGGTCTGTGTGCTTGTTATTTAAAATTCCACTGTTGCCAAACTGTGGAAAGAACCAAGATGCCCTTCAACAGACGAATGGATAAGGATGATGTGGTCCATATACACTATGGAGTATTATGCCTCCATCAGAAAGGATGAATACCCAACTTTTGTAGCAACATGGACGGGACTGGAAGAGATTATGCTGAGTGAAATAAGTCAGGCAGAGAGAGTCAATTATCATATGGTTTCACTTATTTGTGGAGTGTAACAAATAGCATGGAGGTCAAGGGGAGTTAGGAGAAGGGAGCTGAAGGTAACTGGAAGGGGAGGTGAACCATGAGAGACTATGGACTCTGGAAAACAATCTGAGGGGTTTGAAGGGGTGGAGGGGTGGGAGGTTGGGGGAACCAGGTGGTGGGTATTGGAGAGGGCACAGATTGCATGGAGCACTGGGTGTGGTGCAAAAACAATGAATACGGTTATGCTGAAAATAAATTTTAAAAATTTAAAAAAAATTCCACATGTGAGACTATACAGTATGTCTTTCTCTGACTTATTTCACTTAGCGTAATAATGCCCTCAAGGTCGATCCATATTGCTGCAAGATATCCTTCTTCGTGGGGCTGAATAACATTCTATAGTATAGTAACATTATATATGTTTCATCCATTTTTATTGATTCTTCCACTGATGGTCACTTAAGTAGTTTCCATGCCTTGGCTATTAGAAATAATGCTGCAGTGAACATGGGGGTGCAGAGACTCTTTGAGGTAGTGACTTTGTTTCCTTCACGTATATATATCCAGAAGTAGAACTGCTAGATCATATGGTAGTTCAGTTCTTGAGGATAGTTCAGTTTTTGAGGATCTTCCCTACCATTTTCCATAATGACTGCACTAATTTACATTCCTTCCAATGGTGCACAATAGTTCCCTTTCTCCACATTCTCACTGATGGTTCTTGCATTTCTGAGGACAGCCATTCTAACAGGTGTGAGGTGAGATACCTGGTAGTGACTTTGATTTGCATTTCCCTGCTGACTAGTGATATTGAACACATTTATAAGTCCTGTTGACCATTTCTAGGTCTTCTTTAGAAAAACATCTATTCAGTTCTTCAGTGCATATTCTAATTGGATTTTTTTCCATTGAGTTGTATGAATTCTTTATATCTTTTGAATGTTAACTTCTTACCAGATACATGATTTGAAATTTTTTCCCATTCAGTAGGTTGCCTTTTCATTTTGTTAATGGTTTCCATCACTGTGCAAAACCTTCTTCATTTTAAAATGAAGACAGAAACATCTAAATAAACCACTGTATACACAATATTGTCATACAATATGTGTATTGTATGGTTTATTTTTGCTCTTTGTCTTTGCTTTTTGTGTCAAATACCAAAAGTCTTTGAAAGGCCAGTGTTAAGGAGCTTATCCTGTATGTCTTCTTCTACAAGTCTTATGGTATTAAGTCTTACATTCAAGTTGTTAATCCACTTTGAATTCAATTTTGTGTGCGGTGTTAAGAGAGAGGTTTCATTCTTTCACATGGGGTTGCTCAATGCTCCCACCACAGCTTATTGAAGAGACTATCCTTTCCTCATTATATACTCCTGGCTTCTCTGTCATAAATTGATTGACCATATAAATGTAGGTTTATTTCTAGGCTCTCTATTCTGTTCCATTTATCTAGGTGTCTGATTTTTATAACAATTATATATTGTTTTTATTACTAAAGCTCTATAATACAGCTTGAAATCAGGGAATGTAATGCCTCCAGCTTTGTTCTTCTCAAGAATTCTTTGGTTATTCAGGGCCTTTCCATACAAATTTGAGATTCGTTTTTTCTGTTTTTGTGAAAAATGTCATCAGAATTTTGATAGGGGTTGTGTTAAATCTATGCATTATTTTCAGTAAATGCTTTGATATGAATTCTTCTAATCCATGAGCATAGAATATCTTTCTGTTTATTTGTGTATTCTTCAGTTTCTTTTATCAGTGTCTTATAGTTTTCAGTGTACAGGTATTTCATTTCCTTGGTTAAATTTATCCCTAGGTATTTTATTTTGATGAAAATGTAAACAGGATTTTTTCTCTTCATTTCTCAGATAGTTCATCATTACTGCACTGAAAATAACTGATTCTTGTATTTTGATTTGTACCCTGCAACCTTGTTGAACTTACTAGTTCTAACAGATGTTTTAGCTGAGTCTTCATGATTTTCTATATATGATACCATGTCATTTGCAAATAGAGACACTTTTACTTCTGTCCAGTTTGGACATCTCTTTTTTTTTTTTTTTTCTTGCCTAGGTGTTCCGGTACCATGTTTAATAAAAGTAACCTAAGTGTGCATTTTTGTCTTATTTCTGATCTTAGTTTTTACCACTACATAGGATGTTAGTTGTGGGCTTGTCATATATAGCCTCTATTATATGTACTTACATTCCCTCTAGAGTTAATATATGCCCATTTTCAAAACAAACATAGCCGGACTATATTTCGGCTGTATGAACTTGACATTAACAAATGTGCAATAGTTTCCTAGACCCAATGACAATATTGTGTATACAGTGGTAGCTGTTCTTCACTTGAAAAAAGTTGTAACAATATAAATAAACATAATGGTCATTAGAAGTCTCACCTGTCCCCTGGAAAATTTTAAAGCTGAGTATCATCTATGTTGAGTTTCTACACATTCTATGCAAGGGTATTGTACATGTCATATGGTTCAATGAGTGCCAGGCTAAATAAGAGATGCCAGATAGCCAGAAAAAAAGAGGATGCTTTCAAGTTTTTGTGGATGTGGAGCATGCCAAGGTCAATGTTAGGCGTGATGCACCAAGCTGCTCTTCAAAATAGAGATGGCTCTTTTCCTCCAACCTGAGTATTTGCTGAGCTGCAGAAACTAGAGGTCTGACACTGCTGGGACACAATAGCTGAGTACAATGACACTATAGCTGAGCACAATGAGTACAACGGAAAAGCTGTCAAGGTTCTCTAGGATTTTGAAGAACATAAAAACTGAGGCTGGAGACTTTGCTGAACTCTGAAGAAGAAGAGCTGGCTAGAGCTTCCCATATCACAGGACAGGGACAGAGGACATCAGTGGGAGTGCCTTGTGCTTCCAGGTCTGATTGGGGCAATAATGCATGAATTCCAGAGGGATTGAGTGATCTTGTAAAGAATGGGTCTACGATATTTTCCTTCCAGATCTAGGCACTCTAGTAGAAAGAATGGAAGTATAGAAGCTTGAAAGGGCCTACAAAAGGTTATGCAAAACTTTTCATTAATTACAGAAAAGAATGGTGCAATAGAAAAGGATCTTCAAAGAACATACAGAAAAGCTTCATGCCAAAAGAGAGTGAGAATCTGGTCATGACGTACCAAGGAGATCTCACTGATGGCCAGATTAAGTCAGCCACAGAAAAGGAATATTTTTACCATTCTTTCTGACCCACCCCTCCCCATATACTCTCTGGAGGAGCCAGAAACAGCAGCATGAGCTAGCACGGAGGATCGTAACCTGAACTAAAGACAAACTAGTGTCTTTTCCCCAGCATTACTCTACAAATCCTAGGAGGTAAGTAGGGAGAGGAGATTTGAGTTGGTTCAAAGACTGAAAGTTTTACTTACACTAGATACAACATTTTGAAACTGAAAGATGAAACGGCTTTAACAGGTGAAAAATCACTGAAAGTACAGAAGATAGTCTTTAAATGTTGGCAAGAGAAATAAGGGAATCTGGGAAGGTGGACTGTGAAAGTGACCTTGCGGGAAACAAAGGGTGGGGGAGGGTAAAGCTATTTCCACATGGAGACCAGGTTATTATATACACGAGACACATAAGTAAGGAAATGAGTAATAGAGCTAGTCTTGTTTAAATAATTGGTATTCCCAGTCTCCAATCCCTTCTGTTCTCACCTAAGTCTCTAATCACTCCCTAGGCTATAAAAAGCTCACATTTAAAACCACCTATGTGTTAATCTTCTCCGATACCCATCCACCGACCAGTACAAGTCCCTCATAAGGGTTTTATTAGGTCAACTGGAGGAAAGAATAAAGAGGATATGGAATGCTTTGTTGAAATGACTAAAATATATTCTCCTTTCTACTTATTTTTAAATACCAATTACTTTCAAAAATGATGATAGAGTAAGAGCAAAGGAAGAGGAAGTTTTGCTTATTTCTTTAAAAATAATTTTTGGTAAAAATTAAAAATAGACATTTCTATATCTAATAACATATTAACTTTACTGTTGTTTCACAAAGTCCATTTATTAAACCTAAAATCCTCTAATTAACATTTTTCATTCTCATTTTGTTGATTTAACAAATACACACACACACACACACTTGACGCAGTGTTATAAAACAAACAAACAAAAAAAGCATGGTGTAATGCTATAGATTTCAATGGTAACACAAATAGGCTATTTCTTATCTTCAAGATATAAACCTGAAGGTTAATCTCACCACACAACAAACTTATGTTCACTGTTTAGTTCCTCCTCCATGAGATTTCCAAACTTAGCGAACTATGCTCTAATATCACATTACAGAATTTTCAGGAGCATGTTTACACTCCATTTTTACATTTAAAGTTATCACTTGGATGAGTATCTAAAACCATCTTTAATGTGATCCAGTTCTCATTCCATAAAAATCATTTTACTTCAAAGAGAAATTCTGGTTAAAAATATAGCAGCAATGTCCACAATAGCCAAACTATGGAAAGAACCTAGATGTCCATCAACAGATGAATGGATCAAGAAGATGTGGTATATATACACAATTGAATACTATGCAGCCATCAAAAGAAATGAAATCTTGCCATTTGTGACGACGTGGATGGAACTAGAGCGTATCATGCTTAGCGAAATAAGTCAAGCGGAGAAAGGCAACTATCATATGATCTCCCTGAAATGAGGAAGTGGTGATGCAACATGGGGGCTTAAGTGGGTAGAAGAAGAATCAATGAAACAAGATGGGATTGGGAGGGAGACAAACCATAAGTGACTCTTAATCTCACAAAACAAACTGAGGGTTGCTGGGGGGAGGGGGGTTGGGAGAAGGGGGACATTGGGGACATTGGGGAGGGTATGTGCTTTGGTGAGTGCTGTGAAGTGTGTAAACCTGGTGATTCACAGACCTGTACCCCTGGGGATAAAAATATATGTTTATAAAAAATTTAAAAAACAAAAAACAAAAAAAAATTATTAAAAAAAAATTCCTCTGTCACGCTCCAATAATACTTTACATTTTACCTTCACTTCCCACATATGACATTTTTGTTCTTTGAACACAAGCTATGTAATTGGTTATTGCAGAGAAAACTGCATCATACAGTGTTGAATGAGTCACTTTAAAAAACAAACACTAGGGGCGCCTGGGTGGCTCAGTGGGTTAAAGCCTCTGCTTTCGGCTCAGGTCATGATCCCAGGATCCTGGAATCGAGCCCCGCATCGGGCTCTCTGCTCAGCAGGGAGCCTGCTTCCTCCTCTCTCTGAATGCCTCTCTGCCTACTTGTAATCTCTGTCAAATAAATAAATAAAATCTTTAATAAAAAACAAACAAACAAACACTAAGTAGCTACAACTCTCATTTTTGTTTCCACTGACATTTCAGAACCCTGTGATTGATGCCATTATACCTTGTTCATGGTGCTGGAGTGTGGACAGAGGAATACAAAAAAAATTAATTAAACTGACATCTGTAAATGTATAATCTTTAATCAAATCCTGTTATCCCTATTGGGTACATTATGTACTGTGTTTTGTCTCTTTTTCCTAAAGGAAATGGTTTCCCAGCCCCCAACTACAACTTGTACATTGAATGACCAACTCCAGACTTCTTTTTTTTTTCTTCTATTATTTTTTTGTGCAGAGGAAAAAGCATTTTATCTGGCCATCTAGGAATTTATGAGAATATATATTATTTTTGTGTTATGTTAATCATCATACAGTACATCATTAGTTTTTGATGTAGTGTTCCATGATTCATTGTTTGCTTATAATACCCAGTACTCCATGCAATACTTGCCCTCCTTAATACCCATCACTGGGTCCACCCACTCCCCTATGCCCTTATCCTCTAAAACCCTCAGTTTGATTCCTGGAGTACATAGTGTCTCATGGTTCATCTCTCCTCTCTGATTCCCACCCCCCTTCATTTTTCCCTTCCTTCTGCTAATGTTCTCCATGCTATTCCTTATGTTCCACAAATAAGTGAGACCATATGATTATTGATTTTTTCTGCTTGACTCATTTCACTCAGCATACTTTCCTCCAGTCCCATCCATGTTGATGCCAAAGCTGAGTATTCATCCTTTATGGTAGCTGAGTAATATTCCATTGTATATATGGACCACATCTTCTTTATCCATTCATCCATTGAAGAGCATCTGGGTTCTTTTCACAGTTTGGCTATTGTGGGCATTACTGCTATGAATATTGGAGTGCACATGTGTCTTCTTTTCACTACATCTGTATCTTTGGGGGTAAATATCCAGTAGCGCAATTGCTGGGTCATAGGGTAGGCTCCGTTTTCAACTTTCTGAGGAACCTCCACACAGTTTTCCAAAGTGGCTGTACCAACTTGCACTCCTATTGTAAAAGGGTTCCCCTTTCTCCATAACCTCTCCAACATTTGTTCTTGGCTTGTCAATTTGGGCCATTCTAACTGGTATAAGGTAGTATCTCAATGTGGTTTTGATTTGAATTCCCCCGATGGCTAATAAAGATGAACATTTTTTATGTGTCTGTTAGCCATTTGTAGGTCTTCTTTGGAGAAGTGTCTGTTCATGTCTTCTGCCCATTCTTTGACTTGATTATTTGGCTTTTGGGTGTTGAGTTTGAGCAGTCCTTTATAAAGAACAACTCCAGATTTCTTTTCTAAAGTTATCTCTGTCTATTCCAGTGTTTACTGACCTACTTCTCTTTAATTACTCAGCATATGTAATTTGTGCCACACACAGATTTATATACATCAAGTACTGCTTTATGTGTGTTTGTGGGTTATCTCCACAATAAGGTGAAGTTTTGTTTTGGGATTCTGTTTGTTTGGACAAGGAATGAAATGTTGTCTTCATCCCTATGTAAGGCAGTCTATCAGAGTAGTGAGTAGAAGAGCTACAGTCAGTCAGCCAAGATCTGGATTCTACCTATAACAAGGGCTAAGTGTGTGGCCTTGGACAAGTCACTTGACCTTTCTGAATCTCATTTTCCTTACCTGCAAGATGGGAATTAACATAATTACTTCTTAGGTTTGTCATGAAGTTTAAATGAACAAACTGACTAAACCATAGCAGAGTGTCTGACATATAATAATCGCCCCCAGAGGGCTTCTTTGTCTTCTTTTGCCTCATAGAGGCTAGCATAGTATTGATGACTTAAGAGTTATTTGTTAATTACTAAATCCCATATTTTATAGATTTTATCCCCAAATCACACTTTTATTCAGGCTTCTGCACCACACCCCCATTAGACCTCTATTACCTCTCCCCCCATTTCTACTTTGGTTTGAATTTGAGCTCAGCTTTCATTCATCCATTCTGTTACTATGAGTATACAGCTCTTATGTCTCTTATCAAAAAAGTTGATCTTTTCCCTTCTACCTCTTTTTAAAAGGTTGGTAAGAGTTTGTGTCAGCTATGGATCTCTCAACTGCAGATTTATCCTTTTTGCTTCTTCAGTGAAATGGACATAGGCCCTTCAACTGTTTGTGTGCTTTTTTTTTCTTTACCTACTGGCACCCAAGTTTTAACAATAGAGGACACTGGGTAGGTATGATGGTTCCAAAGAGT
Organism: Mustela erminea; assembly: GCF_009829155.1. NCBI lineage: Eukaryota > Metazoa > Chordata > Mammalia > Carnivora > Mustelidae > Mustela > Mustela erminea. The sequence goes on along the minus strand of NC_045616.1, from coordinate 40,574,175 downwards.
TTTGCTTTCTAGTCCCCATGCGACTCCTTGGCACACATCTAAACACAGCTCCCACAGTGCGCAGACGCCAGAAATGTTAAGAAGCCAGCAGTGGCCCCCAGCACTCACCAGGGGTCAGTTCCAAATAAAGTCAGTCAATGAGACAGTTCCCTATGAAAAGCATGCCTAGTTACACATAGGGAAGGTTCCCAGCATCTTATGCTATAAATTATCAGCCATCCAATGAACCTTATAAGTGCTTTTTCCACTTAGGTCTAGATCTCATCCCTTTCAAGAGGGAGAGTGTGGAGTTCTTCCTTGCGTGCTCTGTCTCAGCCTTAAATTTAGTGACCGCTCTGTGTATATGCCATATTCTTTGGGGTTTCTTAGTACTAAATCCCTCATTATTTCACTCTGTTATTATAAGTAATAATAATTTATATTAAATTTTCCAACTTCAAACTGTAGTTTTTGTCCCCTGTTGGACCTAGGCTGACACAGTCCACCATATTTTAATTTAGCAATACACTCCAGATCGTTATCTTCACTTTTTACATTATATAAAATCATTAATGACAAGTAGGAGATATTATATACACTATATATGCATAATTGATATTTTCAAATATTTAGAGAAAGACAGTTCTCCAAAAGAAAATGATAGTAACTATGAAAGCAGTTCAATTCTAAAATATGTAGCTCCTTCAAAGGATAAAATGACCACCCCTATTTCGTATTTTCTATCATAAGCAGCCTTTTTTTAGGGGGGGATACTGAACAACTTGTGATTTTTTTTTTAAGTCATACCATCTTTTAATCAGAAATTCAATTTTTTAGTAAAAAATTCCAAGTAATAAGCTGTAGTCCTCATCAATGAGAGCAAAGGAATCAGAGTCCAAGGGCCAGTGAATCCACAAAACATAGATTCCCTGGGTGCAAGGTGGAGAGAAAAGAAGGAGAAAGAGGAAGAGCAGGAGAAGTAAAGTGCAGAGAACTGGGTCTCCTGTTCTCAATGAGGCAACTGCTCTCTGCTGGTCAGAGCATCTTTGTTCCCATTCTCCTTGTATCCTGTTTTCTACAGTTTATTTGAAAGTCCTTTCACACAGGTTTTTTTCATCCTAACACTACATAATGTAACTCTTTTTGAAGCTTCTGAAATAAAATTATATGTAAAGAAAACACTTGCTTTCATCTTTTTTCTCGTGTATTTAATCTAGCAGAGCAGCAGGCATAAAGTATGGGTTGTATTGCTTTGTTGTTTGGGGTTTTTTTTTTCCACCCATCATTTGCCACAGCAGCTCTCCTAAAAGCACGTTCTTTGGTGTCTAAGCATATTGTCTGGAACACACTGGCCTTCATGTAATGTGTTCATTCTTCTTTATTAAACATTCTTCTAAGTGCCAGGTAATTACTATAAGGTGAAGATGCTCCTAAAGTCAGAAAAAAATGAGGTTAAAGAGCAAAGTGGGTGGTCTAATCTTCTCTTAGAGGAAAAAGGTATTTCTTTTCTGAAACAGAGCAGTTCCAGTAAACATGCAATGAAAAAATCTTGCCTGAAAGTACCACAAAATATGCAGAGCCAGATATTGGAACAAATTCACTGACTGATTACATATTGGTGTATTCACATGGTTCTGAATATTCACTATCATATGTGTTTTAAATCCAACAGAATTCTGCTGTCACACAAGTGATCTTAGCTTTTATAAGGAAGAATGCACATCCACATGAAACAGGCCATATTAACAGGATAATAATGCCATTCCCAATCTATTTGCAGCCTCAAAACTTCAAACTTTTAATAATCTAGAGATACAGAATCACTTTTTAAAGCTTTAACATTTAGGAGCGCCTGGTGGCTCAATCAATTAAGTGTCTGCCTTCAACTCAGGTCATAACCCCAGGGTCCTGGGATTGAGCCCCAAATTGGGCTCCTTTCTCAGTGGGGAGCCTGCTTCACCCTTACCTGTCACTTTCCCTGCTTGTGCACTCTCTCTCTTTCTCTCTCTTTGTGTCAAATAAATAAATAAAATCTTTCAAAAAATAAAAGAAAATAAAACTTTAGCATTTAATGAACCTAGCCAACAAAACAGGAAGAAAATTATAGGTTATTTAAAAAGAAAGAAAAAATTTTTTAAAAATTATTTAAAAGGAAAGAAAAAATACAGAGAAAGCCCTCTCCTCACTTTATTCTGATTCATGTGCTTTCTAACAGCGAAAACGTACTGAATAGGAGCCCTCATAACATGCACACGTTCCTACTGTCATGGGGAAAAGTACTGTCAGAACAAAAGAATCCACCAGAGAACCTGGTGGTTAACTTATTCTTCAACATAATGGGCACTAAAGATTCTGATAGAAACCCTGAAAACATTAGATAAGGCACAAGCACTAAAAAATGGCCTAAAAAAGATGTTGATTTGGAACTCAAACTTTTACTTTTAAACAGTACCCCAAGGAGAATAGTTCTATTCGCCAAACAGCGTAACAATTTTCTGCACATGGTATTTTAACCTAACTTTACAGATCAAGAGAGTCCCTCCACTTCACATCCACACCCACGATGGCATATGTTGTTTATTTTAATGGATGTATTCAAACAGATCTTAAAATATCTCTACCTGGTAGAGATACTAAGGTCAAATTAATACACAAATAGTATTTACATTTAATGTAACAGACCAGCTGTTATTATGGTAAATATTTTTGTCAGAAAACATGAAATTAGTTTTGAACAGAAGCTCAAAATAATAACCACTTTCACAATACAAAACATACATTATACATTCTCTGTTTATTGGGGTTTTATGGTTATTTTTCTGCTTCTCTGCATTTTAAGACTGGAATTCCTTCATGAATAGTCATCAGGATTATTTCCTGAGTCTTGTTTGCCCATTCAGGCACCTGACACTGAATCAGAGGGTTCAAGTCAGGCCACTTACTAGTCAGACTCAAATTCACCATGGCTTTTTTCAACACATAATAATTTTGAATAAAGGCAGGTAGTTGTTATGAGTATAACAAAATCTGAAATTTATATGAACTACCCTGATTGATTGTCAGCTACTTATAAGATACTACTACTATGTACTGAGTTGTAAAGCTATGGATTGATACATAAATGGATAATGCATTTTAAAGTTAATTTTATTCATGTTAATTTCATGTTCATTTTAATTTCCACATCATCAAGTACATTCGACTTGAGAAAGTGACTAACCTGTAAACAGACAACAGTAACAGTGCCATGTTATTACAGAATGGTCCAGAAGAGGCATGGGGTGGGAGGTATCAACCTGTCTGTGGAGGGGACATTTGAGTTGGGCATGCATATATATTTAGGACCCCACAAGGCAAAGAAGAGCATTCAAGCCATGAGGAATAAGTATAAAAAGCCCTAAAACAAGTTCAAGAATTCAAGTAAGTGCCAGAAGTTAGGTAGCTAGGACAGGAATATAGGTAGTGAGGTATTGAAACACAGGAGAAGCAGCGGCAAGGACATCATGGAAGCCCTAAAAGAGAAGCTACCCTTTATCTATAGAGGCCCCCAACAGATCAGTGAGAATCAGTGACAATCAGATAAGCATGTTAAAATCCACTAATTCAGACATCACAGTGTTTACAGCAGAATGAAAAAGTCAAAGAGGGCAGTTTGGAAGCTCTCCTACCATCTTGGTGCAAGATTTTGAGGGTTTAAACTGGCACAGTGGCGGACTTTAAAGTAAGCAACAGATGGAAAAGTCATCAACCCAAATTAACTTCTGCCCTCTTAATGAACTAAATATCCCAATATTACAGATGAACCTCAGGGAAACAAGTAGGGAAAAAAAGTATCCAAAAATTCAAAGAAAATATGACTACAATACTGAATATATAACATGTTTCATTGTCACTGGCATTAGTACAAGCCCTTAATCTAAAGAGAATCCTATGTGTGTTAGTTCTAACCCTATCAGTTTTCTGTAAAGCATCAGTAACTTCCCTCTAGATGATTTCTCCCACAATTAAATCCAAGTTTTTATCAAAGTCACAAAGCACTATAATAGAAAAATTTTAAAATACTATTAGCACTCAGGTTTTTAATTAGTCATCAGTTTATTCAAAAGTAGCCCACATATTCCTAACACAAAATTGTCTACATATAGGGTATATTCTGTATTAGATTGTTTAAATTTTAATACCAAGTTAAAATATTCCTGCTGAGTTACATCATTTTTTGTCACATTCATCTTTCTTCTTGATTTGTTGATGAGTAATGAAAGATTGCTTTTTAGAAATACAGAGTTATTGAATTTGCAGACCATTTTTTTTCCTATCTTTTCTTCCATAATACAGAAATCATTTCAATAAGCTACATCTGTAATGAGAACTGCCAATCAGGATTAAAGTCATTTAGCCACCAGGTTACAGAAATTTAAAATCTACCAACCAAAGCTCAATATCCAGTTTAATGGGATTCAAACTATCTTGTGCTATAATTGGGAATGCGTGAGGGCTATTTACTGAGAAATAAAAAATGAGCATCTTGAGAACTGAGTTAAATATGATTATAAATCTGCATTACTAAAAAAGTCTTTGTGTCAGTGCTTTGACAGAGTTTAGACATCCACAGAAGCCCATGTTTTAGATGGAAATAATCCATATAGGATAACAGTGTAAACACTGTATCCTAATTTCGAAATGATGTCACTTCGAGTGCTCATCTTTTAATAATTGCTCATCATTTCTAGCTTTTGAAGATCTAATATTTATGACATTTTAAACATTTTTCTCTTTAAACCAAATGCATCTTTTAACTTAAGTATAGCTGACCCATGTTACATTAGTTTCAAGTGTACAACCCAGTAATTTTACAAGTTTATACATTATGCTATGGCCACCAAGTGTAGCTACCATCTGTCACCATACAACACTATTATAATACCAATGACGATAGAGTATCTTTTATCCCTGTGACTTATTTGTTCCATAACTGAAAGCCTGCAGCATGTCCCACTCCCTTTCACCCATTTTACCCATCCCCCAAGCCCTCTTCCCTTCTAGCAACCCGCCAGTTCTCTGTATTTATTGATCTGTTCTGCTTTTTGTTTCCAAATGCATTTTTAATATTCAAATGATCAAAGGATTTTTCTTTGAGTACCAAACCCATCACGACCACCAACAACCTTTCTGATTCTTTTCTGTCATTGTTTTGTATTTTAAAGCAAGTACCTGAGATTGATAAAATATACTGAGGCTGGGGCAGGGCTATGCTTGAATCCTTTGTATGTGTACCCTGGAAGTTCACAATATGAGTTCTCCAAAGAAAACCAGCATGAACTGACAAATTAAAAAATCTGGCATAGCCGCAGCAACACCTTCCTAGGAACAACGCCAAAGGCAAGGGAAGCAAGGGCAAAAATGAACTATTGGGATTTCATCAAGATCAAAAGCTTTTGCACAGCAAAGGAAACAGTTAACAAAATCAAAAGACAACTGACAGAATGGGAGAAGATATTTGCAAACGACATATCAGACAAAGGACTAGTGTCCAGAATCTATAAAGAACTTAGCAAACTCAACACCCAAAGAACAAATAATCCAATCAAGAAATGGGCAGAGGACATGAACAGACATTTCTGCAAAGAAGACATCCAGATGGCCAACAGACACATGAAAAAGTGCTCCATATCACTCGGCATCAGGGAAATACAAATCAAAACCACAATGAGATATCACCTCGCACCAGTCAGAATGGCTAAAATCAACAAGTCAGGAAATGACAGATGCTGGCGAGGATGCGGAGAAAGGGGAACTCTCCTACACTGTTGGTGGGAATGCAAGCTGGTGCAGCCACTCTGGAAAACAGCATGGAGGTTCCTCAAAATGTTGAAAATAGAACTGCCCTATGACCCAGCAATTGCACTATTGGTTATTTACCCTAAAGATACAAATGTAGTGATCCAAAGGGGCACGTGCACCTGAATGTTTATAGCAGCAATGTCCACAATATCCAAACTATGGAAAGAACCTAGATGTCCATCAACAGATGAATAGATCAAGAAGATGTGGTATATATACACAATGGAATACTATGCAGCCATCAAAAGAAATGAAATCTTGCCATTTGCGACAACATGGATGGAACTAGAGCGTATCATGCTTAGCGAAATAAGTCAAGCAGAGAAAGACAACTATCATATGATCTCCCTGATATGAGGAAGTGGTGATGCAACATGGGGGCTTAAGTGGGTAGGAGAAGAATAAATGAAACAAGATGGGATTGGGAGGGAGACAAACCATAAGTGACTCTTAATCTCACAAAACAAACTGAGGGTTGCTGGGGGGAGGGGGTTTGGGAGAAGGGGGTGGGATTATGGACATTGGAGAGGGTATGTGCTTTGGTGAGTGCTGTGAAGTGTGTAAACCTGGTGATTCACAGACCTGTACCCCTGGGGATAAAAATATATGTTTATAAAAAATAAAAAATTAAAAAAAATAAAAATAATAATAATAATAAAAAACAAAAACAAAAAATATGAATATGAATCTATCAGTGTTACTTCCTATAAAGCTTTCTGTTTCAGTTAATGTTAGTTGTTAAAATACTAAAATTTTTACATTAATATCTTAAAATAAATATTTTGAGAAAATTAAAAAAAAAATCTGGCATAGTATCTTTCACTTGTATAATCATATAAAACACACTATTTTTCCACAACCATAAAAATGTAAGTGCTTTCTCAGATATGAGTCTACTAGAAAATGGCAAGGATATCTCCTAATATATACCTTAAACATACTTAAAAGCATTTGACTTGATTTAATTGCTCTTAGAATCTAAAAATGAAGATAGCAGACTATCAGACCTCATATATGTTTACAAAAACACAGAATTTTGAGTTCTACTGGTGGGGTAAAATTAATGGAAATAACTTTTCCACTTTCTATGAAGGGAGAAATTTAAAGATCAGAGGAAAAAATCTGTGGGTGATACTTGGGGTTGTCCATTTAAAATTTACTCTGACTTGGGGCATCTGGGTGGCTCAGTGGGTTAATATTCTGTCTTCAGCTCAGGTCATGATCTTAGGGTCCTGGGATCGAGCCCCACATTGGACCCTCTGCTCAGCAGGGAGTCAGCTTCCCCCTCACTCTGCCTGCCTCTCTGCCTACTTGTGATCTCTCTCTGTTAAATAAGTAATCTTTAAAAGAAATAAAAAATAAATAAAATTTACTCTGACAAAAACATTTTCAACCAATGTAGAGGCCCATTTAATGAAAATCTACTGAGAAAAGTATCAAAATGTTTTTGGTACAATGATTCTAGTTATTTTTTAACAAGGTATAGAACATACAGAATATGGTTTTCTTATGTACAACTTTAATGCATTTACTCTGGAAAAAGTAAAGAATGCTTGAGTGTAGGACTTCTTTGCTCTTAGGAAAGTAAAAAAACAGCCAAAGTCTTGCCAACAACAGCTCTGAACTAGAATTGGAACATTCTCCATTTTCCTACCTGTTTGGAATCAGATGAATCCTCAAATGAACTATGAATCAGGAAAATCCTCTATTCATATTGGCCCAAAACCTGATACATTGGGATTTTTGAGAAGAGACCCATGTCTGAAGTATCTTTCTTGTGTGAGAAGGAATAAAGTTTTCTCAGTGAGAGGTGACATAGGAAGCTGAGGGAGAAGGACAAACCTGAATGAAGGCAATGGAGTGAGCTATCAAATTAAATTACAGCCCATCCCTTAACTCCCTTAACTTTGTGCTTATAAGGAAGCATATTTACCAGTTAGTGCCACTCCTACTCTATAATGCCTTACGTTCCTTCCCGGACTGTGAAGTAAAGAATGCCTAACACCCGCTGAAGCTCACCATGCTGTCTGACAAGGGGAGACACAGTTCTTCAATGACAGAACCCAAATGGTGGTGTTCCAGTGGGAACACTAGACCAGGACACTATGGACCAGTAGTCAAGTCCCTGAGCATGAGAGTCCACAAGACCAATTCTCATCTTTCCCAGTGACCTACCCTGTACCACACAACAACCTACCCTTCCTACCACCAGCCCTGGGTAAGAAAGGATAGAGATGGATTCTTGATGTCTTGCCTGGAAAATAGAAATACTAATTTTACCTTAGCATCTTCCTTTATTTCCTTGAGGGGTGAATGATTAAGTAAAACTGGGTGAGAAAAAGTCAACTGATTCCTTCTAAACTCTAGTAAAATATTTTTTTGTCTGTCCCTTCATTGAATGTCTTTTCATTATTAAGATGATTTATCTTGGTGGTTGGGGGGATATTTGCACAAATACCATATCTACCTAAGAGAAGAAAGGATAGTGTTCCTTAGAAAATTTTTGTGAAGACTATTTCCTCATATAAAACTTGTCCTGAGATGATGACTTCTTCAGCCATAACATTGCTGTAGCCAGATCATATACGTTAAGAGTTCCAAAATCAAATGACAGCAAAATGGACAACAGGAACATCCTCCCTCTCTAGATACAAAAAGCCAGGAATTCCATACAGAATTACTCATAAGTGCTCTATTTTAAAATATGCTCTATTTTAGCTAAGTATAAAAAAATGTGTCAAGCAAAGATCAAAGTTTATTTTTTAATTTTTTTAAAGATTTTATTTATTTGACAGAGATCACAAGTAGGCAGAGAGGCAGGCAGAGAGAGAGGAGAGGAAGCAGGCTCCCCGCTGAGCAGAGAGCCCGATGTGGGGCTCGAACCCAGGACCCCGCGATCATGACCTGAGCCGAAGGCAGAGGCTTTTAACCCACTGAGCCACCCAGGCACTCCTTTTATTTTTTAATTTTTTTTAAGATTTTATTTATTTATTTATTTGACAGAGATCACAAGTAGGCAGAGAGACAGGCAGAGAGAGGAGGAAGCAGAAAGATCAAAGTATTTTAATGGACAATGTCTCTGATTCCTTAAAATGCTAATGTGTACTGTGATGCTGCAAGAGAGATAAATGGTGTGCTGTATTCCCCAAATTCACTTGACTCTAGAAACCTGTTTTGGGTCAGGTGATAAAGGATAGCTTACATCCATTAATAGCTGGAGAAAAAAGTAATGTTTGAGGAAACCTAGTTTAGGTAAAATAATCCTGGGAGAGGGACCAAAAGATGTGGATGTCTATTCTAGAAAAGACAGAGTGTTCCAACCCTGGGAATATTCCATTAAATGAAATAAAAAATCATCCCAGTGAGATAAACTCTAGTGTACCAAGTTGTATTTTCATATATTGAGATAACTTAACCTAATCCTGGTTATCTCTTTGGCATCTGGAAATGATCACAACATAAGTAATTAATGCAGCAAAAATGAGAGTAGAATAGGGTACTAAGGGCAGATGCTACTGAGGACAATTATCACTGCTGGAAAAGATAAATGCAATATCAGTTCTGCTACAAATCTTAAGTGCCAAATCTTAAGTGACCATGATAAAGACCAGGGATTTTGCCAAAGATGGACTAGGAAGAAATACGTGTGGATTTCATCCTCAGGACAGGAGAGCCTAGATGAAAACCCTCCAACAAGTCCCCTTAACTGACATCAGACAGTAATACTGACCTACTCTGGGAGGAGACATGACGGCAGATTCCTTGGTTATCTCTAAACCAAAGCTGGATGGATAACTTTCCTACAGGACATAAGAACTGGGAGAAACTCACTGTGGCCCCTGTGGATATGCCAGTATCATGATATTCCTAATTATCTAGAACGTGATGGCCAATCCATTACCTAATCTAATTCTACCCTAGTGTTTACGTGCAAGACCTGGTGGCTACAAGTTTTTTGTGGGGACTTTCCACAGTTCTAACTGGCAGTTCAAGATAATGGATGCTGACTTCCCAGAATAGAAGTTATTGGTTATTGAACAACTGACAGTGGGACTAAACTTACCCATGAATTCTTTAAATCTGGGTGAAAATGAAAAGTTGAATGCACCTTAATTAGCTAATTTGTCACATATCATCTTTGCAATGTTAACAAAAAACGTATCTCCCTTAAATTTATCTCTGATTGTTTTTCTCACATCAATCTACAACTAGATATGTCATTGAAGACTATCAGTCACAGACAAACACATTAGAACACCAAATGTGACCTACTGATGAATACAAAAGCACAATGATCAAACAGTATAAAAATCAGTGGAAAAGGGGGAACATCAACTAAGATCCTGTATAATTCACTCTTGAATAACCTGTTCACGCTCTGGGAACTAGAGCATGATAAATCTTACTCTGTAACATTTACCCTGTAAATTTCAAATTCTTCAAATATTTTTTTTATCAGCTTAACCAATTAAATAGAAAATGTTCTCGTTTTAATGAAGCATGTGGAACAGAGAGAGACTGAGTAACTCAGTTATAAACCAGGTGAGTCAGAAGCAAGTAAGTTTTTTGTTTGTTTTTGGTTTTGTTTTTGTTTTAATTTCAGCCATTAATTGAAAGGGTAATGGCTGACAGAGCCTGGCTAGCCATTCACTAAACACTTTCTTTTTTTCTCTTGGGCACACAGCTGGGCTACACTTCCCAGACTCCTTTGCTGTGAATGCAGCCATGAGACAGAGTCTTACAGAATGTAATGTGGGCAGAAATAATGGACACCCTTTATAGACCTGGCCCATAAAACACTTGTCAAATATACCATTTACATTTCCCATCAACTAGCTGAATGTAGAGGGGTCCTAGAGTAGGGGAGACACAAAGAGCAAAAAATAAAATGTTATTGTTTTAAGCCAATGAAATTTGAGGACTTTTCATAACATTTTAATTTTTCATAAATTAGACTACCCTGATAACATAGGAAATATTTAGGATATTTTAAACCAAAATGTATGTTTCAAACCACAGGATCCCAATACCAGCTAATAATTCAGGCTCACTCTTAACTTGCTAAACTTTGACATCCTCTTTACAGACTGGAAGGGAACATCATCCCACTGTTGATCTTTCAAGACATATTGGTCTTGTCATAGGACAAACCAGAACCCTAGAAATCACTGAAAGCCTACAGTACAGTTTTGCACTCTGCTGTCCAATTCTTACTTCCGGGAGTCCTGAAAGTTTTAAAGTGCAAAACAACAACAACTTAGGGAAGAAGTATTTTTTCTTTCCTATTCTGGTTTATGAAGTAATATTCAATGTCATTTTCCTTATTTTTCTGTATAAATATGGCTTTATAAAGTTCTACTTTCAAAAATATAGAACTTTCTTTAAATAAAGAGAAACTAGTTGATTTCAAAATACCAGTAAATGCATATTATTCAAAAATAGGAAGTTACCTTGACTTCACACCTATTCGAATGGCCATTATCATAAAGGCAAGAAATATCAAATATTGGCAAGAACATAGAGAAAAGAGAACACTTTGTGTACTGTTGATGGGAGTATAAATTGGTGCAGCCACTAAGGAAAAACGTATGGAGGATTCTCAGAAAATCAAAAAGAGAACTACCAAATGAGCCAGCAATTCCCCTCCTGGTATTTATCCAAAGGAAATGAAAACACTAACTAGATGTGTGTGTGTGTATACACATATATACATATATATCTATATAGCTATATAGATATATGGATATATCTATATAGCTCCATGTTCACTACAGTATTGATAAAAGCCAAGATGTGAAAGCAACCTAAGTATCCTTAGAAAAATGTATCAAGAATATGGATAAAGAAAATGTACATATACACAATGAAATATTAGCCATAAAAAAAGGAAATCTTGCCATTTGCCAAAACAAGGATGGCCCTTGAAGGCATTATGCTAAGTGAAACAAGTCTAATGGAGAAAAACAAGAATCTAATCATCTCACTTCTATGTGGGATCTTAAAACAAATAAACAAAAACCCTAACTCATAGATACAGAGAACAGGTTGGTGATTGCCAGAGGCAAGGGGTGAGCAATGGGCAAAATGGGTAAAGGTGGTCTAAAGGTACAAACTTCCTGTTAAAAAATAAGTGCCACAGAGATATAATGTACAGCATGGTGAGTGCAGTTAATAACACTGTCTCGTCCATTTGATAGTTGGCGAGACTACTCTCGCCAACTATTACAAATTCTCATCACAAGAGAAAAAATGAAAAGTTAAATCATCTCCCAACATAATGGGATTCAATTATAGTCCTACTTTGTTGAGATACGACTGCTATATGAAATACAGGCCTATTTTTTTGTGCTCTTGTTGAACATTTTTTCTTTGACTTTCTGTTGATTTTATCATTAAGGCAGTGCTGCTTTGTTTTAAAATCATATGGTCAAAATTCAATTTGGCAAAACGGAGTTGTGATGTTCTCTTTGTAGCATCCATATCCTAGTGTGAGCTGTAACAGAGTTAAGAAGGTTTTATTCAAAATCATTATTTTTTGTTGGAGCATGTGAGATTGTCCAGATCTGCTCAATCTTAACCGCTTCACGAGTGGTCCTGAGACTCTTAAGAAAGGAATTAGTAACTTGCTGCTTATGAATCGTGACCAGCCTCCTAGAAGAAAGCAAATGAGAGAAACAAGCTCATTTGTGACAGGTTTCCATCCCTGTCTTAATGGGATGCCCTTCAAGCATACTGTTTTCCAAATCCACAGAATTCTACCAAAGCTGTGAGAACAGCAGAGAGAGCCGTCTCACGGAAACAGATCTTGAGAAATGGCGGGGGGGGGGGGGGGGGGGGGTAAGGCGTAATTTGCTGAAGTTAAGTGACTAATTCACAAAAAGTTTCAAAACACTTTTGTTCCTAGTTGCCAAGGCTTTTCTTTTATTCCAGTAGGACGAAAATCTTTTCCACATTTGGAAACTGACATCTCGTTTAAGTATATTGCCATTTATAATCCTCGAAACTGGCTAGGGCTCCTTAAAGAAACAAAAGGTGATATGAAAGAAAACACAAAGCTTGCTAGATACAGCAAGAAGGGGACATGGCACGGAAAGAAAACACAACATTATGGTTGTTTGGGGGATGTCTTGAGAAAGAAAGGCAGCAACCTGGGAGCAGTGTAGGGGGCAGGGGAGTGCTGGATAAAATAGACATTTAGTAGAAGTCTATAACAAATATCCATTTGGTATAAGCAGGATTATTAAGATTGGATACTCTTGGTCTAGAAGCTGCGGTCAGTACTTAGGGCTGTTACCCTCTCTGACAAGGTCATTGGGTCATACAGGGCATGGGCTGCCCTAAAACACCCACTGAGGTATGACGAATTCAATTTCACCTACAGTCTACTCACCTGGCAAAGCCCTCTGGCTTAAGCTTACATTTCCAGGGAAGAAGCTGGAAGTTCTGTCTTTCTCACATACACATGCAGAGGTCTGCTATTGACAAGGCATGCTTGTGTGAGGATCCTTCTGTCTTCTAAGGAGAACTATTTCATAATTTTCATGAAGGTTCATCCAGGCCAACAAAGGCCTTAAAATTATTTGAGTGACTCTGAATTCCTTCTAAATGCTAAAAGTGTAGCATTAGCATGAACTCAGTGTAGGTCCAACTGGGTCTGTTGCAACAATTTGAGAAGCACTAAAATCAGTCATCAGATATTGTTCCCAGTCTATCATCACAAATTATTCTGACCCTGTCTTCTCATCAATAACATAGAGAAGCTGCCCTTTTACCTACCACAATGGGTGAATATAATCCTCAAATGAGATAAAGTAATACACTTCATACACATCATAAGCTGTAAAGTATGAGAAACTTTAATACATGGATATAAGAGGCAACTAGACCTGAAAGATTAAAGACAACCTTAGCCTAGATACTATTTAGGCGTCAGCAGAATAAGATTTTTTCCCAGTAAAAAGATAAAAATCCGAAGCAAAGCAAAAGCTTTCAACTCCCCCACATTCCCCAAACTTCAAAGGTCCAAAAACAGAACCTGATTTGTGAACAGCCTTGAAGAACTGAGGCTCAAGGGGTCAGGCCAAGTGGGGTGGTCTCCTTCTTAAACACTTGTAGGACCTCATCATATTCTGAACTTAATGAGTTCTCAAGAGAAACAACAACAGAGAAGAATTTAAAAAGGGTGGGAAATTTTCTGGTCCCCTCAATGTACACAGTCTTCATTGTGAGCTTAAGCAGAAAGATGTAAATTGTTTTCATTCCAAGGTATTTTTCTTAGTGTAAGTACCTCACCTACTTAGGATGAAAAAGATTAAAGGGTACACAAGGCAGCTACTTACCTGATGCTCAGAAAAACTAACAAAAACAAACAAAAAAGCATTCTTCAAAGTTAGTGTAACAAGTGTTTCTGTTGGATTCTGTGCTGCAGTATGTAAGGGAACATAAGAATATTCCAGAGTAATATTATTTGAATTGTACCTTTCCCATTTTAGAGTTTAAATCACATAGATAATTTGATTTCACTCTTACATTAAACAATTCTAAAAACTACTGGAATGAGCTCCTAATTAATCTCTGCTGGCTCTAACCTTGACCCTTTGCAACTGACCCTTGAAGAGCTACCCAAGTGATCTTTCTAAAATGAAAATCACATCATCTGTCTCACCTGATTAAAATCTTTCCCAATAAAGTTTTATTACCAAGAGTAAATGCCAAGTTATTTAGTTTGGCATAAAAATGTTCCCCTTGATTTGAACCTTAACTGTTCATTTTCATCCCATTGCACCCACCATTCCAAGCTAACACGGAATGCTCCAACCAAACTGAACAGCTTATCGTTTGCTCTAGACAATTATTTACACATACTCTTCTCTATGCCTGTAATACTCCCCCACCTTCTTTTTCATCTACAAAACTGTTCATTTTTTTTTAAGATTTTATTTATTTATTTGGCAGATCACAAGGAGGCAGAGAGGCAGGCAGAGAGAGAGGGGGAAGCAGGTTCCCCACTGAGCAGAGAGCCTGATGTGGGGCTCGATCCCAGGACCCCAGGATTACGACGCAAGCCGAAGGGAGAGGCCCCAACCCACTGACCCACCCAGGCGCCCCTGTTCTTCATCTTTTAAAAGTCAGCTCGGTATTACCTTGCTTAGGAAGTCCCCCATGAGTCCTCAGCTCAGTTTAAAGTTTCTCTTATCTGTGCTTCATTCATACCTTTGCATACTTCTAATCTAGCATTTTTTTATTTATAACTAACAGCATTTACTAGACTGAGAATTTCCCAGAAATAGGTGTTGTAACTTTGCTTTTCCAGTGCCTGTTACAAAACGTGATTCATAGAAAGTGTTCTATAAATCGTCTGTAAGTGAATCAATAAAATACTACTACATTAGCGTCTTACTTTGTATCCAGTGCCAACTAAATCTCTTTACCATTTCACTCTCCCCTAAGGTCAAAATACCTTTGCTAATTCCCACGTTGATTCAAGATTCTCCAAAATTTCTCCCTCAAACCTAATCCCAGCCAAGCAGATTTCCTGTTTTTCTAGACTTGATTCTATCATTGCAAGATGTTCTATATTTGTGATCTTTGTAACAAAGTTTACAGCCTAAGTGGTTCATAACACACTTTATTCCTCTCTCACATTAAATGAGAGCTGCAGATTGACTACAGAACTGACCTACAGAATGTAGACAGAAGGGCAGCACTTCTCTGGCACATACTGTTCCCGGGTATAAGAGGCAAGGGAAGCTGGGGGGGTGGGGAAGCAAGGGAAGAGACAATGTATCAACTGTAATAACACCTTCTAAATTTATGCTTAAATCCATTCACTGTCCACTGCAAAAAAAAAGATGCATCTGAGGATGGATCAGAGCAGGGCGATATCCTCTTTTCTACCTACAAGGAGGCACGGTAAAAGCAAAGATGAATAATACTTCTACATGGAAGATAACAGGCAACTGGACACAATAAAACAATGTACTACAGAATCCCTACAACAAACCATACCCTTCTAAAGAAAGGTGGCCAGATCATGGCATATCAGATGGAAGTCCAACTAAATTTAACCCATTTCCTGGCCCCTAAAACTTTAACTTGCTCCACCAATGCATGGATTAACGATGACAAGTGACAGAACACAAAGTCTAAGGAACGTTCTTCTGTTGACTTTGGGCAGATACGGCACCAAAGCTAAAGGAAAAGAAAGCGTCTAAAAATTCAAGTTGATAAATTCTCAGAAAGGAGATTTTTAAAAATATTTCCTTTCAAATATCTGACCACAATAGTGGTCAAGAAAGAGAATAATCACTATCAAGTGGTCCCTTTTGAAAAGCATATACTGAGCAGCAGCTTTAATTTTTTAAAACCATGTCTTTATATAATTGTAACAATAAAAATGTCTCAGGTGCATTTGTTGTGCCCTGAGAGTACACAGTACCACTTCCAAGTCTTTGCAAAAGAGAGAGGGGACCCACTAAGATAGACATCTCTAAAACTTGCTTTTCTCGTTAAACAGAACTTTACTATAATTTCAGCATCTTCTTTATTTAACTATAAAATCTTTTATCCCTACCTAAGTGTTATCCCTACCAACAAAATATAATTAAAAATTACTATGAAACAAACTTGTTAGAACAATGAACTCTTTTCACTCAAAAATCACACACTTTAAATCATTTATCTACAGTGAACTAACAAATGGAAAAGAGATGGGCTACCTAAGCCTAATGGCAAGAGTCATCATATCTAATGGTAAATTTTTGGAGGGTATAAAGTATATAATTTTTATTAGATATGTCATTGGCATATGAACCTGAAAGTCTCCTTCTTTCCTACATAAGATAGCTAGCTAAGCGAGCAAACCCTCCTATGCCACTAGACAGATGTCTCCCTTGACAATATTTCAGTTCAGTTCTATTAAGATTCAAGCACTTTCAGTTAAGAAAACAGCAGAATGTCAGTTATCAAGATGTATTCATATATATTCTTAGAATTTACAACATATCTGATCAAATACTTATATACTCTGCTGTGGGCTAAAATTGTTATCCTATTGGCCTGGTTTAAAGGTGTGTTGTGCTCACTCCATCTCTCCATCCATCTTACCTGGCTTTAGGCTCTAATATTGGAGTGGGGAGGAAGGAAAGGGGAAATGAAAGTCATTTATGTGAGTCCCCAAGGAACGTTTGCTTTCTTCTTTATGTTGACATCATCACGGAACTAGATTCAGAGTCAATCACAACCAACTATCCTAATCAAGACTTCACCTTCAAGATAGCTCTTAATTTAATGCCTCCAAACCCACCCCTCCCCCACACACACACACAGATGCACCTCAGCCCCACAAAGTGTTCCTCTGACATGCACATCCTTGTTCTACTGCTGTCTTATTTAACTAACATCCGTGACCCCAACATAGTGAAATTCATCCCTTGTAGCCCTTAGGACAAAGAATTCAAGGGTAGTCTTTGTACTCTCACCACAAGGCCCATTATTGCATCTACTACTCTGGTACATTTTCCTAGTGTTTTTTCCCTAGTTCTGGGCCGGAATCATGTGGACATATTCAATACCCAAGCATACATTCAGCGTCTTGAATATAGGCATGAATTTTAGAAACAGTTCTTCCTCTATCCCATTCCCTTATCTTTGGAGAAGAGAACCAATTTTCTCCCCTTTCCCACAAAGAAAAAGGGATGGCTGTGGACCTCCTTGCACTGTATACCCCATAGAAGTGATTTTTCCAATCTCAGTACTACTTCAATGTTTTCCACATTCCTATTGCTAGATGACACCCAAAGAAGAGGCATTCTACAAATGATCAAAACCATACACTATTTACTCTTTTGGAAAAAAGGCTACTTTTCCACAGGAAAAGTCCTATACCTTCTAAATTCTTCTTTTCATTTGGTTTCAAATGCAGCATCAGGTTTATTAATAACATGACTTCAAATGTTCAACAGTAGTTGAACATTTAGAGAAAAGAAATGATGCCCCTGACATAGCAATTAGAATTTACCACTTCTTGGATATTCTCATAACTTGTGTTACACACAAGAGATGCCAGAGAACCATATGAAAAGGGAAACAATTAGTAATGAGAAGTGTAATTTCGACAGAATACGAGTGATGTCTCTATTCAACAGTAGTAACAGAAAGCATGTGTCAGTATTATATGCCTGTTTCAAATTAAGGAGACTGAGGCATAGAGAGTCATTCATCACTACCATGATTTGCACTAAGAAATTAAGTGCCTAGAGGGCATGGTTTTAGAGAATCTCAGAATGGGGCGTAACAACAGATTTATAGTCACTATTTTAACCTTTAAATCAGTGCTTGATTACTAAAAGCTCTATAGGAAGTACTTCTAGAATATTCAAAAAGCACTTAGGAATTTATGGCAAAAATTCCATGCATATTTCCAAGCCATAAACAATATTCTCATCACCAACTTTAAGTGAGAACATGTCCATGCATAATATTCAGTAGTATATCCTAGAAATATTTTATAAGCAATACGTTATTTTATTTTCTAATTTCCTCTGAAATTAAATGCTGATTGTTTCCCTGAATTACAGCTCTTCAGAGCAAGTCTAGAAACCACTGTCAGCATGTTTATTGCCCCATGATCTCACAAGAAAAATTAGTATACCCAGAATATACACATTTGGCAGTACTTTTGTTAGAACTAAATAGAGTTGCGTAGTAAAACAAATAAGTAAATCTACCAAATGAGACAACATGCCTGGAGAGTGCTCAGGGAAATCCTACTCACTCAACACCACAACCTCCCGAACGCTCACCCTCAAATCTTTACAGCAGGGCATGCAGAAAATTCAGAGCACCACACATGGACTGTGTGTTAGAGTTTTCTCAAAGTATGAGGTCATGCACATCATGTAATGTTCACATAATTCTGAGGAATGCCTTGAAAAAATATAGACTCTTTGTTCTATCTTCCACATCGGAAGATTTTCTTAACATTTTGAACTGTGGCTCTAATGTGGTTCTCTTAAAAAAACAAAACTTCTTGAGGTATGAATGACTTTCGATCTCATTTTCTCCCTCAATTCTGTCAAGTGTTGATTTACAGACTTCATTTTTTATTAGTTACTTTAGAATCGCTATGTCTTCTAATAAAGTGTCCCTTTTATCATTATGAACTGGCACACTCTACCACATTTTTTAATTTGAATTCAATGAACTAACATATAGTGTATTAGTTTCAGAAGTAGAGGCCAGTGATTCATCAGTCTTATATAATATCCAGTGCTCACGGCCTCACGTGCCTTCCTATGCCCATCACACAGTTACCCCACCTTCCCCTCCAGCAATCCTCAGTCTGTTTCCGATGATTATGAATCTCTTACGGTTTGTTTCCCTCTCTGGCTTTGTCTTACTTTTCCCTCCCTTCCTTTATGCTCCACTGTTTCATTTCTTAAATTCCACATACGAGTGAAATCATATAATTGTCTTTATCTGATGAAGTTATTTTGCTTAATATAATACCCTCTAGTTCCATCCCAGTCTTTACAAATGGTAAGATTTCATTTTATTGATGGCTCACTGATACTCAGTTATATACATATATACCACATCTTCTTTATCCATTCATCTGTTGATGGGCATCTGGGCTCTTTCCATAGTTGGGCTATTGTGGATAGAGCTGCTCCAGACTTCAAGCTCTATTACAAAGCTGTAATCATCAAAACAGTATGACACAACCATAGACACATAGATTGGGGGAGAGAATAAAGAACCCAGAAACAGACCCTCAACTCTATGATCAAGTAATCTCTGACATTTGGAAGAGAACTAAATATAGCACATATTGAAAAAAATCACTAGAAAATAACCAAATTGGGGTGCCTGGGTGGCTCAGTGGGTTAAGCCGCTGCCTTCGGCTCAGGTCATGATCTCAGGGTCCTGGGATTGAGTCCCGCATCGGGCTCTCTGCTCAGCAGGGAGCCTGCTTCCACCTCTCTCTCTCTCTCTCTCTCTCTCTCTCTCCATCTACTTGTGATCTCTCTCTATCAAATAAATAAATAAAATCTTTAAAAAAAAAGAAAGAAAAGAACCAAATTGAACTATATATGCTGCTTTCAGAAAGTTATCATTGCCTCAAGTATTTTGAAAAGTTGACAGAAATGTCCAGATTCTATTATTGTCAATTTCAATTTCTACTTCTCTTTAAAAAAAAAAAAGGCAGTATATCTATCCTCTGGACACCTACAGAACCTTCTTCTCCATTTTACAACTGATTTCTCAATACCTTATGCCCATGTCATGTCATTTCTGTACCTTTGACACTGAACATGGTGTTTAGTTTACAAGTTTATGATAAATTATTGAACATAAATGCATATTTTCCTTATCTTATTCTTCCTAAAGTTAAAGCAATAGTATTTTTTCAAGAATGAGGTGCTTTGGACTCTAGACCTTGAATAAATTAGGAAGTTTTTTTTACTGGTTATATCTTATTTAATTTTAAATGTGTTTTAGAAACAAAGTGGTTTGGAATATTATCATTTAGGTAATGGATCTTCTTGTTGGAGTCTATGTGGAGAAAGGGTATTACAGTCAACAGAAAAAAATCCCACACAACTTAAAGTAATGAATCTTGGTAAGACACCTCACAACAAACCAAATTCAGCATTTGCCTACTGGTAATTATCATTAAAGATTGAAGAGATATTTATCTCATACAAAAGACTTAATGGAATCTCAGCAGGGAAATGTTTTGCTTATAGTAATGTTCCACAAAGGTTTTCTAGCTATAAACTTTCTTCACATCATATTTACTTACAAAAATCATCATACAAAAACATAGAAATAATTTATGCATATATTACTTAATGAGTATTAAGTTTCGTTTATGCTAGGTAAGTGCCAGGGAACAGTTTGCAAATGTCTGAACTCATCAAATTGTACACATCAAGTATGTGTAATCTTTGTATATCAACTTCAAAGGAGATGTTACAATGATTTGTGTAACACCTCAAAATATAAATACTTTCAAAAGATATTTCATAAACTACTTAATAGCATTTTGAACTATAAATAATGGCACATTCCACTCAGCAAAACTCTAAAATAAGCTAAATAGTTTTAGAAAGGTATTTGACAGTGATATGATTTTTTCTCTAACATTTTTCACATTTGTTGTGATGGGTTTGAATGCACGTGTAAATACACACATATTGACCTTAAACACTATTTTTTACCATGATAAATTCCCTTAATACCTCCACTCATGAAACTATCAGAGTGTTGTATAATGAATAAAGTCCCTGGAACAACGAACAAAGATCTGAAATGATTAGGCTCATTAACAGGGACCAGCGTTCTCATGATTTTCTTCCCAGACACTTGTTTTATTTCTACACTCTGCATCATACTTCTTTTAGAAGGCAGGAAAGAATAAGAGAACTATTTTTGACAGGTTCCTAAGAAAACAGATGGTAGAAAAATGAGCCTGACATTAAAAAGAAAGAGTCAAGGGGCACCTGAGTGGCTCAGTGAGTTAAGCCCTTTGCCTTTGGCTCAGGTCATGATCTCAGGGTCCTGGGAGTCTCACATCAGGCTCTCTGCTCAGCAGGGGACCTGCTTTCTCCCCTCTCTCTCTGCCTGCCTCTCTGCCTACTTGTGATCTCTCACTCTGTTGAATAAATTAAAAAAAAAAAAAAGGAAGAGTCAAAATAATGAACAAATTACAATGTAAAAAAACAGGATTTAGCAATATTGTATCTACACCTGCCTAGGACTTAAAAGCTCAGAGAAGCTGTAGGTATTTACAGGGGGCAGGGGCTGTCATTTAGAATTTGGGTGTTTTCAGCCAAACATGCTGAATCAAAGATCTGGTGATATGAAGTCATGAAGAAGGATAAGACCCAGAGAATAAAGGAAGCAGGTCCCTGCGAAGGAAGTTTTGGTGCAAAGAGGTCAGAATTAGTACTGCAGTTGGGTCCTACAGAGTAAATACTCAACATATAGTTGCAGAGTAAACAAGGCAATGAATGTATCGGTTTCAATCATTTATTGAATCACAGTCAAAGTTTACAGATGAAAACAATGGTAATGTATTTATGACTCTGTGGGTTTACTAACTCTGCTCCTTGTCCATTTTCTGGGGTCATTAAGATGCCTGTGTTGAGAGTGTGACTGACACCAACCCAGTTCTATGCATATTTTCCCTGCGTTTCTCCCTCTACTTGGATTTTCTCTCCCCTGCCCAGGCCCCTTTATTACGGCTTCTGTCTCCAGCACTGTAGCTTGGACTTCCTTAGAGTAGGGCAGCTGCATCATCTCACTGCAGTACAGCACAAATCAGGTGAAGATTCAGGGATGTTCTCAAATGGATGTTCAACCAGAAGTTGGTTTGTATGAGAATTAACAAACTAATATCAAAAAATGCATTGAATTTTTTGAAGATGGGCACAATGCCACAGGGTGTCATTATGATGGAGTAAGACCTATTAACTTACTTTATTTATTCTGATCCATTAAAAATTCATTGGAGTATGTATAGTTTTAAAATATTTTTATTGTGGCAAAATATATATAACATAAAATTTGCAATTTTAACTATTTTTCAGCTTATAATTCAATGGCAGTCATTATGTTCACAATTCTGTGCAGTCATCACCACACTCTATTTCTGAAACTTTTCATCATCACAAAGAGACACTCTGTATCCAATCAAGAAACAACCCCACATTGCTTCCTACTGCCAATCCTTGGTTGCCTCCAATCTACTTTCTCCATAATTTTGCCTATTCATATAAGTGGAATTGTACAATAAGTGTCCTTTCATGTCTGGTTTCTGTTAGTGTTATATTTTCAAGGTTGATCGATGTTATGGTATTTATCAGCACTTAATTCCTTCCTGTGGATGAATAAAATTTGACTATGTCTACCTCATTATGTTTAGCCATACCTTTTAGCTATGGCGAATAAGGTTATAAAGAGCATTGACATACATGTAATGTTCAAATCCCTCTTTTCAGTTCTTTTGGGTAGACACCTAGGAGTAGATTTTCTGGGTCATACAGTAATTCTGTGTTTAATTTTTTTGCGGCAGAGTACCTATTTTATATCAAGCACATCCAACAGTCTTTCCACTAAAATACATTCATACAGGTTTCATGTGATTTTTTTTTTTAATTGGGTTTTCAGCTGCCTGGGTGGCTCGGTGAGTTAAGCATCTGCCCTCAGCCCAGGTCATGATCCCAGGGTCTTGGGATCACGTTCCCCCCCCCGCCCCCCCCCCCCCCCCTGCCCTGCCCCTTGTCTGGCTCCCTGCTCAGCTGGGAGTCTGTCTCTACCTCCCCCTCACCCCCCTCATGCTTTCTCAAAATAAATAAAATCTTTAAAAAGAATAAATAAAATTTGTGGTTTTCATCCATACATACATACTCTGTCATATATGTTTTCATACATGTGCTTTGTTCTTTTACCTAGAATTTATTTAGTATGTATTTTATCACCCAGCTGAGAACACAGAAGTATACATTTCCTTTCATTTGACTATCTTCACCCATCCCCCAAACTGGCTGGAGTGCTTAAGATCTATTTTGTCTTTACCTCCGCTCATCCCTAAACCTAAGGTGCCCATTACTGTCCTCAACTTGTTGCATCTAGTCATCTAGACTCTGCTCATAGAGTTTTGAGACTCAAATTATGGCACCTGAACTCAGGTCTCCTATGAATACAATCAAATGATACAGTATTTTATCATGCCTTTAAGGTAACATTTTCCTGTATTACTCTTAAATAGTCTGAAGCTATTGCCACTCCCTTCTGAGTAAATACAATCAAATGGAAAATGAATAAACATCTAAGGAACAAAAAAGAAAACTCAGAAGTGTTTATATATAAATAATATATACATATAATTTGTATATAATTTATTTCCATTTTATATATAAATGATATATGTATCATTTACATACATAATTTCTATTTTATATATATTTATTTCTATTGACATGGTGTACTGAGTACTTATTTTATGATTTTTATAGACATATATAATGTATTTCGCCAAAAACAAATGAAATTCACGTGTATATGCTAAAACTCAATCAACCCATGCTTCACCCAAAGTTCCTTGACTTCCAGAACTTCACACTTGAACATACCTCATAGCCTTGAACTTGGAACTTGAGGATTATTATGACTCTTGACTGTCTGGCAATTCATAAGATCAGGGAAAATGCCATCAGAGAGTAATTAGATAGCAAGGAGGAGACAAATCAGCAGAGCAAATCCATATGCCAAACGCAGAGTCACTTGCAGCCACCCAAGACTGAGACATTCAGGCAGTGTTATAGGACAACTTTTTTTTTTTTAATTTTTTTTGGCTCTGTTACATCTTAAAAGACATCTTAATGAAAGGGAAATGATTAATGATCAGCCACGCAAGACCTCTGCTAGGATTAATAAATGGGAAACCCCTTTCACCAACCCCATCTAAGGAGGGACTGATCATAACTTGTCATCTTAATAACACTTTAATGCCAGCTCCAGATTCATTGCATTTTTATGGAAATTTAAATCATGCCCAAGTGTGGAACACCTCCAATAATGAGCATGAAAATGCAAAGAGATTGTGATTAATATCAGCTACTGAAGAACCAGAAATATTTTGTGGGGAGCTGAGGAGCTTCACAAACTGTTTTGAGGGTGTTTTAATGACATGAGATCAGCAAATATACTATATTTATAGTATCTATGCACACTAGGGTTTACATCTGTGAATATTATTTTTTTTAAATAAGACTTAAGACAGGAATGTTTTTTCTAATTATGAACACTTCTTGTCATGAAGCATTCTAAGAAGCTTTGTTCAGGAGCGCATCTGCACAGACAGGAAATTTCTATTCACAACTTTACTCCTAGAGCTGCACAGGGTAGAATACAACAAAAAACTTCTCAATTTCAGATTATGGAAGGTAAGAAGGAGATACAATATGGTAGTTTTACTTCAAAAATTACATCAGGAGATACAACTCAGGTATCTTCAGAATCTGGCCTCCAAGTTACATGACCATCATTTAGAACACACATCAACATGGTATTCTCGAACGAGTTACATCACACTGACATTTTGAGGCATGGGAAACATGAAACTTCTCAGTATCTTACAAAGCAAAGTAAAACAGAAATTTCAGGAAATGGATCAAACTTTCTGACATCTCTGAAGCAGAAAGTACCTGCAAAGAGTAACATCTACTTCACAGATGACAGAATCTAAGTAATAAGTGACATTTTTATGGCAATAAAACCTTTTCCCTCTTTCTTGGCATAAATCTATAGAAAGCTTGCCAACACTTTGAAAAATTACATTAACCTTGGATTTATGTTTAGGTAAGCTCCAAATGAAACAATTATGGAATTAACTTTAAAAACTAAAAATACGAGGCGCATGGGTGGCTCAGTGGGTTGAGTCTCTGCCTTCGGCTTGGGTTGTGATCCCAGAGTCCTAGGATCGAGCTCCGCATCTGGCTCTCTGCTCGGCGGGGGTCCTGCTCCCCCCACCCCCGTCTGCCTGCCTCTCTGCCTACTTGTGATTTCTGTCAAATAAATTTTTTTAAAGATCTTTAAAAAAAAATTTAAAAACTAAAAATACAGGGTGCCTGGGTGGTTCAGTAGGTTAAAGCCTCTGCCTTCGGCTCAAGTCATGATCCCAGGGTCCTGGGATCGAGTCCTGCACCGGGCTCTCTGCTCAGCAGGGAACCTGCTTCCTCCTCTCTGTCTGCCTGCTTCTCTGCCTACTTGTGATCTCTGTCAAATAAATAAATATAATCTTTAAAAAAAATGTTAAAAAAAAAAGAAAAAACTAAGGATAGGGGCACCTGGGTGGCTCAGTCGGTTAAAGCCTTTGCCTTCAGCTCAGATCATGGTCTCAGGATCCTGGGATCGAGCCCTGCATCGGGCTCTCTGCCTGCTTCCCACCCCCCCTCCTCTCTGTCTGCCTGCCTCTCTGTCTGTGATGTCGGTCTGTCAAATAAATAAAAATAAATAAAAACTAAAAATAATATTTCTAACTCCTTAGCTCTTATTGGGCATACGACCCTTATACACTATTAAATAATTGTACAGTGTCAATGAAGTGGTCAGACAAGTCTCGGATGGAATCAGTATCAGCTGCAACGGAACAAACTTCATCGCTCCCACTCTTCCCAGCAAAACTGCCATCACTACCCTACTCCCCACTGCAGCCATACCAAACCTCTTCCTTCTCCTTTACCACCTCTCATTATTTCATGCACACGTGAATGAATCCACTTACCGGTTTTTTTAAAAATATTAAGAAGCAAGGAAGAGGGCTAAAAGCCGGGCCTTCAAAAATGATCAAGCCAAAACAACCACTGCCATCATTGAAAGTACTGAAATAGTTCAGTAATTTCAAATGTGCATTTTCCTCTTTTTGAAATAGCCACCTTCTTTCTCTCCTGCCTAAATTATTTCAACTCTCCACTGTCATCCAGCTCAGGTAGAGACTGTCTCTGGAGCCTTTCTTACTCCCCCGAAAAAGACTCAACGTTTTTTCTTCAGTACTCTCGTTACTTCTCGAACCTTACTCTGCTCATATTACTAGGGAGTATTTCTTTACCTAGTTGCTCATCCCCTACCAGAATGTAAACTTCTTATGAGCAGGAATCGTGACTAATTCATCACAGTGTTTAGTGCACAGTCAGTATTCAATAAAATCAGTTGTTTTGATGAATGAATAAGAATGAAGAAGCTTCTTTCATTTAATGTTTTTCTCTAAAATGTTTGGTATTTGCTCTGTATCTACAAATATCTTTTCAGCTCACAGGCACATATTTAACATTTTGCTAGGGGAAAAGAATTTCTAAATTATGGAAAAATGTCACAAAACAAAACATAATATTTTACTATAGAAATACTAAGAAAAAAGTGTAAGAAAATATCACCAACATATATATGTTTATAAAAATAAAAAATTTAAAAAAAACCTAAATCTCAAAAAAAAAATCACCAAAAATTCTAAAGATAAATGCTGAGTGAAAAGTTGACTCCATTGAACATGATAAGTAGTCAACTTCACTATTAATCATTAAATTAATCAATGGAATGTCAACTACAACAATGAGATAGAATACATCTTTGAAATAGAGATTTTTTAAAATGCCATTGAGAATATGTCCAAACAGACACTTGCATATACTAGTGGTAGAAATACACTTTGTATAAAACAAGTGGAAAAAAGGTGAGTCGTTTATACATCTGTAGATTCTTCCCATTTCCCTCACTGAATGTGTTGTTAGAAGTTATCTAAAAGTAGAATAACATAGGAAAATTCTATAGGTCATTAATATTTTATAATCTTTTAAAATGTTTAAAGGATTTGCAATGATATTATAACCAATGGTTATCAAAGGGAATTCTCGGTTTCTGAACCATGGAAAGTTAAACTCTAACTTTTCCCTGACGACATGAAGGCCACCGTTTGAAACAACACGAACAAATAGAAAGAATTCCATTCTCACCGATCAGAAGTACAAATATTGTTAATATCTTTATACTACCCGAAGCGATCTACACATTTTATGCAATCCCTACCAAAATATTAACGCTTTTCACAGAACTAGAACAAACAATCCTAAAATCTGTATGCAATCAAAAAACAACTTTTTAAAAAGATTCTATTTAAATTGACAATTGACAGAGAAAGAACACAAGCAGGGCGAGCAGCAGGCAGGAGAGACAGAAACAGGCTCCTCACTGAGCAAATAACCCAACAAGGGGCTCGATCCCAGTACCCTGGGATTATGAGCTGAGCCAAAGACAGATGCTTAACTGACTGAGCCACCCAGATGCCCCAGTAAAGCAACTTTGAAAAAGAAAAGCAAAGCTGTAGGCATCACCATTCCAGACTTCAAGCTCTATTACAAAGCTGTAGTGATCAAAACAGTATGGTACTGGCACATAAACAGACACAGAGGTCAATGAAACAGAATAGAAAACCCAGAAATGAGTCCACAATTATATGTGATCAATTAATCTTTGACAAGGAATAATAATATGCAATGGGAAAAAGTCTCTTTAATAAATGAAGTTGGGGGGCACCTGGGTGGCTCAGTGGGTTCAAGCCTCTGCCTTCAGCTCAGGTCATGATCCCAGAGTCCTGGGATCGAGCCCCACATTGGGCTCTCTGCTCAGCGGGAAGCCTGCTTCCCTCTCTCTCTCTCTCTGCCTGCCCTCTCTGCCTACTTGTGATCTCTGTCTGTCTGTCAAATTTAAAAAAAAAAAAAAAAATTTAAATAAATAAATGAAGTTGGGAAACCTGAGCTGCTCTATGCAAAAGAATGAATCTGGACCACTTTCTAACATTGAACACAGAATAAACTCAAAATGGATTAAAGACCTCAGTGTGAGACCTGAAACCATAAAAAGCCTAGAAGTGAGAACAGGTAATAACTTCTGTGACATCAGTCATATTGACATATTTCTAGATATGTCTCCCAAGGCAAGGGAAACAAAAGCAAAAATGAATAATTGCAATGACATCAAAATAAAAAGCTTTTGCATAGTGAAGAAAATAATAAAAAAAAAAAAACTAAAAGGCAACCTATGGAATAGGAAAAGGTATTTTCAAATACCTGGTCCATTTTGGTAATAGCCATTAGCAATAACGCAGTTAAATGTCTTTAGATAGCCTTCTCGTGATCCCAATTTTCACTGAGATCCTAGGCTCATAGTAATAAATTTAACGATCAAAGTTAATCTACCCTCTTATCTACCTCCACTCCCCTAGATTCTTCTTTAGCTATTCCTAGTATCCTCTGAGATAGAGATGGATGGTTGGATAGATACATAGACAAATACGTAGATAGCAAAAAGTAAAAATAATAATAATAATAATAATGAATGCAGAGAAACTGACAAAAAGAAGGTAAGTCTGGGGCACCTGCATGGCTGTCCGTTAAGTGTTATGATCTCATGGTCTTGAATTGAGCCCCATGTGGGGCAGAGAGAGAGAATCCCAAGCAGGTGTCATGCCTAGCACAGAGACCCACATGGGGGTCCCTTTCATAACTCATGAGGTCATGACCTGAGCCCAAACAAGAGCTGGACGCACTTAACTGACTGTGCCACCCAGTGTCCCTCATGACTATAATTTAAACACTATGTTGTTAATTATGGTGAAATATTATTTATTACACAACAAAACAACAGAGAAGAGACAAATGGAAACAGACATTCCTTTTGGTGTCATTTTTAAGACATTGTAGGAAAAGCAACAGATTCTGTGCAGCGATATCCATTTCTCTTACAAAGATAATCTCCTGGGGCTCACTAGGTGGCTCATTTGGCTGAGGTCTTTGGTTCAGGTCATGATCTCAGGGTTGGATCAAGCCCCAGATGGGGCTCCCTGCTCTGCAGGGGGCCTGCTTCTCCTTCTTCCTCTGTCTGCTGTTCCCCTTATATGCACTCTCTCTCAGTGTCTCAAATAAATAATATCTTTAAAAAAAAAAAAGTCTTTTATTTTTTGTCTTTTACCTTATTGTTAGAAACTTCACTAAGGCAGCACAATAAAAATGGTATTGGTAGCTTGGATCCCTTGCCTCTCCACCACTACAATGGTCTGAGGCTGTGTCTTCTCATTGATGGTATCCACAGTGTCAACTCAAATTAGTCTTTTAGTGAATTATTTCTATACACTAAGATCGTCATATGCATTACTACACTTAATCATCATAACCTGAAAGATATTATTCCCATTTTACAGATAAGGAAACAGAGACCCAGTTTAATTCTTTCTGACTCCCAAGCCCCATTTCCTTTTACAGGACAATCTTAGCTTCAGAAGCTTCTGGAAACTAGGATGGGACAAAAAGGAATTGAAGCCAGGAGTGAAACATTAGAGCTAGCAAAGTCAAAGACCCTCTATCTAGAAAGTATCCAATAACAGTGTTTCAGGAGGACATTTTCACTAATGGTCATCCATGTTTAGAAAGTACATAATTGTTTTCATTACAGAAGTCTTTGCTACTATCTGCCCTCCCTGTGAATGTTGTGATTATTCTGGTCACAAATTACCACTTGAGAATGTCACCATGGCCTATGTATATACACACACAGGGAAACAGTTGGCTTTAGGACAAATTCTAGAAATTTCAAATGACCAACGATTTACATGACTATTATCTATTTCGTTTGTTTCACTGGGACAGAAGTTCAAAACTTTCTTCTGAAAACTGCAGCCCCCATACTCTTTTTGGTTCAATGTTTTAATAGCTCTTTGTATAGAAATATTCTGAATTTTTTTCAGATCATTTTTTACTGAAGTACAATTTTAATGCAACACAATGCGTAGATCTTAAGTATTCAGGATAATGAATTTGGACAGCAATATTATACCCATGTAATCGCCACACAAAATATAAATTATCATCATCACCCTGAAAATCTGCCTCATGCACCCCACTTGAGGCACTGCCTGGCCCCCACTCTCACTCTCCACCTCTCCATATAAAACAGTTTTTTACATCTATCACCACAGCCTAGTTAGTACAGGATCAGTTTCTTTCACTCAGCATAATGTTTGTGAGATTTGTCCAACTTGTCACATTTGCGGTTACATTTTAATTTCTGACTTTTGGAATTTATTGAGGAGAAACTGGACTTCATGTTGTTACTCAGGGAAAAATAAATATTTCTTAGGCAAGCTCATAAATTATTCTTTCTGGATGAACCAGAAACATCCATATTTGACTAATGGATACTTCCAAGCACAGTAATAGCTTTGGGAGAAACAGCATCATTTCAGGAATAATAAGCCAGTTATTGGGATCAATGATGCTTAATTCAGGCTAAAGCCTGGAAAATATTTGGGCGTCACTAAATCCTTTAGTGCACGACACTCAGCTAAGCTACTTAATTTTCTGCTCTACATTATAATAAACCTGTGCCACCCAAATACAATATTCAGTATCAGTTTACCTCTACCATTGCAAAACACAGTGATCTTCAGAAGACTTTCATTTTACCCAGTCACCATTTAAGTAGGGATTTCTGTGACCTGTAGGAAGATGTATTTCTTTTCTCACTGAGTGCAGTCATCTACCCACCATTCCCACTATAACATATATATTTTTAAATACAAAGTGTTAAGAAGCACAGAAAACTCTATATCACTTACGTCAACCAAGGACATTTTAAGACCTTGACTACCTCTGTAGCATTGGCATAAGTAGCTGAAAACGCATTCGTCGAGGATGTAAAATATGTCGAGAGTTACAGAGATGATCATCCCCTTGATATATGTTGTCCTTTAGGCATAAAACTATCAAGAGCAAGTTGATAAAAAGTGCAGGGGCTACAGCAAGGTGTGCATACACTATTTCTCATTTTTTTAAGGAGGTAGGAGAATATATGTTAAAGCAAGCTCACTACTAAGGACTCAGAGTTCAGCTCAAGTTTGAATCCTTTATCCAGAGCCATGGTAGTATCATACAATGCCTGACTGCCAAGGACCTTCATATTCTAAACGTCTCATTGTAGTACTGATAAATAAATCGTGTCCTTTAGGTCATGCAACTGGTCAATGATGGAGGCTATGGTTCATGTATCCTGATTCCTGATCCTCTGCTTTTGCCATGACAATACATTGCATTCCTTTGAAAATTCTTCTACCACTACCCATACCTAAAAAGCTTATTTTGATCTTTATTCTTATTCCTTCTAAAAATGTAATGACTGTTTCCTGGGCTCTTAGGGTTAGAGAACTGTAGGTAAAAACCCATCCAAAGTAAAACAGAACAGCATTTTTTTAAATTAATTTATCTCCAACTGCTTACCATCCTTCCTAGCCCCTGGCAGTGTTATTCCTGCTACCTTTAAGAAGTAGAGAATAGAAAAAAAAAAAATGTAGGGGGGAAGAGAATGGTTGCTTCAAAGAGCCATCACTAGAGATGTAACCTGTTCAGGTATCTTCTGCTATTCCATTAGCTTTGACCTCAGAGATGGAGGATAGCCAGGGCACTGAACCAACACCCATGCTACATGCATACCAACCATGGTGTATTTATCAGACAAAGTTTCCTGTCTTCACTGCCCTACCATTGCCAAAGCTGATATCATACTGCTGACTTAAGAGTGTAAACACAGCTCCTTATGGATATATGCCAGGGCCTCTGGGATTCCAGATGAGTGTAGACTTATGTGTACTTGACCCCTGTCCCAGGCTAGGGATTCAATATCTTACTGGTTTCTTTTTCTCTCCATCTTTGTAAAAGTGACCACTTTAAAAATGTTCATGCTTGTTAATAGGCTCTTCTGCCTCTGTGCATTGTCCAGACCCTTACTTTGAACTAGAACTCCTAGTTTGTAAGGAATTCTGAGTTTACAATTCCTGTGTATTAAACACACCTCAGACTAGTAGTAGATTATATCAACTAGGAATTCAAAGAACAAATCAATTACTATTCTAAATTCAAGCAACACAAGTCACCTAGTTTGTGACTGAAAATTTAACTTTAGCGGGTTACTAAATGTGAAACTGAGAGGATCCAATGATCCACCAAAACTGAGGCATATATACAAGTATCAACAGCTTTTCAAACCACTCTAGATAAAACACTCATTCGATCTGTTCTAACTAAGGCAGATATTTATTGTCTTCTCCAGCGCTAGAGCTAATGTCAAAAATTACCATAGGAGGTCACAAGCAAGAGAGGCAAACCAAACCTTTTCAAACAATCTAAGGATGCAGATCTGTCCCATTAGACATAACTGATTTCAGTAAACAATTCTCAAAGAACAAAGAAATCACACCATATTAAAAGTAGTGAGGATAAAATCTTACAATATTATAAGAGTCAGACAATAATATTAACAAGAGCACAAACCAATATAGAAAATCAATGTCTTTCAGGCATTCAATACAATCCAAATTAAATTTTTAAGTCAATATGAGAAATTAAGTTTTGTTAGATAGTCTTTTCTAGAATAGATTGAACCAGCCATTGTAAATTCCATTTTAAGAAATAAGAGACATGTTTCTTTAAAGCTTATTTTATATTAAACTTTTATTGTTGTGGTGCTCTTTTGCACTCAAATATTTTTTGCTATTTGTCTAAACAAAAATATTGCCTTTCCATGGATCCATCTGACTTGATAGCATAATCTTTCTCACTATAACAATCAAGCTGGAGCTTGATTTTACCACTTAAGTGGAAATTGGTTTCCTAATGGAAAAATGCATCAAAAGTGTGTCAGTATAATTTCTTTGCAAAGTCACTTAACAATGCAAGATTCAACACCAACACTTCATTTTGTAGAATTCCTCTGCAAATTGTTTCTCAGGACACCAGCCATTCTGTTTCTGTTTTTTATTTATCTGGTTGGTTACGTTTTGTTCTTATTTCACTAGCTAGTATCTTGTGAGTCCCTTTTAGAAACATGGATAGGAGTACTGGCAAAGATAAGCCCTGATAATAGAAATAAATGTCCCACTTTTCAGTATTTCCCATTTTTAAGTTTTTTTTAATTTGTTAGTTAACATGTAATATTAATTCCAGGTGTACAATATAGTGATTCAACACCTCCATAAAACACCTGCAGCTCATCACAGGTGCACTTCTTTATCCCCATCACCTACTTAATCCATCTTCCCACCCACCTCCACTCTGATAACCATCAGAGAATCACATAGAGAATACTCTATTGTTAAGAGCTTCTTGGTTTGCCTCCTCTTTTTCTCTTCACTCTTTGTTTCTTAAATTCCACATATGAGTGAAATCATATGGCATGTGTCTTTCTTTGACTGACTTATTTCTTTTAACATAATACTCTAGCTCCATCTGTGTCATTCCAAATGGCAAGATTTTTATGGCTAAATAATATTCTTGTGAGTGTGTGTGTGTATACACACTACATTGTCTTTATCCATCCATTGGTAGGTAGACACTTGGGCTTTTCCATAATTTGGCTATTACAGATAATGTTGCTATAAACATTGGGGTGCATATATCCCTTTGCCTCTTTGGAGTATTTTTGTATTCTTTGGGTAAATATCTAGTAGTGCAATTGCTGGACCATTGAGTAGTTCTACTTTTAACTTTTTGAGGAACCTCCATACTATTTTCCACTGTGGCTACACCACTTTACATTCCCACCAACAGTGCAAGAGAGTTCCCCTTTTTCTCCATCTTTGCCAAAACTTGGTGTTTTGTGCTGTTGAATTCAACCATTCTGAGAGGTATGAGTGATCTCTCATTGTAGTTTTGATTTTTTATCTCCCTGATGATGAGTAATGCTGAGCCTCTTTTAATGTGTCTGTTGACCATATAAATGTCTTCCTTGGAAAAAATGTTTATTCATGTCGGCCCATTTTTTTAAATTGGATTATTCATTTTTGGGGTATTGAGCTTGATAAGTTCTTTATAGATTTTGGATAGGAACCCTTTATCAGATATGTCATTTGCAAATATCTGCACCTATTCCATAGGCTGACTTTTAGTTTTGTTGATTGTTTCCATTTAAACATAGTACTTGAATTCCTAGCCACAGCTATTAGACAACAACAACAAAAAAGCATCAAAATCAACAAAGAAGTAAAACTTTTACTTTTTGCTGATGACATGATACTCTATATAGAAAACCCAAAAGACTCCACCATAAAAACTGTTAGAATTGATACACAAATTCAGTTAAGTCACAGTATACAAAATCAATGTACAGAAGTTCCTATATACCAAAAATGCATTTCTATATAGCAATAATGCAACAACAGAAAGAGAAAGGAATCAATCCCATTTGCAAATGTACCAAAAACAGTGAGGTACCTAGTAATAAGCCAAACCTAAGAGGTTAAAGACCTATACTCTGAAAACAACAAAACACTTATGAAAGAAATTGAAGATGACACAAAGAAATGGAAAAACATTCCATGCTTATGGATTGGAAGAACAAATACTGTTAAAATATCTATACTAAGCAGGGGTATCTGGGTGGTGCAATCAGTTGGGGGTCCAACTCTTGGTTTCAGCTCAGGTTATGATCTCAAAAGAGTTGTGAGATCAAGCTTGTGTCAGGCTCCGCACTCAGTTGCAGAGTCTGCTTACAACTCTCTCTCCCTCTCCCTTGCCCCCAACTCCCTCATAAATAAATATCTTTAAAAAAATTCTTTACTACCCAAAGCAGTCTACATACCAATGCAATCCCTATCAAAATAACAATAACATTCTTCACAGAATTAGAACAAACAATCCTAATATTTATGTGGAACCACAAAAGACCCTAAAGAGTCAAAGCAACCTTGAAAAAAGAAAAGCAGAGCTGGAGAGATCACAATTCCAGACCTCACATTATATTATAAAGCAGTAGTGACCAAAACAGTGTGGTACTAGCACAAAAATAGACATATGGATCAATAGAACAGAACTGAAAACCCAAAAATGGACCCACAACTATACAATCAATTAATCTTTGACAAAGCAAGAAAGAAAATCCAATGGGAAAAAGAAAGGATCTTCAACAAGATGGGAAAACTAGATAACACATGCAGAAGAATGAAACAGGACCACTTTTTTACACTGAACACAAAAATAAATTCAAAAGGGAGTAAGGACCTAAATGTGACACCTGAAACCATAAAAATCATAGAGGAGAACGTAGGTAGTAATCTGACACCAACGCCATAGCAACTTCCTTGTGGGTATGTCTTCTGAGGCAAGAGAAACAAACAAACAAACAAAACTACTGGAACTTCAGCAAAAAGTATTTCTTTTCCAAAAATAACAGCTTATACTTCTGACATAAAGGAGTAGTTTATCTCTAGCAAAACCAAAGTTGTGTCAAACAAGCACCAAGATCTTTAGAAGAGTAATTCCAAAGAATTCCAAGGAAAAACGCCTTAGCATCTTTTTTTTCTTTGAAATTTCTAATTTTTCTACAATTACATACTTTTGGATACTTAAGAGTTTGCACAGAAAATAAAAGTCCCCAAGCTCAAATTTTGCATTTTCCTAATTACATATCAATTTAGGCAAGCATATGACCTCTGTCTAAAAATACAAATAGATCCCATCAATCAGCTAAGAATTTAAGTATTGCTCAGTGTGTATCAAAATAAATTTTTGAAGAAAAAATACTCTAAATATTATACACCCCAAAGGCTCAAATTAACTGATATATAGTGACCTAGAATTTTTCCAAAATCTTAAATCCTTAATAAAGTTCTACAAGCCCCATTAGATTCTTTACTAAATTAAGAAAAAATCAACTCCACCTTATAAGGAACTTCCATGAACCATAAAGGATAGCTCATTTTAACAACCCAACAAGGGTTTTCAAAGTTTTCATGCTAGGTCTTCTTATCTCAATATTGTTTTCTTAATCCAAAGAGATAAAAATTATAACAAAAATTATTTCCATTCATTTTAATGTTAATATAGGGAAAATGTTTCCCTTCTTAAAGAATGACGACTTTATGTGGAGTCACATTGCCATCACATTTTAGAAAATGTTTATCACCAGTTCTTCAAGGGGAAGGAGGGAGCTTTGATCTGTATAACTTGCTGATTTCTGTGAATTCCCACCATGGTCAAACGGTCACTACAATGCTTACTCTGAGAATTAGAAAAAGATAAACATATATCAAACTATTACATGATATTGCCACCATAGGAAACATAACAGATACAAATAACTTCAAGGGCACAGATAATAACACATAGTAAAATGATTAACTGATAAGGTTTGAATATTTAAGTTTCTTATTTTACATTTTTTATATTAAATTTTAATAATGGCTCTAAGTGGTTAAAAAAAAAAAAAAATCCCTGAAAATATATCACTTGTTGCGAATGAGGCACTAAGCGCCAACTCCAGCACACCATGGTTTGTGAAGAAAGAGGGAAGATGTTAGATTACCAGGACAGAAACTCAAGGAAGAAATTGGTCCAAGCACACTTGGGTAATCCAGACAAATATATTAACAGTTAAATACTGGAAAACTGGAAATTTAAGGTAAGAATAATGACTGAATCTACATTTCCCAAAAAATGTACAGAACAGTCTAATGAGATAGTCCATTAAGGAAGGGTTCCATGACTAGATACCAGCCTCAGTTTCTCTTGCTGGTAAGTTACACAATCAGTGGTAGGATCAGCCTTAGTAAGCCAGATCCCATAGTGTTGGGTCCATCAAATGATCTCCGTCCCTGCAACAATAGCCACTATGATCCTATGCCTAGGACACTAGGAGTGCAATGACCCATGACAAGAGCTGATGACCTACACCTGCTGAGTTATTTAACTTGCTTAACCCTAAGGCTTCTGCTCTGGTGAGTGCACTTTGGTGGGCATTATCATAAGATACAAATAACTTTACACTTCATATTTGCTCAGTTAGGTCCATGAATATGCCTTTACCCCAGACAGCCTTATTCTTTTTTTTTTTTTTTTAGATTTTATTTATTTGAGAGAGAGAGAGAGAGAGATCACAAGTAGACAGAGCAGCAGGCAGAGACAGAAGGAGAAGCAGGCTCGCCAAGCAGAGAGCCCGATGTGGGCTTGATCCCAGGACCCTGGGATCATGACCCAAGCCAAAGGCAGAGGCTTAACCCACTGAGCCACCCAGACACCCCAGACAGCCTTATTCTTGATCTTTAAACTCCTACTTAACTGAGGCAGTCATTTGCCACTGCCCACTAGTCCATGTTTTCTTTAAGATTTTATTTATTTGACAGACAGAGATCACAAGTAGGCAGAGAGGCAGACAGAAATAAAGAGAGGAAACAGGTTCCCCACTGAGCAGAGAGCCCGATGCTGGGCTTGATCCCAGGACCCTGGGATCATGACCTGAGCCGAAGGCAGAGACTTTAACCCACTGAGCCACCTAGGCGCCCCTAGTCCGTGTTTTCCTACTTTGAGATACTCTTTATACAAAATGGATGGCCAAGCACAGCCCCAGAGCTCTGCCTATTTTGAGCATTTTGCATCTTTCTTTCTATATTCTACAAAGAGTACCACTAGGTGGTGTTTTAAAGCAACTATCTTCCCTTTTCAGTTTATACTCACTCAGCCT
Source organism: Mustela erminea (assembly GCF_009829155.1). Lineage (NCBI taxonomy): Eukaryota > Metazoa > Chordata > Mammalia > Carnivora > Mustelidae > Mustela > Mustela erminea. The sequence continues at coordinate 40,536,291 of NC_045616.1, read as the reverse complement.
AACCATAGATAACCAAAGCTTACACTTGATCTTCTTCCATTAGCCAGTCTTTTTTTTTCTTCTTTTTTTTTTTTAAATTTTTTATTTTTTAAAAACATATATTTTTATCCCCAGGGGTACAGGTCTGTGACTCGCCAGGTTTACACACTTCACAGCACTCACCAAAGCACATACCCTCCCCAATGTCTTTTTTTCTTTTTTTCTTTTTCTAGTTTTTTTTTTCTATTTTTTTTTTTTTTCCATTAGCCAGTTGTAAGAGATTTGCCAAATGTCTGTTACGGGTGATGCATCAGTGTCCAAGATGCTGGGGAAGCGATGTGACCAAAAGCCTGAAGCTTTAGACTTAGCAACCATACAAGAAGTGAATGTTACAATGTTACTTACAGAGATTAGGTTCATGACTTGAGGACAGTCAGGACTGGGAATGCACAGGTAAATTTCAAAAGGGGATAACCTGGTTTACTAACTGGGACTTCCACACAGATGAACTGACTTCACACATGACAAGATCCAGGCATTCAAACAACTTGATTATGAATGTTTCTTCCGCCATCTCTCAGATCTTTTTCTTCTCTCTATTACCTTTATTTTGAGGTGTGTTCTTCCCCTTTGGTGACACGTCCAACTTATTTTACTTATTACAAGAAATTAGTTAAATCACAGTTTCTAAAAATGACTTGATGCTCCTGGCTTAGGTCATGAGCCCATTGCTTAATCAGTCCTTGTGGTTAAAGAATGTGAGGTATGCTTACAGACAGATCTAAGGGTGTTAGAGGCCAGTCATCATCAAAGCAGGAGAAAAGGAGCTGCCCATGAAATACAGACACTCCATTATTTAGACAAGAAAAATTCCGAGTAAGAACCCAACACCAAAGATGAGTATATGTATTTTGGAGAAGTTTCTCACCACTTCTGCCAGTTTGTATTACATTATTAGGCTCTGCTGAGTGACTTGAGGACCACAGAATGTCTCCCATTTTCTCCTAAGTCTCTCATATTTCTTAATAGCACGTAACGCCCGTTAGCCACAGTTTTCCTACAAGAATGAGCATGCCAACAAAAACTTTCTTCTCCAGATAAACTGTAGTCTGACTTTGTTTTCTATCTTACCCATTCATTATCAGCTTTTTCTCATTCTGTACAAGTACCCTAGAGCTGATACAGAAATAAACTCGGAAAAATTACTAACGGTAATTGTCGTCCTTATATGAGTTACTTGACTGGCAATTTGTTTTCTCTGTTCTGTTCTTCACAATTCCAAATATCCAGACAATACTGTCAGAAGCATTTAATGCTCTTTCTCTTTCTTGGCCTAGTTGCTAAGCTGCTGCTTCTGGTTCTATATTAATGTGGCATTGCCAATGGAAAGTTTTCATTGTGGTCACGACTGGTAGTGTCACTGCCTTCTTGCATGGCAGCTCAAGAAAGTGGCCTGGAAGCTCTTATTACTCAGTTGTAATTGAAGAGGTAAAGTGATTTTGGCATTTCGTATAACCCAATTTACCAAGATACTTAGATAGTTTGGCAAATCCATAATGATACAACCATTGACAAGATTTAAGGAAGACATTCATTATACAATTTTAAACTTGTGTCTCAATATTTGATGACAATGACTGTAGTAACTGTAATTAATATTTTATAATTACATTGCAAGTTATAACTCTACTAGATTGCATTATATGCAAGGTAATTGTAAGATGTGTATATTAAAGAATGCCTGTACATTAAAGGTATTTTGATCAATATAAATAAAACTATCAATTTTTAATAGTGATTAGTTCTTCATTTTTCTTTGATTTCTTTTTTTTTTTTAAGATTTTATGTATTTATTTGACAGAGAGAAATCACAAGTAGGCAGAGAGGCAGAGAGAGAGAGAGAGGGAAGCAGTCTCCCTGCTGAGCAGAAAGCCCGATGCGGGACTCGATCCCAGGACCCCGAGATCATGACCTGAGCCGAAGGCAGCGGCTTAACCCACTGAGCCACCCAGGCGCCCCTTTCTTTTATTTCTAATAAGTTAAGATTGTCGGGACGCCTGGGTAGCTCAGTGGGTTAAGCCGCTGCCTTCGGCTCGGGTCGTGATCTCGGGGTCCTGGGATCGAGTTCCGCATCGGGCTCTCTGCTCAGCGGGGAGCCTGCTTCCTCCTCTCTCTCTGCCTGCCTCTCTGCCTACTTGTGATCTCTCTTTCTGTGAAATAAATAAATAAATAAAAAGATTGTCAACAAATACTCACAGTAGCCAGAGTTCACCTGTGCCACTCATGCAGTTTGGGGACTTTCTTCTGCAGGCTACGAGTCAGACTTGAAGAGCCTGACACAGACCCATACAATGGGGATGACAGGACCATGAAGCAAAAGAGACCAAATGGTGCCTGATGGTCCTCAGAAGCCAAGTAGTTTTACAAGAAGGAGCAAGGTCAGAAGGAACAGAGGGACTACCTACAGATGATTCATGGAATCTGGTGTGTCCAATACATGGGAAACCAAGAACGATATAAATCTACATGCATCATCAAAACGAAAATGGGTGGTGTGGAGGCTGAAGGTAGTCAGTCACCCAATACAAAATCTTCAGTTTTCACGCCAGACTCTGTTTTCAGATGTGGGCCTACTGCTTGAAGGAAAGGCCATTTCCTTGGGAAAGAAGCAGCTAGCAAAACCATGGTCGATGTTAATGACAGTAATTTCTCCAGCCCTTCCGCAAAGAGATCTATGGTCACTTACTGAAGAAACTGAACACTCAAGGAAGACATACACCCAGATATTTTGAGACTTTCTGGATGCAGGATTCAGACTGATATTTACATATAGATTCACACACAGCTCAGATTTGAATTCGGCAACCTCATTCCAGAAGTCTCTGCTTTTAACTATTACTCTGTACAGCTTTTTGCCAAATGAGCGAAGAAACTACCGTCTTCTACCTTTGTCTCTCTTGTTTTCTTGCCTTCTTTTTTATCATCTTGCTGTCATTTTACTTGACCATGGATTAAATGGCCATGTGTAGAATAGGGAAACTAATAGTCTTAAATAGTAATCTCAGTTTAAACAATGTCTTGGGGTCTTTTGTATACGTTATTTAATTTCTTATCAACTTGTTGATGTATAGATTGTTTACTCCACTGCATAAAAAAGCTATATATCATTGTGGTTAAAACTTGAGACTAAGGGTGCCTGGGTGGCTCAGTCGTTAAGTGTTTGCCTTGAGCTCAGGTCATGACCCCAGAGTCCTGGGATTGAGCCCCACATTGGGCTCCCTGCTCAGTGGAGAATCTGCTCCTATTCCGCCCCCCACCCCGCCGATCCCCCTTCCCCTGTTTGTGTTCCCTCTCTGGCTATCTCTGTCAAATAAATAAAATCTCAAAAAAAAATTTGAAACTTTATAGGCAAGCAGGCTGGGTTCAAATCTTAGCATGTACCTTTCTGTCTTCATAGAAATAATGGCCCCCCAAATTGGGCTTTTTGGAATTCAGTATTTATACTTTGTAATGCCTTATTTTTAAAATACATAATTCATTCTAAATGTTTCATTTATAATAAAGGTAGACGGTTTTTTATAAATGTTTCAACATTTCAACATTTCAAATGTTTATAAACATTTTTTATAAATGTTTCATTTATGATAAAGGTAGGCAGTAGAAAAGTTGGTTTTTCACTGCCTTGCCCAGATCTGTGGCAAGCAATAACAAGAGGGGACCCTTGTAGTACATTGTCCTTCTTACTTCAAAGCATGTCGCAGGCCCCACAGATGTCCATATACTAATTCTTGAAATTTGTGAGTATTTTACCTTACATATTCTCATTTGCCTATGTGATTAGGGGTACAAAATTAGAGGGATTATTCTAGGTTATCCAGGTAGGCCCTATATGAGTTCTGAAATTCAAAGAACATTTCCTGGATGAAACAGAGAGAGCAAACATTGCTGGCTTTCAAGAGGACAGAAGAGGACCACAGACAAAGGAATGCAGGTGTCCTCTAAAAGGTGGAAAACACAAGAAAATGAATTCTCCACTAGAGTCTCCAGAAGCCTACCAATGCTTGGATTTTAGCCCAGTGAGACAATGTTAGATTTCCAACCTATAGGACTGTAAGAAAATAAATGTGTGCCATGCTAAGACACTAAATTCTTGCTAATTTGTTACAGCAGCAATAGAGGAATAATGCAAAAGTTAAAAGGAAGGGTGCAACTTCCAAGTTCACAGCACTGCCAGCGTAATCATAGGTAGAAAATTCCTCACATTTTTTGTTTACCTTTAAAATAAACCGAGGCAAAGAAGAAAATCCTACCAGCTAAGAAAGGGCATTATGTGCATGTATTTATACCTGTGTAATTATTGCTTTTTAACTTAGGTGTGGAGAAGAATCAACCAATTTCATATAAAGTATTTTTTTCGTTTAACTTGCTTGGAAGAAAAGGGCTCAGCAACTATCTTATAAATTTGTCAAGTTTTGGATGTATTAAAAATAAACTGGAAGCATTATTCTTTAATTTTTTAAAATAAGAAACCAACCAAATGGTTTAAAACCATTTTTAAACCAACTTCAATAGCTGCTTACTAATTATATAAAGTTATTTAAAATACAGTAATGATACCCGGAAGAATTTTGATATGCACGAAGACATTTATTAGCCATTTACCATTATCCTAGTTTGTGCTATACTCTGATCTCTTCACGTTGAACAGCCTTCTGCTGTCCTGATAGGAATGGATCAAATTGTACAGACACAGAGTATGCACCAGGTCATTAAAGGGAGAAGCACTTACTTTAGCAAATTTTAGTGTGCTCTGCACTCCATTTCAAGCAAAAACTAAATATGCATAAACACAGTTTTGTTCTTTATGGAGCCTTTTTTATGATCATTATTAAGGTCTCTAGTTGAAACCTCCTTAGGCTCTGTTGTCTCTCTTTTAAAAAATTCTCTGCAGTAATTTGTGTGTTATTGTTGTAGCATCTTGAAAATAAATAATGACAATGTATAATCTCCCTCTGTTAATTAAAAAACAAACCAATTCCATAAAAACAGCTCTTCTCTGGAAAAAACAACAAGAACCTCATCCAGTAGTTATACTAATTATTCTCTCTTTAAAACTGAAGGGGATCACATACAATAAAAGACAAAAAATACATTTTTCATTTTCCCCTCATATGTTTACACTTTTCCTTTCCTTTCAAAATGTCAGGATACATTTTTATTTACAGCAGGTAAAACAGAAGAAATCTTGGTGGGATATCTTTAAAATTTAGATCTTGAAGGCTGAGTTGGCTATTACCAGACAGAGAGGAAAAAGTTGCAAAAAACAGCTTTTAAGAAATAGATTATTATGATGAGTTTCAGTTTACTGATTGCCTACTTTGTTCCTGTATTAGTATTTCTTTTGTACATCAATTTCACTATACTTTTTTTTTCTTTAGATGACAAAAAGGTGAAATTATATCCATTTTACAAATTAGGAAACTGAAGTATGATGGGGTAAAACACGACCCAGGATCACCAGTCAAGTATTTCAATCATACATTGAACATGGGAAGATATAACCCCCATCTACATGATGGCAAACATAATGTGCTTTGTGCTGTGAAACATAAGATCACTTCTTCCCAACTTAAGTTATGGTCATTTTCTGTTTGTATTTTTTTTTTCTTTGTTTGTTGTGTTTGTTTGTTTGTTTGTCAAGAGACAGACATTGTCCCAGAGTGGTATAAAGTCCCCCTTTATATAAGTATCTTTTTAAAAGATTCTATTTATTTGACAGAGAGAGAAACAGCGAGAGAGGGAACACAGGCAAGGAGAGTGGGAGAGGGAGAAACAGGCTTCCCGCTGAGCAGGGAGCCCTAAGTGGGGCTCGATCCCAGGACTCCGGAATCATGATCCGAGCAGAAAGCATACGCTGAATGACTGAGCCACCCAGGTGCCCCTAAAATAAATATTTCCTTTAAAAAAAAGTATAGAGCAAACATGAGTATAGGGGATATGCAGATATGGTTTTTATACTCAAGTCAAGAAGTCTAGGTCACCCCTAGTATGTTGTGCCATTCAAAGCATCCCAGATCCCCTGACTTTCAGTGTTCTACACCAAGTGTAGTTATATGAAGTCTAAGACAGTGCCTGGTCTCTATAATGAGACACTCTAGCATCAGTCGCCTTCACTCCAAAATTAACTTCTGACTTGTCTTGGCAAAAGAAGACTTCAGAAATGCTGGATGTGTCCTAAGTTTATAAATCATTGGTCAGGATGTTACTGCAGACATTCCAAGAATCCAAACTCTGTTCTACCATTAGATATTTCTCTGGACTCAAACTTTCAGCATTTTTTGGAGATCTAGTATTCAGGGAAGAAACCTCTACTACTCTGTATTTCAGTAGCATTCCAAATCATGTTATCAACAGAGATCATGGACTTTAGGTTATGAGATCTTCCTCTCTCACCATAGGAAAAATAGATGCTTTTCTTCCTGAGAAGGAAGCTGTAAATTATTTTGATAAATATGATACTGAAATATCAACTGACCTCCATATGCACTTAGGATAAGGTATTAGAGTGTCTATCAGATCTATTCAAAAAAACACAAATATGTCTTCAAGCCCTTGTAGGGTTACTTAGTTTTGTTTTGTTTTTCACAAAATGCAGAAACTGCTGGCTATTTTCACTGCTCGCTGGGTAATATACTCCGTAGTTCTCAATGTCACCAATGAGAGGCACACTCTAAAGTGAAGTTGTTCACAATGAGCGCAGTGACTCAGCTACCACATGTGGAATATGCTTGTTGACTACCTAGAAAGACACAGGACAAATCCTGTCTCCCAACCTGAATATTTTCACTGGAACATCACCTGAAAGTGTCCCTTTGTCACAAATTTGTCTGGGATACTGAGAATTCACTCTAAAATTGCACGCTTATGTTATGAATCCAGGACTCTTAGTTTGTTTGAAAAGAATCCTACCAACACCAAATGCATATCACAAATGGAAATAATGATCCCTCCACTTCCTATTTCTCTTTCCTTCTCCTTGTCTCTCTTTCTCCTGAACACACACATGCATACTTATTCCCAGAAGAAAGAACGTCTTAACAACCATGAAAAATAAATAGGATATGTGGGCAACCAGGGCACAAAACACTCATTTCCTAGAGGCTGAACACTTGACACCATTTAATAAATGATACATCCACATTTTAAATTGTATCTTCAGATTCAAAAAGTCAATAAATTACCAAAGTATAGCATTTCTTCCATAGAGTCTGTGAGTAGTACAATAAACCTTTATGATACATCCACATTTTAAATTGTATCTTCAGATTCAAAAAGTCAATAAATTACCAAAGTATAGCATTTCTTCCATAGAGTCTGTGAGTAGTACAATAAACCTTTATCTTAATGGTTAAGCTATACCAGTATGATGTCCGGGAGGCTGACTCAACTAAGTAACACCTAAGTTTATAAAACCTTTGAAAAGAGCAGAGGGAAGTAAGAGATGTCATCTAGGGAAACCAAATAATTTCAGTCTCTAAGTGACTATTTTGTAATAACTCAGGAAGAGTACTATTAGGATCATAAATGAATGAGACCAACTTTCTGGCTTGTTTGCCTTTACAACAAATCCTCAGTGATTAAATGTGTGTAACAGTTGGAAATGGATAGGCCATTGGTATTTAGTGAAGCCTAAAAATACAGATGTTTCTTCCTCTAAAACTAAATTCATCATTTATATAAATCTTATTATGGAAAAGATACATTCAAGTTCCATACACGCCATAGTTCCACTGCTGTCATAAAATATTTTCATTGTTCTAGAATATAATCTAAATGTAATGTGTCACAATTTCTGGGATCTTACTACTTTGATTACTAGTATATACAATCTATCTTTCCTCATTAAATGATCCCTGGAAAATCTTTAACTAAAATTACTAATTTAACTGGCTTCACAGGATGCACCCATATTTTTATTACAGCAAGAATAACAAGACAAAGAATGTAAATTGCCATTAAGACTCCCAAAAGTATTTCTTTCCTATTCTAAAACTATCTCAAACAGAAATTTTTAACACCCCAAAAATATCCATACTATTTCAGTCGACATGATGCTACTCTTCCCTGAGAATTTAAGTGTGTTCCTCACCCATGAAGATCGGTTTTTACATAATCCAATATGAAAAGTGAAAAAAAGGAAATTAATTATGTCTAACTGGTGTTGTGTCCTTTACTTTGTAACGTATCCAGAGTGTCAGGATTTAAATCTGTCCCATCATCCATAATGTTCACTTTGATCATTTGTTTAAATAGTGTTTCCTAACCTTCTCTACTGGTTTGCTTCTATCAGTACGAACACAAGGATACCCATTTTATTCAATGGGTCATGATTTTTATTATTACTATTTGAATCTCAAGTTTTTCCAGTTTGGAACTTTGGAAACCCATCAGAGTTAGCTCCAATGTACTTTTAATATATTCCTGTTATTCTCACTTACTTCCTTATTTTATGGTTTAAAAAAAAGTTCCCATCTCCTCTAGTACATTTCCTACACAGCCCTGACACTTCTTCATGGTACTTTGGTTCCTAAACAGTGGAGCAATGTTTAGAAATCCAGGGCAATATGTTACTGTCACTGGGGCGAAGCTGTTGCCATTCATCATCAGGGGCAAGAGCAGGGGAACACGTATAGGTGAAGACATACACATGCATATGTATATATGCACATGCAAACATACATATACTTGGGTCCATATCCCATACTGTGTTTTTGTTGTCATTACTTTCACATTTCCTGTAAAACCAAAGTGTATTGTTACTCTGGGTTTTTTGCTTTACTCATTTACCTTTTACACCAATTAAGAACAAAGACAATTACTTGTTCTTGTATCTCTGCCTCATGGCCAGCAGCCAGTATTGTCAGATTTTTTTAATTTATGCCCTACAAGTAAGTGCATAATAACATCCCACTGCTGTTTTAATTTCAATTTTTCTAATGATACTGTTGAACATCTTTTCATACACGTACTTGCCATGCATGCATCTTCTCTGAATTGCATTCAAATCTTTTGCCCATTTTCTAAAAATTACGTTCTTGAGTTTTGAGAGTGTTTTACATATTGTGGTTATGAATCCTTTAATAGGTGATTGACAAGTACTGTTCATACTCTTGTCACTTCACGCTTTTAAGAGTTGTATCTTTCATAGCAAAATTTTTTAATTTTGATAAAGTCCAATTACTCTTTTTTCTCTCTCAGGGATAACATATTTGAATGGGGTATTAAAAATGGATCTTCACTTGCGTCTGGGGGCTCCGTGATAGTCTCTGAGGGAAGAACAGCCAAGGACTTTTACTTCACGAGGAAGTGGGAGCCCCTAAAGCCTTTCACAGGGAGCTGGCTGCTCTTCCTCAGGACTCCAAGGAGGAGGGCTTTCTTTGGTCTCCCATTCTACCTCCAACCATTCTTGTGAGTACCTCTTGGAGGTCCCTGGAGAGGGTCCTGAGAGTGGGTGTGAATACCTCTTCTGTCCTCAGCATGAGAACGGAGTTATCTCCTCACTCTTGTCCACATTCAGCCTCTAGCAATTGGTTTCAAAGTTTAAGTGAATTCTTATAAACCTATAAGGTGCCCAGCATCTCACCCTCTCATACTATGCACAGTTAAGACTATTCTTGGGTCCTTATATCTCTAGAGGGACACGTTTTTCATTAGACACCAGGTAATTTGTCCTGTGACAAAAAAGTTATGATTTTTTTTTTTTTTTAGTTTACTTAACTTGCTCATATACTTCTTTGAGAGTGGCCCGCTATTTCCAACTTTCTATACCCCAGGCAGAAGCAAAACTCTGGATAATCTTTTAAGTTGTCTTTTCATTAAAAACCCAGCAATAAAGTCCTCAAATGACTAACAAAGTGTGCTATGTATGTGTTTTCATATGTAGGCATATGTGTACGTGAAAATGAGAAGATTTCATTTTATTCTTAAAGTAAGTTATAAAAAAGTTTAATGAAGATTTTCAAAAACTCTGAAGTGTAACGCAATTTATTACACAATTTAGGCTAATTTCATAGTTGATTTATACATTGGCATTTTATATTGGATGCCAGTGAGCATAATGAGATATAAAATTACAGGACTACATAAAGCTTGTGAAGAGGACAGGAATATATATCAAATGTAAGTTACTGTTCAAGGAATTGCTGATTACCTGTCCTTTACCCTGGGTTATTAAAGATTAACGTTTTCAAGTATAACCTGAGAAAAATATAGTCTGGGGATCCCCTTTCTCCTCTCTCTACATACTACATGAACAAATAGCAATACTTTATGAATTTTGCTCTTCAAATAGTTCAGTGCCTTCAGTCTTTTGCCTCTTAGCATAAATTTTATAGCTTTATCTAAGCCAACTACTGAAATAAATAAGGTCTCCCTCCAGAAACTAAATTTAAAAAAAAAAAAAAAAGCCAAAAACCCCTAAAGAAATCCAAAGGAACCATCGAAATTATGGAGCCATCTCCTTGAAAATGCAGTCAGTGATACCATCAACACAGCACTGATTATAGATCCCAGGCCAGTAAAAGGACTGCCCACTACTGGTATGTTAATCAGAGAACGCTTGAGAAAGACTTCACGGCCATCATGGAGGGAAGGGTGAAATGGGACAGAAGTGCAAGCACTCAAACTTCCTATGTGAAGAATACAACATAGAAAGACATAGAAAGGCATGCTCCGGTGTCTTGAATCACTCATCACAAAGATTAGTGAGATTCAAGCCATACTTCAATGACCACTTGGTGTATGTAACACATTCCATTGGCTAAAATAAGTTTTTCATCAGCTCTTTTTGGGAGCTTACAACTCTTCACTCTGGATTCCCTCACATTTTGTAGAAAATGCTCAGTTTGAATCCTGAGAGAAAAATTAGCATCCTACCTAGTCACAAAGAACCTTAAACTTAAGTAGAGATATTTTTTGTAAGTATTTTTTAAAAGATTTTTATTTATCTGAGAGAGAGAGTGTACAAGAGAGGGAGAGAGAACACTGGCAGAGGGAGAAGCAGACCCCCTGCTAAACAGGAAGCCCCACTTCAAAGCAGGCGGGGCTCCATCCCAGAACCCTGGGATCAGGAGCTGAGCTGAAGGCAGACATTTAACTGACTGAGCCACCCAGGTGCCCCAGTATGGGAAGTATTTTCATTAGGATTGTGCAACAATTAGTCCAAGATGACAAAGATCCACTCACCAGACTCACCGAACGGGATAGAATTGTAGTTTTCTACCCTCTTAATTACATATACAGAATTCATGGAATGTACCCTTTGTTAGTTCTTATCGATCCTGTTGCTTTCAGAAAGAATAAAGGAACCTCTCCTTTTGTCCAAGTCTTTAAAACTTCCCAAACTTTCCAACTCTCTTTAGAGTCTATCAGGATCCTTTGCCTTCACAGAACTAATACTTCCTTGTCAGATAGGCATTTTCTCCCCTTCGCACTGCTGTCTCCTTCAGGTGTCCCTTTCTCAGAATCAAACTTCTGTTTTTCCTCCCCAACTCCCTAGATTCTCAGTTGTCTGCCTCTTCTATCTATCCAAAGAGGCTGATGTTTAACAATGGAATGAAACATGGGCTGTATCAGTGCTGAGTGAATAGGAATGAAAAATTTTCCTGGCAGTTAAAGAGTTACAGACCAGAATGGAAAAGTAGCAGCTGCAGAGACCTAAACTCAAGGATTCACTTTACTTTGAACGATGGATACTCCATATATTTTGCTCACACCAAATGCTTCAACCTTCTTATCACATTGTTAATGAAATAGAATTACTCAGGAAATGTAGTATTGACCAATTAGGGTGTTATGGCATTAGATTCAACCTGGAGAATATCCCATACCACTATTATAACAGGTTTACAGAAACTAGGAAGTAGCTTTATTTTTCTACAAACCTTGCTTTCAAACACATTCCATTTAATCTCCGTTCCTATTTCCCGGGTTGTATTTCATATGTATTCCATGACTTCTGAGTCCTTTTAGGGGATCAAAATCCATGTTTAGCAACCAAGTTCACATTCAGGTACTAAAAACCTTCATCTGCTCTAAGTGAAAACCTTAACCTCCTGTTCGACCCCAAACTCCTCCTTCAGCACAAGCCTGGACTGTTGTTCAGATCTGTGGTGGGAGATCTACCCTCTCATCTTTCACTTGACTCCTTTCCCTGCCATTATCTGGCTTTTCTAAAGCCAATGAGAACTCAAGAAACCAGGCAAGTCTTTGTATCTGCACTTCTCGCTTTCTGACTCGGACTGGATCACCTCCGAGGTCTTAAATGACAGGGAAGAAATGTGGTCTTTTTTGTGCAGGACAGGTAAAGTTCCTTGAGGACTCTGGGAGAACTTCAGCCGGTCACTTTTTGTAGACTTGGCTATTACACTTGACCTGAAGTTTTGGGATCCATTCCTGTTCAATTCACTCTTGCCGAAGCATGCAATATAGCCTACCTTTGGACTCTCTATGTCCTAGCGTATTACCTTATTGCTTTTAAATTACTATCTTTGCCAGAAAGATTAAAGGACAAGGCAGTCCTTTTCCATTATACCACACAATTCCAGTGGTTTTCTTGCTTTTAAACCCCATGATAGTTCTTGAGTGAAGTTTATTAAGATTCTCTCATGTAAGTAAAGTACACTAAAGATAAAGGACTGATATTTTCCCCGAAATATTGGCATATTCTAAACAAGTAAAAATTGGTTAGTCTCCAATATACCACTGTAGTAAAGAAATGCATAGGTGAACAGCCAGCCTCCCTTCTTTTCTTTGAAAGTATTTTATTAACGTCCATCTAAAAGACATCTAGAAAGCAGATGGAGATTTTCAGCTCTTTACAATCTGGGTCTATCCTTCCAGGATACAGAAAAGGCCACCAATGTCAAGAAGATTCTTCTTTGACAATATTAAATGTAAATACACCATCACAAATTCCCCTTACCTAAATATACTCTTTGTTATTTTTACATCTTTTACTTTGTAACTGATCAGCCAAGAACTTGAATGTCCGTCTTATTCAGAATAACCAATTTGAGATTGGCAGTGACAGAAATTCCCACTGTCGACTTCTCTTAATATAGGAAAAAATACTAGAAGGCTGTGAATCTCACAGACCCGACACTGAAGCTTTTTATCATTGGAGACCCGCAATATTGTGCAAAGCAAAAATGCCAAATAATTCACATATGGCAAACATAGGCCACAATGAGAGAAAGCAAAATCTATGCATACACCTGTTTTCTACTTACATGCTTCTTTACACATGCTGGAGTTTGCCCGAAGTGCCAGACTTCACAACACCAGGTAAATACAGAAGTGCATTTAGGTGTGTGTATTCTATTTGTTTGTAAAATACCTGCCTACTCTAAAGAGAAGATGGCCTTGAGAAAGGGGATGTGGTCCTAGGCTGCTTCTAAGGCAAAAGTAACACAAGAAAAATGACAGTGTAGTAACCCTTCTCCCTGCCCACACTGTTCCTATGGGTCAAACCAAGGTGAAACCAACATTCAATACAGTACGGAAAGGATCACACACACACACACACACACAGAAGCAGAAATGCCTGGGAGTTTCCTGGCATTCTCTCTACCTCTTGTATGCTCCCGCCAGTTAACTCCCCAAACTTCCGTGTTTGTCTTTTTGGTCCAGGCTGAGCACCTGAATAGAAAACATCATAAACAGCCCCTTGAAGCCTTTCGCCTTTTGTTCGGTTGAGCCAATGGAAAGCCCAGCAAGATCCTGGAGGGAAGGGTAAGGAGAGTGGTAGAAGGGTATTCAAGGTGCTTGTTCTCCAGCTCTCTCTCCGAGAAATCGCCACGGATTGCCAACCTCCCCCCACCCCCGCTGAAGGTCACAGCTTCACTCAAGGTGGCTCCTCTCCACAAGGAGGTCTTCTTCCAGGTTGTAGAAAACACTCCCTTTCCTTGTTTCTCCAAGTCAAGAGTGATAGCAGCTGCTATTCACTCCAGGATACAACCTTCTACCACTTTTAAAAATATTCTTCTGATTGAGCCACTCTGGAATCATCCAGTTTGGAATGGGTATGGTTTCCTGCTGGAACCCTAGCTGACAGACAGGAGGGTAGCCAATACACCTGCTTCATTCCCCATCAGACACAGAGTTGTCAGGATAAGACATGACAAGGGCACACAGGAATTGTTGAATTCAAGGAAGGAAGGAAGCAAGCAAGCAAGCAAGCTAGGAAAGGAGAAAAGAAGGAATAAACCTGACTACAGGGTTTACATTTAAAACTGACAATGGAGAGGCTTACCAAAAGTTCCCTCTTTTGCTTATTACCTGGGAGGAGTATCCAAACGAACTGTAGTGAGTCTGTTTTAAATCTTTCCTCCAATCTCACCTGGACTTTAAAACAGCTTTGACTGCTTTTTTTTTTTTTTCTCTCTGCTTTTTAGATCTCCTCGAATTCGTTCTCTGCACAGCAGTTAAGATCTCTCTAAAAATGTGTACTTCACCCCTGCAGCTTCCAAGCTACTCACAGGTTTGTAGGTCAAGTCCAAACTTTTGAAGGTCCCACGTAAAATTTGCTATCTCTAGTTCCCACCATCCTCCTTAGACTTATCAAATGAATGTCAATCCTCAAAACGGTGTTCCAGGATACAAAGCTACTACGTGAAACAGCAAATGTCTACAAACATTGCATTTAGTCACCTTTTTAAATTTAGGAAATAAAAACAAACAGTACACCAATTAGTAAGTAAGAAAGATTAGGGACTTTAACCTGTTGGCCATAGAAATAAGCTAAGGCTGATGAAGGACCAAAAGGATGATTTCACAATGTCTTTTGGATCACAAAATCCCATAAATACAGACCTAAATTACTATACCCAAACTGAAAATTAAAAAAAAAAAAAATCCTTGAATGTTGAAGTTTATCATTTAATAAATTGTTTGTAATATAAAATACAGTTCAACTTTTTAGAGGATTATTCTTCTATTTAAATATTTTATTTATTTGACAGACAGATCACAAGTAGGCAGAGGCAGGCAGAGAGAGGAGGAGGCAGGCTCCCTGCTGAGCAGAGTGCCTGATGTGAGGCTCGATCCCAGGACCCTGGGATCATGACCTGAGCCGAAGGCAGAGGCTTTAACCACTGAGCCACTCAGGCGCCCCTTCTATTTAAATATTTTAAACTTACTTTCCTTCTCCTCTCTCCCCCATAAAGACCTGTTTCAGTGGAGGAACAGCTAACCCAAGGGAAAGCCGCATGGAATAAATCTGATACACCCAAAAAAAAAAAAAAAGTCACATTATAGAAACTGTTCGGAAGAACAATTAATCAACAGAGTAGGACGTACGTATGGTGTTGTTTTTATCGTGATGTGCAAGCTAAACACCGTGCTTTTTGTTGTTGCCATTTCACATATCTTGGAGAACATAATTACAGAATTATAGACGGTCAACTAAGGATGGATGTCTCATCTCAAATAGATCACACACAGCTTGTCCCATTTGTTTTGGTCCCTTTTAATAACAATTACAATGACTGTCAGTTTGACACAATTTTAGAACAAAGATTATAAGATTATACCTGGTTATCCATCACCCACAGAAGGAAAATGCCATGTTTCTCATCTCTATTATATAGCCTTTTTCTGTCCATCTTCAACATTTACAGCTATCTAAGGAAGGGGGGGGTCAAAGTTATAAAGTCCTATCAGTGGAAACTACAATAAAACAGTCATATATTTTCACGTATAAACTTCCCATCTATTGGGTACACTTAGGACATTCTCGGTTATAAACCAGTTCACACAATCTTAAGTCAAAAGACAAGTGTTCACTGCAAGAATGTTGAGTGTGACTTTGCCTTTTGCCATCAGATTGATGACTAGGACCCCAAATAAAAACCAGAAGCTTTAAAGCTTTAAACATTCCTCATTTTATTACAATTGACCCAATTGTTAGTCAATGCTGTATGTTAAGTTCTCCAGAAAGCAGACTCTGAGACAGAGTTCAGTACACAAGAGCTCAGGTAGTAAGTCCTTCCTTGAAGAGATTCTAAGAAGCACATATGCCTGTGTATACAGAGCTCTGCCCCACTGAGCTGTCTCTGTGTGTCTGTTCAGGAAACAGAATCCTCAGGAATCCAGTAAGCATCACTTTCGTAGAGAAATGTAAAACAAAAAGGTAAATAGCTAGGAACAGCTGGCCAGGCCACCACCAATACTGGTACCCACTACCACTGCTGGTGCTAGATTTCCCTCGAAGCTACCCCCTCTGCTGGTCCCAGGGGCTTATCTGGCAACAGGACTCAAACCCTCACTCCAGAGGGGACTAGGACCCATGTTGGTATATTATTTGCAAACCAGAATTACTCTAACCATACAGTGACAGGAAAAAAAAAAAAAAATTGGCCGTAGGAATATATTAGTCTAGTCAGCCCTACCTAACAGAGTGTCACAGACAAGGTTTGAACAATAGAATTTATATTCTTACAGTTCTGGAGGCTGGAAGCCTACGATTAAGATCCAGTAGGGTTGATTTGTGGTGAGGTCTTTCTTCCTGGCTTGCAGAAGGTTACCTCCACACCCGGCGCTCACATGTCCTTTTCTCCTTACATGTGCAGGGAGAGTACACGCCCTGCATCATAGCTCTTCCTCTTCTAAGGATACCAGTCTTGTTGGATTATGGCTCCTCTTAGGACCTCACTTAACCTTAATTATCTCTGAGTACTCTATCTCCAAGCGCCATCATATTAGGCCTTAGGGCTTCAGCATACAAACTTGGGGGGAAGGAATACAATTCAGTCCATTAGAAGGAGGACCCAAGGTATACCTAAAGACCTTACCTTGCCCTGCCCCAACTGTGTATCCAAAGTCCTACAATTTCCTTATGATCAAGTTCAACTACTCCTGCCAAGATGGTATCTCCACTTCTCACCTACTAGCTTCTGGACGTAAGAAGTTCTAAGTGCCACTTCAAACCCCTCAGATTGTTTTTGAAGTGGCAGGGGGTGGGGGGGGGCGGGAGGTCGGGGTACCAGGTGGTGGGTATTATAGAGGGCACGGATTGCATGGAGCACTGGGCGTGGTAAAAAAATAATGATACTGTTATGCTGAAAATAAATTAAAAAAAAAAAAAAGAAGAAGTTCTAAGTGCCCAGTTGGCTGATGAAGATTACAATCCAAAGCAGTCCAGGCAAGTGCTGCTCACTATGGGGATATGGACATCTAGCCCTAAAGTCTAGAGTTGCAGGGATAGGAACCTCGTTGCTGGATAGGAATCCAGCCCCACTTAGTAATTAGGAGTAACAGAAACCGAGATCACTCCTGCTTCTCTTTGGTTCTGTAAAGATAAACATAGCTGAGCATTGGTTCAAGTAGAGAAAACAGATTTTACTCAGTAACTACTGACAGGAAGAGAAAGGGTTGAGAGTCTTTCTGATTTGTGCAAAGGTAATTTGAGCATCTTAAGGGAGAATGACGGAGGGAGGAGACGTTATGCATATAAAACACATTTTAAAGTTTTAATCAACATGAATTAATTATTAATACTATTGTCCGCATTTCCAAAACAGATAATTAGATAAAAAAATTTTAGCTGTACCTTTGTGACAAGACCAAGCTAACTGGTTCCGTGGGTAATTACCAATGTAGCAACAACCATGACTAATAATAATAGTGTTATTATGTATTATTAAATAATAATAATAATTTATTATTATTAAATGATAATAATAAATTATTATTATCATTAAATAATAATAGTGTTACAATAACAATTTTTGCATGACGTCTCTGTACCAAGGACTATACTAAGTGTTCTACATGGATTACTCCCTTAATCTTCAGGAAATTTCTATTAGGTAGTTACTGTGTATGTGCATACAGATCCACAAACACACATATATACATGCATACACACACACACACACACACACACACACATTCCAGATCCTAAGAGATAAAACATTCCCTGGACTTATTTAACAAATATATACCTGAATATTTCAAACTGCATAGTCCTAAATACATTCAATGTTTTTCTCTGTAATGAATCCTACATTCTACAATACAGATTCAAGCACCTAAAAAATAAATTTTTCATAAAGTAAAGCTCACCATGTATTCTCTCACGGAGAAAAACAATGAACTTCTGATGAATTGCTAAATGACTTCGCTATAAAAGAACAAGATTTACTGCCTTACAAAAGCTAACTCCTTGATGGAATTCACTCGGTCTTCATTTCACAGAAAAATAAAACCAAAGTGTCTGCTATTGTCCTTCAGTGCCAGTCAATGTCATTTGAAACCTCCTCGTTATGGTGTAAAGGCCAAATGCATGGGTCTGCCTCAACCATTTTACTCAAGTACCTCAGAGGAGAAAAGAAGGCAAAAATGTGTCGTTGTAGAATCACATTGGCCCAGCCTACATCATTCTGGCTGGAGGTCACCCATCTCCTGAACCGTGGCACAAACATTAATCTGTTGTGGGATACAGTTTCCAGTTCAACTTCAGTATTTGCTTAAAGTGGATTCTGTGGTCCTTAAATTCCTCTGCACTCCATAAAATGAAGGTCAGTAACTTTTGAATATAAATTGTCATACTGCCATCTTGTGGCTGCAGAAGAGGAAATTGATGGTCACTGGGAGCCTCTCCCTCTGCTTGGAACTTAGGTTAGAAGGACAGGGTATCTCAGCTGCCTCATGGACTTAAGGGAGGATGAAAAGACTCTGTTGCTCTGACTGACAGCCCTAGGACGTGATAGAGGGCAGAACTTTTATATAAAATGGGGATGTGATTACTGAGCAGAAAAAAAAAATCTTCTAAATTAAGTAAAGTAGAAAGTAAAGTAAGTATAAACTAAGTGAAGATCTGAAAAGGTCTTGGTATGAAGCATCACACAGAACTCCATAGAAAGGCAGTGACGCCCCATACTGGGGAACCTCAACTATCTTCTTGAACTTGAACAATTACAGAATGACTATGTTCAATAGCCTAACAGATTGCACATCCAATTCATCCTGCTAGAGATCAAATTTAAAGCAGAAACCACTCTAAGCAAGGTGTCCCTGCTTGGCTGATTTGAGAACTCCACTAAGGCCTGGACTGAGACAAAAACCAAGGTCGACTATGTTGCCTTAAATTCCCAACCGGTTTCATTTTTTCTAGAAAAAAATAAATCTTTATTTGAACATAAATTACATGCCCTAGAATGGCTGCATATTAATGTCTAATTCCATTTGCCAGTGCTTTCATTAATTCACCAAAATTTGCCAACTTTTGTATTGAGAACTAAGAAAGGAAGTATGAAATTTGTGAAGTGCAAGTTGTTTTTTAACACATGACAGAACAGGAAAATTTTCAAGAGAAAGATGATGCATATAGGCAACCAAATAAGCAGCTCTTCCTAAGTTAGCCAGTGGGGAGGGGCATGTATAGTGCTCTAGGAAGCCTCGGAGGAGGAAAAGGGGAACAAAAGAACGCAGGGCATTTAAAGAAAATGCAGAATCTGGAAGACTCGGTTTTATACTGTCTTCACCTGAGAATGTTTTGCAGTCCATGACCCGTGACCATCTCTGTGACACTCCAAGGAAACTTGAGAATTGGCCGTTTCCAAGAAACTGGCACCATGACCGGAATGAGCAACCACAGACTGAAGAGACTCGAAGACCTTGAACTTACCTGGTAGAGCTGCTGCTCTCCAAACACACCTGTTAGCTGTTCCACACGTACTCTATTTCCATAATTCTATTCATCATGGAAGAATTCTACTCATGAACTAGTTCTTGCTGTCCTTCAACGTGTCCCAGCCAAACTTTGGAAAACACCTGTTTGTTAGCTTTGAAGGGCCATTTTCCATTGCCTTTATATCCCTAAATGTCTACAAATCTTTCAAGTGTTACGTATTTTCTTTCTACAGTCTCCCACTGACTTGATATATGTGGATTTTTAATCAACAGAAATGTGTATCTCTATCTCCACTTCAACAAAGAATTTCTACCCCCTGTATGTATTACCTATGAAGAGGGAGACAGTCAAGATTATTATTTGGGGGAAATTCACTGACTTTACACACATGGATGCTCACTTTAGAAGTTAGCAGAACCATCACTCCGTCTCAGAGAATGGTTTACATTTGGATCACGTGCAATTGCTTGAGAGCGGTAAGCAGATCTCGAGAGACCTTTGGAAATCAATTTACAAAACAGAGTTGCTCTTGAACTACAAGGAAACAATACAGAGAAATCATTTTCATAGGAATCAAAATTCTACTCTGCTCATGTATCAGTCATCTGAAGAATACTTACTTTAGGTAATCCTTGTAAAGACAAATATCATTTCAGGAATTTTTGACTTAAGGAAATTGAAAATAAGAAGAGATTTTCAGGCAAGTCAAAACACTGGCTTCAGTTTTAATGGACACCTTTATTCAGGTGCAGTAATTGGTCAAAGGAACGGACTCTGGGAAGGAAGAGTACTGGGTCATTTTAATATTTACATTACAAAAATCTACCAAATACCAGCTGAGGTCAAACTTTAAGAAGCCTATTTCTGTTACTGTGTTGCAGAGGACCCCGCTGGAGTCCTTTGCTGGGAATCAGTTATTAGCCATGATAGAGGTTTCCTGGAGGAGTGTACAAGCCAGGTTAAGTTTTGTGGCCTACACTGATCTTCACGGACGCATGAATTCTCAGCTTATTCTCAGACTGGAATCTGGGCCAGATGGTAGGTGGAGCTGCAGGCATACATAAATGAGCTATATTCAGGGCATGCTAGATGTGGTTCGAGTCCTGAGAGAATTTAAGCTGATAATCAGAAAAATGAACCTTCTCTCCAGTTCTGCTAAACACTCATCACACTGTGAGGAGACTGTATCACCCATCACCCTGAGTCCCAATTTTGCAAGTATCAGAATCTAGGTTCTGGCATGGACACTTGCACTCTCAAGGTGGGCATCAGCTCCAGTGACAGACACACTCCCACGCTTTTCAAAACCAACAGCCACCACGGAGAGGGCCAGAGCTGCCAAGGAAGAGTACAGCAGATATCCACAAGACAACTGGAGAGGAACAAGCTTTTAACATTGTCTGCCCTCTCCTCTTCTTCTGCTGGGTCTGCAGGAGCAGGATCATGTAGAACAAGACTTCTAACGTATAGCAGTAGCCTTTGGTTATCTGAAGGTCAAAATCCAGGCCAGAGACACTACCTTACTCCAAATCCATTGCCTGTCCCCTCCTAACTGCCTCATAAATGTGTAGAGCTATGAGGGTGCAGGTTACTCACCTCAAGTCTTTACCAAGAGAAGATGAAGTATCACAAAGCAAGACCAGCCTTTTGTGATCTAATCTTTATGCATCAGCAGAATTGCAAACCTACTCAGACTTCAGGATTTTTATTGTTGGTGATGTGTATTAATTTGAAAGCATGCAGCTTAATTTTGTGATAATCAGTTGAGCTCAAAGTACAGGCTCTGAAAAAATTATGCATTTAATCTGACAGCACAATTGATATGAAAACTATAATTGGTTAATGAATATAGAACAGTTGGATAACATTCATTTTTCTGATTACTTTCATGGGCTTCCTTCAATTTGTTTTACGATCATATATTTCATTTTTAACTTCCATTTACCAGAATGGGAAAAATACGGACACTAACTTGAATAAACTGCAGAATAACAGGAGCATATCCATTCACAGTTGTTGCCCTGGACAACAACCAGCACTCGGCTGCTCATGTCCCCCTGGGGCCTTGTTCCTGAGGACTGATACTTGTGAAGCCCTGAGAGAGCCACATCTGAAATAAGGTCAGTCTGACAACTCTGTGAGGTCTCAGAAAATGCCAAACTACATCAGTATCTCTAACCCTAATGTCTTGTCCTCTCATGCTGCCTTTCCCTAGCAGCAGCCTGAATGGGACTGGCAAGAAAAACAGTGAATACAGGAAGAAGAAGAAAGACAAGATTAGGCAGGAAGACCGCCTAACCAAGTCAGAGAAACTGGACCTTTACTTCAGCTAACCACTAAAATAACATGCAAAGGTTGTGCGATTAATGATTAAGAGTGATTTACGTATCCTAGGAAAGCCACATAAACCTATCGGGCCCTGATTCTGGACTCCGGAATGGTCTTCTTCCCTCCACCCTCTCCCCAAAGCTCAGGAGGCCACCTTATTCTTTTCAAATTATACACATGTACTAGTCCAACAATTTTTTTTTTTCAAATTTTGTTCAACTTGTACTGTATTTCAATAAGAACCATCCAAGTAATTCAAGGAAGTAGGGAGGAAAATTTAAGCCTGGAAATTATCTCATAGACCATCTAAACCCACAGACAGAAAGATGTATAAACTGTATTCCAGTGCTTGCGTCAGCAGCACATATCTAAGAACTGTATTCCATGATGACGATAAAAAAGCAGAAACAATTTCTCTTTCCATCAATCTAAAGAATGTAACGTTTTCTTTTCCCAATTGCATTTTCCTGATCTCTCTGAGAATACCTTTTTCCTTGTTATGAAGAATGTAAGAGTCAGAGTTATTTGTAGTTTTGAAGAGATATGTAGCCCCGGAACAAAATTACAACTCTTATCATTTAACAATGATTATTGTTATTGCATTTCGTTACCCATGCTTTCCTTTAATTTTATTTCAGGTGAATTCAGTTAACTACCTCTGTCATTGTTACCTGTTTTTAATTTTTCAAAATCTCTAGATGGGAAATGCCATGTTGTTGAATCACACTGGTTCTATATCATCAAATATGAGATTTTTCACCATTAAACAAAATACTTAGACTGCTCTTTTTATTATGGTTATATTAGAATTGATTTCAGTTTTCCTATTTCATATTTTCTTTCATGTTTTCTTGACACTTTAAAATTTTGTCTTCAATGTATGCACTAAAACATATTTCTGTTCTTATCATTATTTACAAAGTAAATATCCTTTATAAATAAATATCTTAATAAAGATTACTTTATTAGAATTACTTTAAACCATATATTAAGTTGTGCATTTTTATAACTAAGAAAAATTACTTATAATTTACTTTTATTAATGGTTACTATAAAGAATTAAATTGCTCTAGCTCATATTATAATAGAAAGACATCAAAAGAAACAACATGTTAAAGTCAGGCTAGCTAAATTTAAGACTGATTTGCCTTACTGTTGATCTTTATCTTTGGAAAAGAGTTTCATACCAATAGAAGAAAAAAAAAAACAGCATTGGCATGATAGAGAACTTTACCTTCCATCTTTCCTTGTGTTTACCATGGTTCTTGAAATGTAAGTTCATTTATTAGTCGAGCTATTGGACACAGATCTATTGCTTTATCTTCATCCCCTCTTATATTCTATTTCTTTTTCACAATAATGATTGCCATGTTCCTTTTACTGCTCCATTTCTATCTTGATTAGGCAGCTGTTGCTAAATTATCTTAATTCTCACCTTCATCCTACACAAAGGAAATCAAAAGTCTTTTGAACTTTATTTAAAATAGTTGATACCATTTATAATCTTATGGTGAAGATGTCTACCTTTTCCAGAAGTGCAAATAATCTTTCCACTATTAAAATAATAAAAAAAAAAAAGATGGTGATCAGCCTTACAAAGTCTCTGAGCAGACAAAACCAATTTACTCATACAAGCAAAGCTTTATTTAGCTTAATTTTAGGACTGCCTTTGACCTGCGTCATTTCTTGCCAATGCATCTGGAAATTATAAACTCAAACTGTTTCCTGAACAGACTGAAACAAGGTGACCACAAAGCAATTTCCTACCATTTAAGAAAATTCTAACATTATAACAAATTGCTATGAAGAATTGTCACTGTTTTCTCGACATAGAAGCTGCTTTATAACGATACACACCTGAGCCTCATTCCATGTTTTGATTTGAGAGCTCGTGGCTGGGAAGGTTTTTTTGGTGTCCACACAATGAACTTTTCGCAACTACTACTTCACCTATTCTTTGGCTTTATTTTTTTATTTCTGAACTTGTGACGCCAATTCCTTCAAAATTCATGTTTTAAAAACATCATTGTAGGACATCTACCTCTAATGGTAGAGCATTAAATGGTACCAAACCAACCTTCTTAATAAAAAAAAATCCAAAATATGAGCAAAATGAATTTAATCTATTTTCCAACATAAATGACCTGCAAAGGCTTTAAGTTTTAAGGTATTTGTGGTAGATGGATTTCAAATAAGCCCCCCTTCTCGGCTCCTCCCATTGGCACCCACCTTCTTTGCAATTTGACAGAGTAGGTAAATGTGGTATCTCTTCCCCACCCCAGGTGATCGGGGACTTGCTTTCAGCCAAGAGAGTGTAACTGAGGATATGTTTTATCAAATTCCAGGCCTCATCTCCAGGAAATTTTTGAAGTTTTTGTCTTTTTTCTCTCCTAGCTCCCAACCACTGCCATGTGAACGGGGTTAGTGGAGGAGACGCCCAGACTGAGAACCAACTAACCTTTAGAAGGACATCTAAGATAAAGAAATCTATACCCATCTAAGTTAAAGAAAGACACCCGGCTCTAAACAAAAGAAGGCCTCAGCACAGTCCAGACTAAAGTGCAAATCTACAAACTCAAAGTTAAATACAAGTTTGGTATTTTAAGCTGCCCATACGCAGCAGGGTTAGTCCCAGAGCAACCGCTGCCCAGTGTAACACCGCCAGAAAGACCAGGACCACAGCTGAGTTCCAGGGGATCTATCCTGCGACAATAAAGAAGTAGAGACACTCTCAGACAAGGGAAAATTGAAAGAATTTGTCCTAAGACCTACCACTGAAGGATGGCTAGGCGCGCCCCTCCTGTCCTCATTGGTCCAAGGGCCGGGGCACACGCATCCTGGCCCCCGCAGAGAGCCTGGGCTCCCAGGGCTACCCCGCTACCAAGCGCTGCCCTCTCCTACCTCAAGGTGATCAGAGACACCTCTTGCCTGTCCTGTCTGGACTGTCCGTGCCGGTGGCTTCCGCTCGCAGTCGCTGTCCCGCAGTGGCAGTGAGCCTCCTCGGCCTTCTTGCAATTCGGCCCCGCTGGACCCGAGCCTCGTGCCACGCACCCAGTATTCTATCATCCCCGCCAACAAGGAGCAGCCGCAGGAGCTCTGCAGCCCTTGGCCCCGTGTTTTTCAAGAAGTTGCACCAGCTGGAGATGAACCACGCAAAAGGAGGCCTCCACGAGAAACTCCCAAAAAGGGGAAAGGTAAGGTTTGAAGAAATACTGGAGGAGAGAGTAACCTCTACCAGGAAAACCAAGGAACCAAATATAAAAGAAAAATACATTTCAAGTCAAGAAATAAACAATTCCATTTCAATAAAATAATAATAATAATTAATGCCAAGGAAGGAATAATATTCCTTCGGCTTTAGTAAACAGACTATTCCTGAACCGAAACACCTGTCACCATTGCAAAATGCCTTCACGGCTTCAGTGTCCCAATTAGCAATGAATACTGACTTTCTCTAATAAGAAAACCATGCGTTAGATTGGGCACTAACTGCGGTCCTAGAGCAATCTTAGAGAAGTTATCTAGGAATACTGCTTTCTCACCTAAAGCTCAGATTTCAAAGCAATAGATGATTCCAGTACAGGGGAAAGGACAGACTACGGTGCTAAATCGTGATCATGGTCACTTGCTGTGAATTGAAATTAAAACTGGTATTCACACACTTTCCTACCCATGACCTAGCTATCAAATCCCCCTCTAGACACTATAAAACAGAAGATCACTGCCAAAGAGAAACCAAACGTCCACAGGTGATGCTAGAACTGCTTCACAAATGATTGGTGTTTATTTATTTTTTTTTAAGATTTTATTTATTTATTTGACAAAGAGAGATCACAAGTAGGCAGAGAGGCAGGCAGAGAGAGAGGAGGAAGCAGGCTCCCTGCTGAGCAGAGAGCCCGATGGGGGACTCGATTCCAGGACCCCGAGATCATGACCTGAGCCGAAGGCAGAGGCTTAACCCACTGAGCCACACAGGCACCCCGATTGGTCTTTATTTAATGCACAAACTTTCCCTCCAAGCCTCCTCAACTCCATGTAGCCTTTTCTTCCCTTCAGGAAAACAAACCCTTAGTGTTGTTTTCTTCCCTTTTTAAACACATTTAATTTCTTCTCAGAAGAGTTTGCCTCCCCCTTAACTCTTTTTGCTCAATGAATATAATTAGATACATCTTGACCATGTCTATGATCTCAGTAATATCTTCACCCTGCCCATTTCATATCCTTCCAAATCTGTAGGCTTAAAACTAATGGTATCAGTAAGTTTTAAAGGTTTCGCCCAACAAATAAAATAACAAAAAGAGTTTCTAGATTTTAGGTTTTCAGCTTATTCAAATCCATTTAATTAGGGGAAAACCTGATTAGGAAAAAACTTTATTAAGAATGTAACATTTGAAAAAAAAAAAAGGAATGTAACATTTGACTTTATCTTTATATGCATAAGAATAGTTATCCCAAACTATGATTAAGCTAACTTTAAATTGAATAGCATAAGCTAGAAGTATTTGTATGAATGGAAAAGGGTGTAACTTACAGTCCTATCAAAATATCAAATATCTCTGAATGAAACAATGAAAGATCTATAAGACCTCTACAAATAAGTTACAAATCATCACTGAGTAGAATTAGAACACAAATAAATGGAGAGATAGAACACTTTTGATACTGTGAATACATTATCTGATTAACTGATTATCTGAATAACTGATTTGTAGATTTGGTGTCACACCAATCAAAACCCAAGCCGTTCTTTTTATGGACATTGACAGGCTGATTCTCAAATTTCTATAAAAAGGCAGAGAGGCATGGACATGTAAGACAACGTTGAAGAACATACACTTGTAAGACTGTAGTAATTAAGACCATGTGGTACGGTGTAATTAGGACAATAGAAAAAAGTATGGCATCCAGAAAGAGAACTACATAGAGATAGAACGTGATTTATGACAAAGTTTGCTTGAAAAAAAAAAAAAAAGACACATTTCTAGTAAGTTTTCCTGACTTTATTAGATACGCGTGAAGAAAAAATGGGTTGCTCACTATCTCACAACTTACACATGCCTTCCCACACAAATCATACCGTTCTCTAATTCATCTTGGTGGCTATTTCATGGGGTTCACTTTGGAAAAAAAGAATCACCAGATTTTACACTCATGACTTAATCGACTTTTCTCCATGTGTGTTATACTTCATGTTATACTAAATAGTATATTTTAAAAAATCCTTATAAAATTCTTTTATAAGTTAGTGACATTAATAGCCTCCCTGTGTCCATACCTTTTGCTCTGAAATTTTGTAGATCTCATATTATTCTGCTACGGGTGGTTTAAATAACCGAAGTTTATCTCTCACAATTCTGGAAGCTGTGAGTCCATGATCAAGGTGTTGGCAAATTTGGTTTCTCCTGAGGCTTCTTTCCAGAGTTGTACACTAGAACTCGGACAGAAGCTTTTTAACTCACTGTGTCCTGACAAGACTTTTTCTCTGTGCATGTTCATCTCTGGTGTTTCTTCTTCTTCTTGTAAGAGCACTTGTTATATTGGATTAGGGCCCCACCCTTATGACCTCATTTAACCGTAGTTAACTCTGTAAAGGCCCGGTCTTCAGATACAGTCCCACTGGGGATAAAGGCTTCAACATCTGAATTTTGAGGGACACAATTAAATCTGCAATATTACCCATTTTGATTTGGGGGCCCAGATGTGTGACTTGCTTTTCCAAACTGGTTGTGAAAATTACAATGCAGAGCCATGAGCCCAGATTCAGGATAAGCATGCAACGGCGAGGAAGTAGCCAGCCATAAACACACATTTCCAAGAATATAATAAAAAGTCTTAATGACTCAATAAAAACAAAACAGGAAAGAAGGAAAGAAAGAAGGAAGGAAGGAAGGGAGAGAAAGAAAGAGAGAAAGAAAGAGAAAGAAAAAAAGAAAGAGAGGAGGGAAGGAGGAAGGAAAAGCCACAAAATAGGACCTTACAAACAATAACAAAAATGAGACGGAAGGAGAAAGGACAGACAGAGAGTGACTTACACTTATAGACTGTGACTTATGCCCTCCTCAAGACTTTAGCCCAGGGGACAGTATACCGGATAGTTTGAAAGGAATGTTAAGGACAGATGGGCTTAAAAAAAAAAAAAAAGAAAGAAAGAAAGAAAGAAATCAGTGTGTAGGCTGACCCATGTGATCTTCTGGCAGCTATATTAAGGCAAGGTGAACTACATCAAGTCAGTATATATGAATTAAGCACCACCATTTGCTTAGATCTATGCTAAATATTATTTTTAAGAATATGGAAGATTTAGAGGCGCCTGGGTGACTCAGTTAAAGCCTCTGCCTTCAGCTCAGGTCATGACCTCAGGGTCCTGGGATCGAGTCCCTCATTGGGCTCTCTGCTCTGCGGAGAGCCTGCTTCCTCCTTTCTCTCTCTGCCTGCCTCTCTGCTTACTTGTGATCTCTCTCTGTCAAAATAAATAAAAATAAAAATCTTTAAAAAAAAAAACAAATATGTAGAAGATAAAATATTCTCCCTGCTTTCAAGGAGTATACAATCATTTTGGAGAAAGAAGACAACACCATCAGTCCTACAAATAATGTGCACAAGTTGTCAGATGTAGGAACTGTATAATCAACTATAGGGAAACAGCTTTTGCCAGAGTGCTGCGATGCATACCTAGTTGTAAAATTGAGATTGGTATTTAAAGGAACACCCTGCCCCAAATCTTACTGCAATATGTTTCAAAATACATTTGTACATAAATATTTCATTGTCAGGGGCGCCTGGGTGGCTCGGTGCGTTAAGCGTCTGCCTTTGGCTCAGGTCATGATCTCAGAGTCCTGGGATTGAGTTCCGCATGGGGCTCTCTGCCCAGCAGGGAGTCTGCTTCCCCCTCCCTCTCTGCCTGACTCTCTGCCTAATTATGATCTCCTCTCTCTCTCTCTCTGTCAAATAAATAAATAAATAAACAAACAAATAATCTTAAAAAAAATTTCATTGTCAGTATGTCAATAAAGCCAAATGTCACACGGATTCCCAGTCTCCCTTCTATAAAGCAGCACATTTTTGGTTATGAAAACTGAGTTCGTATTAACCTCTAAATCAGTGTGTATTGACTAGCTTCTTGAGAAACCCATTGACAGGTGGAAATGAAGTCCATTAAGAGATGCCTTATCTCAACCCCTTTGGATGGCTCTGTTGATTTTATACTCGTTTTAAATTTGAGAAAAATAACTGGTTTATATGTTGTTGTGTTTCTACATGGCCTTAGGCAAAGAATGAGAATCTGCAGACCATTTCTCCCTCTTTTGTGTGTAGATTTAAAGCCAAGCTTTTCACAACGCAGAGAAGTATGGCCTGTGCTGAAGGGGTAAAGTTCAGAGCATATTTTCACTACACATTATAAAACACTTATAGCATAGTAACCATTTTCAATTATATCCAGTCAGTCAGCAATACTCAAAGATTATTTTAGTAAAATCTCATTCCCATTCTTTCAAATAAGCAAGTCTTTCCAGCCAAAGCCGTGCTTTTCAAAGGGGAGGCAAAACTTTCCATGAGCCTATAAGCTTTTACCAAGGCACAGAACTCGGAGGCAGTTCTGTATCCTCAATTTATCCACGATTTGTATTCTTTCTGTCCTGCTCACATCTTTCACTGCTCCCACAGAGATCCTTACTGCTTTGCTGTTTTTCAGTTTCTCCTCCCTTCCTTTATTGGTGTTGCCTTACTATCTTTTCTCCCTGACTTCCTTCTTGTCCTTCTCTCTGCTTCCCTCTCTCCTTCACACATACCCACAAGCATTATTTTCTTCCCCTGTCTTTAAACCATAGCACTTAAAGAAACCGGAGCCAGATTTCAGTGTGATACGGTGTGACCTTCCGAGGCAAAAGGAAGCGACTCATGAACAAATAACGATACTTCGGCAGCAACAACAGTTCTTATTATCCAGATAATTTGTGGCAAACAGATATGGGCCTATATGCACACAATGGGGGCCAATAAGAGCACCTCTCTCTGCAGTCCAAAAAGAGCCCAGTGTTGGGCAAGGTGTGCAGACCAGGCTATATGGAATCCTTCCCTGGTGAATTTTCTGTTACTATTGATGGAAAAGGGCTTCTTTTCTTCTCAGGATGTCCACTAAATGGACAAAACTTCCGGGATGCTCAGGATCATGCAGTCTTGTGGCTCTTAGTGTCTTCAACTGATTGGATGAGGCTCACCTACATGATGGAGGGTGTTCTGCTTTACTTAACACCTACCGACTATAAATACTAATCATATCTAAAAAATACTTTCCCAACAACATCTGGCCTACGGTTTGACCATAAAACTGGCCACCATAGCATAGTCGGGTTGATGAATACTATTAACCATTTGTGAAAGTATGTGAACAACTAATTGTGTACAGATGATTTTAGGTAAGACATTAATAAACTTTTTGAAATAGCTACATGTGATATCTGTTTTCATGTGATCTGAAAAAGCATAACTAAAATACTCAAGCTATGATATGAAGCAGATTATTGCAAAGAATAATTCCCCAACTATTTAAGATCAAGTAAATGTATTAATTAATAGTACAAGGTGTATGTGTCAAAAATTTGAATGTAGGACTAAAATGACTAAAGTTTGGAAAATCCTAGCCTAAGACCTGTACCATTACAGATGAAAATTTCCTTCAATGTTAATAAAACTAGTAGATATTTTCCAAGGAGTAGATTTTGATGAATGGAAGCCATATGCTAAGGATAGCATAGGATATACATTCTTTGTAGTTAGAAATGACCAATGAGGTAAAGGCAGAGATTGGGGAGGGCTTTGCGAAATACTTCCCTTTCCTACAGCTTAGAAAGCGGTTCTAACTTCACAGCCATACTGGATC
Source organism: Mustela erminea (assembly GCF_009829155.1). Taxonomy (NCBI): domain Eukaryota; kingdom Metazoa; phylum Chordata; class Mammalia; order Carnivora; family Mustelidae; genus Mustela; species Mustela erminea. The sequence goes on along the minus strand of NC_045616.1, from coordinate 40,505,410 downwards.
ACAAGGCAAGCTTAGGTTGAAAGCCACATGCTACGGGTGGCAGAATAGAAAGACAGAAGTAGCTAGGGGTCCTGTTGTTCATGACACCAACATACTATTCCTTGGCTGCCCACCTCTAATTTCTTATACATGAAGAAAGAAATAAACCATTCCTTTATTAAAGCCACATGAAGTAGATTGCTGCTTCTGGCAGCTGAATGCCATCCTGGATGCTTCGGGAAGAACTTCTTAGGAAATTTAAGAAGGACAAACATTTCACTGGCTGGAAACTTAGGAGGAGATGTTAGAGACAGGACATGAAAACAAACTGCTAAAATCAATTCTGAAACAGACAATAACCCCAGTAAGAAACTGACAATTTTTGAAATATTTAAGACTAGTTAATAATGTTATCATAGTATTTTTTTTTCCGTGTTAACATTTAATCCTTCTTGAGTCTTGGTTCTGTTGAAATGGGACATAGAAATGTGAGTATACTCAATAAGCTTTGACCTTGCACAGTTCAGGGTAGGGACAAGCCAAGACTGGAAAGTTGTAAAAGGAAATATGAGAAGGTCTGTATGAGCTAAAGGATTAAAAATGCAAAGTATGAGGACACACACACACCCCCCTAAAGAAAAAGATCACTAAAGAAAAATTAACACTACCCCTGGGGATAAAAATACATAATATGTTTATTTAAAAAAAGAAAGAAAGAAAGAAAAATTAATGCTATTCTTCCATTTTATGGTTAATTTAATGATTGTTAGCTTTTCATGGTCTCTACCACTACATTAAATTCAGAATAATAAAATCTGAATTCACCAAATAGGCTTATGTATATTTTTCTAGTGACTTCCTCACTTTCCATAAGAAATTATTATGATTACTTAAATAGTGAAATTTTCTTATGTGTGAAATGATATCAAGTCACATATCAACATAAAATGAAACAATTTTTAAATAAGTATTCACTGGACAGTTGAAGAGTATAGTACTTTACTACGCACAGAATGATTATAAGTAGTTTCTTAATTCAGAATAAGAGATGAGGTTAAGATAATGACTATTTGTACACATGGTACATAACCATGAGGACAAGCTATTTCAATAATGCAATTTCCTCCTTTTTAGTTTTTAAAGCAAAATATGTCTTCATTTTTTTTAAGATTTTATTTATTTATTTAAGAGAGAGAAAGAGAGAGCACAAGCAGTGGGGAAGTGCAGAGGGAGAGGGAGAAGCAGACTCCTTTCTGGACAGGGAGCCTGATGCAGGGCTCCATCCTAGGACTCTGGGATTGTAAACTGAGGTTAAGGCAGATGCTTGAGTGACGGTGGCACCCAAGTGCCCCTGTCCTTATTTTTTATAATATTTAAGATACTATCTTGTTACCTGGGATTCAGTTCTCATCATACACTTTGTTTCTTAGTTTTACTTCTTTCTCGTCTGCTTACTTCCCATGTTCTAATCGAAGAATTTGAAGGAAAAATACATGAAAAGCAAAGGAGTTTTAAATGAGATACATTATTAAAAAGTTATAGGAAGGAAGAAAGTCAGAATTCTTAGCTCTGCTCTCAAATAGGACTATAGACCTGGAAGAAACTGAGAATAGCTGAGACATTTTGAGAAGCGGACTTTCATGGATTTCTTCACCAGTGCCTGGGGCCAAACATTAGAATGATTCACCTCAGTGATACAAAACCTCATCACAGATCTGGAAAAAAAGAACTTTGTATTGTTTACTATCCTAATTTGTTTTCAGTGGAGAAACAGATCATTTAGGATGAACGGGAATGTGTGAAAGTACAAGCAAGTGAGTACACTGGGTCAGAATCATTATTGCCATCAGAGGGAGCCTGGTACATCAGAACTTCCGTGAAATGCAGACATCGCATCCTGGCTGTAATTGGGTGAAGCATCAGTCCTTATAGTGAGAAAGTTATCCTAGAGAAGTAGACATTTATTAATTAAATATATGCGTTGATTGCTCACATTTCATATACACTTGAAAGTGATGTCCCATCTTTGCAACTTACTTGTCATATTTAAGTACAGAGACTTGCTTTCTTAAATGTAATGTAAACAAAGTAATATTTTCCCCCTTAAATCTATACGTTAAATCCCTCGGAACACTGAAAATCCTCATGGAATAGGATTTCTGTCTTAAATCCTACCAGGCAGAATTACTTGACGTTTTTGTAGCATATTAACTGAATTTGGCTGAAGCTACCGCAGTGCCCAGGTGAGAGGCTATGTGGCTCGGGCCAGTGTGGCGGCCGTGGAAGGAGAACTGAGAATTAATCCAGTTCAGGGTATCAGTTTGAAGACTGAGATGATTTCATTGCTCATGGTTCGGTCATGGTTTGGTTGTGAAATGGAAAGTATCACTGATGGAGACTGAGGGACTCTCGGGTTTGTTGGGTGGAGGAGGAAGGTTTGGATAATGAAGTTTAATAAAGAAATCTATTGGGGCACCTGGGTGGTGGCTCAGTGGGTTAAGCCTCTGCCTTTGGCTCAGGTCATGATCCCAGGGTCCTGGGATAGAGCCACGCATCAGGCTCTCTGCTCAGCAGGGAGCCTGCTTCCTCCTCTCTCTGACTGCCTCTCTGTCTACTTGTGATCTCTGTCTGTCAAATAAATAAATAAAATCTTAAAAAAAAAAAAAGAAATCTATTACACATTCAAGCATGAAAGTCAAGCAAGCATTTATAGTTCCTGAAATCTGAGTTCAGGAACACAATGAGGGCTTGACATATGAAGTGGGGAATTACAGGTATTGAAGATGGTATTTGAAACTGATTAGATCAGATCCCGGATGTGAGTCTAAATAGAAAAAAAAAGAAAGTTGCACAGATACACAGATAAGCGCCAGGTATCTCAAGATTTAGTGATTCAAAGAGAAGAAAGTGTAGGTAGTATGCCACACGATGGGTAAGTCTTTCCGAACACCACAAGGGTCTCTGGCCCGATGAGTGGAGCTTGACAGTAATTCCTGCTACCAGTAAAGGAAAAAAATAAATAAATAAATATAATGAGAAGAAACCAGAGAAGGAGCCTGAAAAGGAGTCGCCAGTGAAGTAAGAGGAAAAGTGTCCAGCGTTCTGAAGAGCGTTGTAGCCCAGAGGTCAAGTAAAGAAAGCATTTCAGAAAGGTAAGATAAATCAATGGTGTTAAGGGGCACCTGGGTGGCACAGTGGGTTAAAGCCTCTGCCTTTGGCTCAGGTCATGATCCCAGGGTCCTGGGATGGAGTCCCTGTGTCGGGCTCTTTGCTCAGCAGGGAGCCTGCTTCCCACTCTCTCTCTGCCTGCCTCTCCGCCTACTTGTGATCTCTGTCTGTCAAATAAATAAATAAAATCTTAAAAAAAAAAATCAATGGTGTTAAACGTTAAGAGCTCCAGCAAGCATATTCTGTGGATTACCCAGGAGATGGAGATCACAAAGCCCCAATGCAAGAGTAATTTCAGTGAAGTGGTAGAAATAAAACTGTTTAGAGTGGGTTGGAGAGAGAATAGGAAGTGAGTAAACAGAGAGAATGACTATAAAAAAATAGTTCTAGACCTAATATCTGTAGATACTGATTTTGATCCTCACTAAAGCATAAAATTCTAAATTATAGTGAAAAGTAAGTACATTGGGGCCCCTGGGTGGCTCAGTGGGTTAAAGCCTCTGCCTTCGGCTCGGGTCATGACCTCAGGGTCCTGGGATCGAGCCCCATATCGGGCTCTCTGCTCAGCAGGGAGCCTGCTTCCCCCTCTTTCTCTGCCTGCCTCTCTGCCTGCTTGTGATCTCTGTCTGTCAAATAAATAAAATCTTAAAAAAAAAAAGAGCAAGTACACATTGTGGCTACTAGGAAAACCTCATTCAGATCTTTCCTAAATGTTCTGAGTCACAAACAGGCATGAATAAAGATATTTACTATCCTCTCAGCACTGAAGTCTGTTGTAGTATTCTATATAAATCACCCGAGATGTAATTGAATGTCTATTCCCAAATTGTGTGGTACTATACAATTTAGAGTTGAGAGATAGAAATAGAGATAGAATAGATATATTTCCAAAAGTGTGAAGAATGGTAAGGAGCTGAAGGAACTCCATGTGTGGCAGAAGCAGGGTTTGAGCAACTCCTTATGGTTGCTCCTATCACGGTATTATTCCTAAAGTGTCTCTTATTTTTCACTTACCTAGATCATTCAAACTCAGGATGTTTCACTTAATTTATCTGAGCAAAAGAGAAAGAATAACCATGTGAATATTTTAACACTACTAGAAAACACAAAGTGACAATCTGCTCTTTCAATCTGCTCTTTTATTTAGGAAAATAAAAGTAGGGAAATAAAAGCAGGCCATGTGTAATAAGTACTATATTTGTTGAGTATCTCCTGATTTATAGTCTTCTCTTCATAAGCTTCTTTCTCCTCCCAACCACCACCTACCGCCTCAAGAAAGGAAATAGGGTAAATATCATTACAGAGAGGAAACACTGATTTAAGGGAAATCCTGGCAGAAGGCATTTTGGCAAACAGCTGGGGATGATAATAAAAAATAAATAAATAAGATGTTGAATCATTCCAAAAAAGAATACATTACCAGATTATAAAAATAAAAATTGTTTGAATTGTTGAATTTGAATGAGTTTACTGTATTATAAATTAAAATAGTGAGGTGGGCGTGGGAGGACATGAGAACTATTATAGTCTACAAGGTCAAGGTGTCATAAGAAAAATCAAACAAATTATAGGAAGTAAAGAAATACCTTCATTTGAATACATAAATATCAAAAAAATATTCAACCCTCACACATGATTTCATGTAGGGGATTTCTTATTCCTAGAACATTTATTTTATGAAGAAAGGATGCCAGTCCAATGCCTACCCTCACAATTCTTCACCCTTTCTGCATATTACGATGGGGGTGAGGGGGGAATGCAATTTTTCAGCTTTAAAACAAACGTGGACACAAGGCTTTGACTCCAACAGGAAGAGAAAAGGTGAACAAATAATGCAGTCCTGCAGAATAAGACGAAAGTAGCCAAATAGCCAGAATTTGCGTCACTTTCGCAAGATACTAGCTTCTCTACTTGCAACTTTCAAACAATAAGATGCAAATTTGGGGATACCAGGAATGAGAATGAGCAAAAGGCTCTTTTTAAGCACGTGACTTCAATTAAAGCTAGGTAGTATGTTCTGTTGAGAGAGAACATTTGATTGGGTGGGAACATCTTCTCCACCCCCAGTAGGCTTGTCCCTGCTTTTAGGACACTCACATATTGCCTGTTGCACTAAGAAGGTACTGTGCCCTAGTTTTCAGATGAGTCGCAACTTGTCCATGCTCCCGATGGCTCTCCCATGTCACCTTGGCACTGTGGCGAGATTATAGCAGAAAACACAGGGCTGAGCTATATCATTTTGAAGCTATCTTTTTCTAACTATTCATACTTGTGGGCCAGTCTCTAAGATATTATCACTAAGAATGGAAATTAAGCTCCACTTTTCCAGATGACTCTCATAAAATATCAATGACAGAGACAAACGCAAGAATCTGGAAGTAGGGCAGTACTCTACAACTAGAAACCTGTTTTTCCGTTAATTCTAAAGCTTTCCTATTATGAAGTTCCCTTAGAGGCTGAAATCGATGATGTCAAGAACTTTCCAGAAACCCCGTGTTCTGTTATTTTTGTGATTATAAGAAAACTTTTGCAAAGATCCCTGCTATTTATTTACTTATTTGTTTTGCTACACAAAGAAAGTCTCATTCCTGAAAGCAGAGATGCTGGCTTGATTTCTCTAAGCTGAAAGATTTAGAATATTGTGAAAAATGGGAAGAAAGGATCCCTGGATCTCCAGAGATTTGACAGGGACAAATAGTCAAAACAAAGAATGAATACCATGTTATTATGGGAGTTATCATTACAAAGAAAGAGTAGCCTATTATTATGATAATTATTAATACCATGTTTAATTACATAAATCCATTTTTTCTCATAATTTCATTCTAATTGAAGGAAAGACAAGTGGTATACAAGCATCCAGGTTCTGATCTACTGATGCTCTTTTTTAAAAGATTTTATTTATTTGAGAGAGAGAGAGAGACAAGTATATAGCAAGAGAGAGCACGAGCAAGGAATAGAGGGAGAAGCAGGTTCTCCGCTGAGTAGGGAGCCTGATGTGGGATCCCATCCTAGGACCCTGGGATAGTGACCTAAGCCAAAGGCAGACACTTAACTGACTGAGCCACCCAAGCATCCCAAGATCTACAGATACTCTTAAAAAATCCTTTAAATCTCACCATTAAATAAATAATAATAGCTGCATTTAAGAGTTCCTTTTATTTATAGATATAGTTAATTAAAAATAAGAGTACCCTTAATTGAGAACTCCATTTCCCAATATCTATGCCTTTGAACTACCTAATTCCACTGAGCAAAATATGTCTAATCACGAGGGAAAAAAGACAAATCAGCAAACCTTTCTTTCTCAGTTTGAATTTTCACACTTTCAAATAACCTTGTTCACAGGCATAAGGAAACACAGGTGAGAATATTTGTGTTGTCTCTAGTTTACCCTTTTCCAGTTTCAAGACTTTAACGAGGTCTTTAGTATTTCCTTGATAAAAGAGTTTTGCAGGATAGGAAAACAAAATCTTCTTGAAGCCAGTCTTTGCTCTGTCCTTTGAAAAATGTTAGTCTAGGGGTGCCTGGGTGGCTCAGTGGGTTAAAACCTCTGCCTTGGGCTCAGGCCATGATCCCAGGGTCCTGGGATCGAGCCCCATATCAGGATCTCTGCTCCACAGGGAGCCTGCTTCCTCCTCTCTCTGCTTGCCTCTCTGGCTACTTGTGATCTCTGTCTTTCAAATAAATAAATAAAATCTTGAAAGAAAGAAAGAAAGAAAGAAAAAGAAAGAAAGAAAGAAAGAAAGAAAGAAAGAAAGATAAATGTTAGTCTAATGAAAAGATTATTTTAAGTGTGATGGGAGTTGAAGGGAAAGGAAGAGCCAGATCTTCCAGAAGGTTAAGACCCCTCATATCAGGAAATAAACCAAAGGCTAAAAAAAAAAGAGTCAAATTAATGCAATTTTCCTCCCTCTGAGAGGACAGCAATCCTGAAGAGTATTTTAAGCCGTTTTCAACATTTCCCACCTTGTCATATTCACCAGCAGTGATAAAAGCCAAGAGAATGGATTGAGAGATGATAAAAAAGGTCAATTGGAGATTAGAGGAAGATGAAGAGCCATCTAGGGGGGAAAGTAGCATTTCTATTTCCATTCTAAATTCCTGACAGGGCCAACACTGGCTTAGTGATCTTCGATGTGCTATAACTTCATTTCTGATTTATTTTGTGAAGAGAAGTAAAAGTTATAAAAGGTAAATAGTGATTACACTTGATTTATTTATACTTCTGTTTCTTTCATTTTATTTATCAGGGAAAAAAGTCAAATGTCAAACAGTCTAGATGATTGCCTAGGGTCCTCTACTTACCTAGGGTTTCTGTTAGTATTCCGGAAATCTTACAATGTTTGCTATTATTTTTAAGTATTGAAACTCAGGGCACCTGGGTGGCTCAGTGGGTTAAGCCGCTGCCTTCAGCTCAGGTCATGATCTCAGGGTCCTGGGATCGAGTCCCGCATCGGGCTCTCTGCTCAGCGGGGAGCCTGCTTCCTCCTCTCTCTCTGCCTGCCTCTCTGCCTACTTGTGATCTCTCTCTGTCAAATAAATAAATAAAAATCTATTTTAAAAAAAAGTATTGAAACTCATTTCCTGGACTATGTTTACCTACAGGCTGTTCAGAACGATTATTTATTTAATACAATGCTGCCTCATAAACATACTTTAAATGTGTGCTGTGTGCAGGGAATAGAGTGAGGTTTCATGTTACTGTGTCTAAAGTGTCTCCTTTCCTCATTTTATAGTGGTTAATTTGAATAACTGTCATTTAACCTTCTCAACTATCCATCTATTAAACCTACCTGAAAAGGTTGTATGATCCCAAGAGTTTAACATATGTGATGACATTTGGACTGGTTTTAGGAACATAGAAGTTTCTGACTCTATATGAAGTGTATTGATTTCATTAAGTGCCAAGTAAGAGATAAATGATTTGCATGCATGTAATGACATATATGGCCTGTCCTATACTCTAAATTTCTGAGCCACATTCATGATTAGGTCAGTAGCAGACCGATAAAGCACAACCAATAAAGTTTTTGCATATTAGCATTCTGTCCCTGACAATGATTTAGGAGAGGTCCCTTATGTTCTTCCTGTCTGGGCCATCGGGAGCCTTTCTACCAGGAGCATAGAGTTCTTTCAGCACTGTTTGGTCAGCAGCACCAGCACTGGTGACAATATAGGAAGAACTCAAGGTTCACTGGGTTAGAAGTCTGTGCAGACAACAGTGGGTCAGTTTCCCCCTGCTCCCCTCTCCCCAGTTATGGTACCTCATCCTCATTTAGTTGTGACCTTGCTTTATTGCTTAGGGAGAAATTAGCAACATGTCATAGATAGGCCACTTAGAAAATAGCAAGCTCATAATAAATACAGCATGGGAAAAAAAATGACTGGCAGATAATGCCCTGCTGTGGGAACTGGGTGGATAGGGGACACATTCACTAGATTTGTGTGACAAGGAATGTAATTTTTATGATTTGTTTAAGGCAGAGATTTCCACATCTTCTTAAAAGAATAGGCAAAATGATAAAAAGAAATGTATGTTTTATGCTAGCACTATGAGGACACTTTGACATTTCTTTCCATTTTCTGACAGCTGTTTTTGCAAGGTTCTCTGTAACATTTCCATAAATCAGTAGTTGAGTATATAAAATTATGCAGTCTGTAAAATCACAGAAGACCTTTAGGTGACTAACTTCAATATTTTCAAAGTCTTTGTTTTATGTATTACAAATGTTAGTTTAGAATATCGGTTTACGGGGCACCTGGCTGGCTCAGTGGGTTAAAGCCTCTGCTTCGGCTCAGGTCATGATCCCAGAGTCCTGGCATAGAGCCCTGCGTCAGGCTCTCTGCTCAGTGGGGAGCCTGCTTCCTCCTCTCTCTCTCTCTGCCTGCCTCTCTGCCTACTTGTGATCTGTCTGTCAAATAAATAAATAAAAATCTTTAAAAAATAAAATAAAGAATATCAGTTTACATTATAAGCAGTCAACTTCCTGGTACTTTTGGCCTATTCCCTACATGGGTCAAACCTGCTCTCATGACCCCATCCCTGAGGATGCCAGGAAGTAAGGCAAAGATCTGCAAATCAGCTCCTTAGAATGTGCTGAGGGAATGTGGCTGGGCATTGAAGTAGCTTGGTATAGTAAGAAGTGCTCACATCCAAAAGATTTAAGAGGATTGGAATCTGTGTGATTTAGAGTCAAAGAACAGAGTAAGTTTAGTCAGCAAGAAGAGCAATGTGTAGACTCTAAGTCAAGTTTTGCCAGCACTGAGTATGTGATTTTAACAGGAAAATCAGAAATGCATGCCTGGGACTTGAGAACTGATTCAGGCAACTCATATACAACATAAGCAAGAGGACAAGTTGGGAACAGGAGAAAAAGCGACACCCATGAGGCAAAAAGCAAAGCAAAAAAAAAAAAAAAGAATAAGCTTAAAGTTTGAAGAAGAACCAGATGTTTAATGAAATGTTGTATTTATTGGCATTAAACAACAGCATTAGGATGCCTGGGTGGCTGTCGGTTAAGCGCCTGCCTTCGGCTCAGCACATGATCCTGAGGTCCTGGGACCACGTCCTACATCTGGCTCCCTGCTCAGTAAAGAGTCTGCTTCTCCCTCTAATTCTGCCTCTGACCATTGCTTGTGCTCTTTTTCTCAAATAAATAAAAATATTAAAAATATTTAAAAACTTGATGTTAGCATGATGTAAGTTTTACAATATTAGAATTTTTTATCCAAGGCAATTTGCTTTTCACATTAATTTGGAGATGTACCAAAAGCTCATGGAATATTTGGTTTTCCAGTAGTAAGTTTCATCCATAACTGATTTAGGGATGGCCAAATGAAGAAATGTACATGATAATATTTGCAAAAATAGATATACTTTCCCAAGACCTTAGTTTTCAAATATTGCTGAATAAATTCTTTGAACTTACAGGAACAACACCCTCAGGAAAACCTGAGAATGAATATCAAAAAACTTACATTAAAGCTAGGTTTTATTTTGGTTAATTCCTAGTGATTGAAAGCAAGAGATTTCATTGAAAAATAGTTTGTAACCTTAGTTATTTGTATCCACCATCCTATACCCCACTCTAGTCACTGGGTCCAAATGACTTTCCTTGCCTTTGTTCAATAGAAACGCTATTTCAAGATTCAGAATATTAATTCAGAAATATCCTGAAATCATACTGCCACTGAAAGGTTAGCCATTGATGGGATTGCAAGTATTGCTCTTCTAAATAGTGTCATGCTTAAGGTCTGGGAGTCTCATATTTGTGACTAGAGAAAATATGACGCAGTAGAAGCATGTCAGAAATGTCCTTGCAGGAGGAAAGACTGGAAGGTCCTTTTGGGGAGATTCTTCAGGTTTGTTATCTCTCACAGTGAACTGTTTTTCTTTTATTAGTTTGATGTTAAAGCTTCTGAAATCTAGATGTTAAATGAATTCAGTAGATGGTTTCTCATTTTCTCAATCTTAAAGCTTAAGACTTAATAAAGTGAAGGAGAGTTTCAGCTTTTAATGTTTGTGAGCCTTGTGTATGGGGTCTCAGAGAAACCATACTTCTACATTTACCAGAGTCAGCAAAACCTCAAAGCATGGCTCAGCTTCTGCCCAGAGTACACATTGTACATTTGCTTCATTAACAAATAACCTACGAAGAAACATTCCAAACACAAAGATAAGAGCCAAACCTCCTTAGTTCCTCTAAGATTGGAATCAAGCAGTCCTACACATACTACAAGCTTAAGATAAGGTCTGTAACTTTCTGCAAGGTCTTAGGTCATGATTTGTAACTCTTCATGTAAAAACCACATGTAACCCTGTACTAAATGGTCATTGCCCATAGCATTCTTCTTTGTGCAGACTGTGTGTCCTGGGTAGCTCTCCTAATGTGGGCGTAAATAAAACTCTTTTCCTTCTTCTTTAAAAAATTTTAAAGAGGGGCGCCTGGGTGGCTCAGTGGGTTAAAGCCTCTGCTTTCGGCTCAGGTCATGATCCCAGGGTCCTGGGATAGAGCCCTGCATCGGGCTCTCTGCTCAGCGGGGAGCCTGCTTCCTCCTCTCTCTCTGCCTGCCTCTCTGCCTACTTGTGATCTCTGTCTGTCAAATAAATAAATAAAATCTTTTAAATAAATAAATAAATAATTTTAAAGACGTGCTCATTTGCATTGAGAGACTACTTATCAGTAATGGAGAAAGAAATATTACTTTGATTTTCAGAGTTTTACCATTACTTACACACATTTTTTAATTAAAAGAGCTGTGTGGAGCATGTAACTTTTAAGGCACACATTGACGTAAAATTTATTCCATGGGAGCCAATCACAGAGTCTGCCTTTCTGACCAACTCCTGATCATTTTCATGCCATAAACTGGCAGAATACTTCATTACTGGGTCAAAAAACTTAAAACTCAAGATTTGATTTCTTACATGAGAAAAAAAAGAATATGCATGTGTGTGCACCCACACAAAAACTAGGAGTTATATCTAACCTTTCCATAGCAAATGTATCTTAAACACTTCCTTATAAATGCTAGAAAGCACTGAGTTTGTATCTATACAAGACTGAGAAACTTGGCAATGAATCAAAAGACTTTTCATTGCCTTGACTGACTGCATTCTTCACTTTTTAGCTAATTATTCAGGCATCATGAGCAGACATAGAGTCAGTATATGCTCCATATTTATGGGCAAATCCCAAATCTCAGAAATCAGGACTTTGAACAATGTCTTCAAACAATGTGCTTCCCCCTGAGATATATAAATTCCCAGGCTCTTTTTCACAAGTACATGGGTGGAGTAGAGTGAAACAGAGTATGCTATAAACTAAATTTTAGCTAAATTAAAAGTTAAATTAAATTAAAAGTTAAATTAAAAAGGAAAATTTTAAGCATTCCACTAAAACACCCACAAAACCCTTTGTAAGTCAATGTCTTTTTGCCCCTGAAAACAAAAAGTTTCCCTGCATAAGTAAAGAAGCTTTTTAACTTTAATCTAATCTATATATAAGTAATATATACATAAAGTTTGAAATGTGAAATAGTTCCGAGAGCTTAATAAAAACCTGAGTTTCTGCTAACACAGACATCTTTCCTCTCCTCCTCGGACCGTTGTACCAATCGACTGACCAGAGGTAACTATCCTCAAGTCTGTTTCCTATACCTTCTTATTTATTTACTTGTTACTAAATAATATTATCCATTGTTAATTTTGTGTCAATTTTTGATGGTATCCATTCATTTCTTATTTAGACAGGTAAAAATATTATTTTTAATTGAGGTAACATTGAAACACAATGTTACATTAGTTTCAGGTGTACAACATAGTGATTCAACAAGTCTGTTTGTTACACCATGCTCCCCACAAGTGTGGCTACCATCTGTCACCATACAACACTATTCCAACACCATCGGTTATATTCTCTATGCTGTGCTTTTTGTCCTCATGACTTAATTATTCCATAACTGGAAGCCTGTCCCTCCCACTCCCCTTCACCCATTTTGCCCATCCCCTACCCCAAAATATTATATTTCTTAAAATGTATCTTGCCTTCCACTTATTACCCACTATAATAATTTTTCAGCCTCTATTCAGTCATTCATTGTATTAGCACATGCTTCTAAATCAAATATTATAATTATGTTTCTATTCTGTCAATATTGGTGGTGGTGATGCTTTCCTGGCAGTTCTTTCCTTCTCCTTTACTTTCCTTTCCCTTCCTTTTTATTTGTATATTGCTTATTTTTTAAAAGATTTTATTTATTTATTTGACACAGAGAGAGAGAGATCACCAGTAGGCAGAGAGGCAGGCAGAGATAGAGGGGTAAGCAGGCTCCCTGCTGAGCAGAGAGCCCGATGTGGGGCTCAATCCCAGGACTCTGGGATCATGACCTGAGCTGAAGGCAGAGGCTTAAACCGACTGAGCCACCCAGGCACCCCTGTATATTGCTTATTTTTTAATCTTACGCTGTTTTATCCATCACCGTGTCCATCAGGGTCTAAAACACATTATTAGATTATATTTTCTGGGCTTATATTTTCAGTCCCAGTCTCACAAGTAACTATGCTGAATTTTGTTATTCTGTTATTCTGTTATTCTGTTTCCTTACTTTCAGCTCAGTTCTTCATCTCCGTGCTCCTTTTTGACCAGTTAGGATCTTTTCTGGTTAAACTTCTCTGGAGAATATACTCCCTTATTCTGATCATTTTTGAAATATCTAGTTGAGACTATTAGAACCTATTGTAAGAGAATTTTGAAACAAGTCAAGAAATGTAAACAATTCAATTAATCAATTTAGATGGATCAATTTCTCAAAAACCTGCTTGATATTCTGTGGGAGAGAATGGGAGGAATTTGTTGGACATGCTCAGTTGTATAAAATCATAACAACAATGATAGTATCTTTCTATTTTGTTCTAAAATGTACTACCAGACTTCAAGCTATACTATGAAGCTGTTATCATGAAGACAGTATGGTACTGGCCTAAAAAGAGACACATGGATCAATGGAACAGAATAGCCAGAAATGGACCCTCAACTCTGTGGTCAACTAATCTTTGACAAAGCAGGAAAGAATGTGCAATGGAAATAAGACAGTCTCTTCAACAAATGGTCTTGGGAAAATTGGACAGCCACATGCAGAGGAATGAAACTGGACCATTTTCTTACACAAGACACAAAAACAGACTCAAAAGGGATGAAAGACCTCATTGTGAGACAGGAATCCAACAAAATCCTAGAGTAGAACACAGGCAACAACCTCTGTGACCTTGGCAGCAGTAACTTCTCACTAGACACATCTCCAAAGGCAAGGGAAGCAAGGGCAAAAACGAATTATTGGGACTTCATCAAGGTAAAAAGCTTTTGCACAGCAAAGGAAACAGACAACAAAACCAAAAAACAACTGACAGAATGGGAGAAGATATTTGCAAATGGCATATCAAGTAAAGGGCTAGTGTCCAAAATCTGTAATGAACTTACCAAACTCAATATGCAAATAACAAATCCAATCAAGAAATAGGCAGAAGACATGAACAGACATTTCTTCAAAGAAGACATCCAGATGGCCAACAGACACATGAAGAAGTGTTCAAAATCACTCGGCATCAGGGGAATACAAATCAAAGCCACAATGAGATACCACCTCACACCAGTCAGAATGGCTAGAATTAATAAGTCAGGAAATGACTGATGTTGGCGAGGATGTGGAGAAAGGGGAAGGTTGGTGGGAACAGATATTTTACCTCTTTTGTTATATTTATTACTAGGTATTTTATGGTTTCTTGTGCAATTGTAAATGGAACCGATTCCTTGATTTCTCTTTCTTCTGCTTCATTATTGGTGTATAGACATGCAACAGATTTCTGTACATTGATTTTGTAACCTGCAACTTTGCTGAGTTCATGTATCAGTTCTAGCAAACTTTTGGTACCGTGTTTGGGTTTTCTACACAGAGTATCATGTCGTCTGCAAACAGTGAAAGTTTTACTTCTTCCTGCCTATCGGGATGCCTTTTATTTCTTTGTATTGTCTGATTGCTGACGTTAGTACTTCCAGCACTGAGTGGACATCCCTGGCTTGTTCCTGACCTTAGAGGAACAGCTCTCAGTTTGTCCCCATTGAGGATGATATTAGTTGTCTTTCATATATGGTCTTTATGATTTTGAGGTATGTTCCCTCTATCTCTAGTTTTTGAGGGTTTTGAGGTATGTTCCCTCTATCTCTAGTTTTTGAGGGTTTTTATCAAGAATGGATGCTGTACTTTGCCAAATACTTTTTCTGTACCTATTGAGAGGATCATATGGTTCTTATCCTTTCTTTTATTAATGTGGCGTATTTTGTTGACACAGACAGGGGGAAGGCAGGAATCTGATAGACACCCAGGACAAAGGAAGGGAGATAGTTCGCTCTTCTGTGAGGGATTTCCAGACAGTAGCAGGGGTGAACTCCCCTCTCCAGGGATGAGGGAAAGGGCTGGCACCATTTTTCTCTGAACCCTCCCTTCTGTCAGCACAGACTGACTTGAGTGAGCAGAACAGCACCAGCACCGCTTCTTACCTCAAGCCCCACCCCACTGTGCTCTGCAGGTGTTTATTAAACATTGATGAATACCCAACTTTTGTAGCAACATGGACAGGATTGGAAGAGATTATGCTGAGTGAAATAAGTCAAGCAGAGAGAGTCAGTTATCATATGGTTTCACTTATTTGTGGAGCATAACAAATAACATGGAGGACATGGGGAGATGGAGAGGAGAAGGGAGTTGAGGGAAATTAGAAGGGGAGGTGAACCATGAGAGACTATGGACTCTGAAAAACAATCTGAGGGTTTTGAAGTGGCAGGGGGGGTGGGAGGTTGGGGGAACCAGGTGGTGGGTATTAGAGAGGGCACGGATTGCATGGAGCACTGGGTGTGGTGCAAAAACAATGAATACTGTAACGCTGAAAAGAAATAAAAAATTAAAAATATATATATATTGGGTGCCTGAGAATCAGCAGGGTCTTTGTCTGGTTTTGGTCAAGATAATGCTAGCCTCATAGAATGGGTTTGGAAGTTGTCCTTCCATTTCTATTGTTTGGAACAGTTTGAGAAGACTAGGTATTAACTCTTTAAATATTTGGTAGAATTGCCCTGGGAGGCTTTCTGGCCCTGGACTTTTGTTTGTTGGGAGATTTTTAATTACTGATTCCATGCCTTTACTGCTTATGGGTCATTCAAATTTTCTATTTCTTCCTGTTTCTGTTTTGGTAGTTTGTATGTTTCTAGGAATTTATCCATTCCTTCCAGATTGCTCAATTTGTTGGCCTCCACTTTTTCATAATATTCTCTTATCACTGTTTGTATTTCTGTGGTGCTGGTGGTGATCTCTCCTCTCTGATTCATGACTTTACTCACTTGGGTACTTTCTCTTTTCTTTTTAATAATTCTAGTTAGCGGTTTTCAATATTATTAATTCTTGCAAAGAATCTACTCTTAGTCTTATTCATCTGGTCTGGTTTCTTTTCTGACAATATAAACATAATCTTGTCCTCCTCATGCTCTGCTCAGAATGTGTTATTCCTTTGAAATTTTTCTAAGATACCAATCTCATATCTATGAAGTTGAGTGACATGGTTTCAAAATTATTGACAAAGAAAACTGTTTATCTTTCAACTTCCTTCAAAAACCACTTTATGTCTTCAATTATCAAATCTATCGGAGAGACTATATTATACACAACCGGGTAAGATTGATTAGTCATCAGGTAACTGATAGACTCATCAAATTCATCTCCTATCTGATCAGAACTGCATTCAAACCTAATTAAAGGTATTGGCCTGCCATATTATTCTTTTAAAATATGAAAATGAAGAGTAAACTAATCATCATATTCATACTTCGGAAATCTATGAGGTTGCCTAAACACCAGGTTAGATATACCTAGGGAGAAATTGGCTCTGCCTATGACATAATAAATGAAAGGGGAGAAAGGTAATATTAAGTTCTGTGTAACACAAGTGTTTTCAAGTTTTATAAAATTAAATAAACAAAAATTGAGAGAGGACTAAAGGGATGGTGGGATTATTTGATTTGTATCAATAGTAATATAACAATGTTATAATTTTAACTAATATGGAAAAATAACAATAAAGTAAAATTTTCTGAAAGGAAGTTCCAGAACCTTACTTGAACATAATTTCTTATGTTCTACAACTTTTAACACTTTAATTATGAGGGGGTTTTTCTCCTAATTTAACCGTATTTCTTCTTTAGCAATCTCTAAAAAAAATCTTTTTGTATAGTCTATGGAAAGTAGAAGGATATATTGAAATTTAGGTGCTTAATTTGACTCTCTGGCAAGCCACATACTCTAAATTTGTTAAAGTAATGGGGAAAAAAAGTATCATACTCACCCTAGGTACTCACCTTGTCATTTTTCTGGCACGCCACATAATCCCTGTTAGATTGCTCTTCTTCTCTAAAATCAATTTTTAAAAATGAGTGTGACACTTGCCTTCTAACTTTTAGAAAGCTGTGGTAATGTTATGGAATACAAATCATTTCTTCAATATATAAAAAATGAAAATGTCTAGATGTATAAACCTATAATGATAATTTGTAATGTTTGAATAGGTCAAAACTTGGAGGAAACTTGTGTCTAGCATCATTCTGAAACAAAGGCCAAAGCCTCAGGAAATATAATTAAAAACAGAATCTCCTGAGGGGACAGAAAGAAACTACACTTACAAGTTCTCTAAAGTCACTTCTCTAAGAAAACGGAGAGAGAAGAAATCTTTTCCCTTATTTTCCACAGGGAGAATTAAACCTCTTATCTTCAATGTGTATCTACCTTCCTACATCCCACCAGGCCATAACAAATTCACAAAGGTCCTGTGGAATATTTAACAGGCTTTAAGTTTATTTTTTTAGTAATCTCTACAAAGTAGGGCATGAACTTGTGACCCCAAGGTCAAGAGCCAAACACAGCAATACTCAATATCCACTGTAATCTATACAAACTGCTAACGTAAGGTTATCAAAATCTTAACATTTGACTGCACTTATATTCCTTGAGATGATGTCATATATTTGCAGAAGTGTGTTTTCAGCAACCACTATGATAAAAAGCAAGGACCTATGAAAATCAGTGTAGGGTAGGAAAAAGGGCTGACCGTGTCCAATCTGATTCAAAGATTTGAAAAGTTTTGCCATGTTCAAAAGTTGTACACATTAATAATTGTGATTAACAATGAAACAAAAATATGTTTTCTTTCCATTGATGTGTTGTTTCTTTCAAGTAACTATTAAATTTTTAAGAAATAAATATTTTTTAAATTCTTGGACCTATGTAGTTAGTTAACCCCCATTGCTAGTCCCTTCTTTGGATCTAGGTGTGCCAGGAAAAAAATTACTGAGACACTTAAGTTTGTTGTAAACTAAGAAAGTATGGGAACCCCTGGACCAATACTTAATTTCCGAAAAACTACTGTGCAATATAGGAATGTGGTAGACTCACCTCAGGCTGTAGCCCATATTTTCATAACTTTAATGATAGAAAAATATTTGCTCCCACCCACTGAAGGTTAAGGGCATAGTCCTTAAAATGAGAATGCTTCTGAGACAGACTTTTTATCTAGGACAGTTCTGAGATGGCACCAGATTTAGATTTAGTTTCCTCTCCCCATCCCCAGAATCCAGGGACGTCTTGTCATAGGAATTATAGGAATTATTATTATAATGGGAATAAATATTATTCACAGTTATGTGAGCATGAGAATGAATTAATGAAAAAATTGCTTTCCACCAAAATGGAAGCATCCATTCAACAGAGGGCCAGACTTTCTGGGCCTACCAAGTCCCTGAAAACTGGGAAAATAGTGACAAAACATCCTTCATCAGTTAAAAATTATTAATATATAAGTCCAGCAGGTGTGTATTGCTGGAGAAGATACGACATTATCTTCAACTAGATAAGCATAGCCTATTGCATCTCTATTCTACAAGGTTTCACATGTGTAGATTGTGTATTTGCAGTGTAGCTCATTATCTAGGCATTAAAGAGAAAAGAAGAAAAAGGCAAAAAGAAGTTAACCTGTATGCCACTGCATGCGTCTGTGTTCTCTTATAAATACTGGATTCGTGAACCATTGCCAATGAAGGTCATTCACTTTAACTGGAATGAAACACAATAGCAATGTAATTTTCTTAATCTCCTGTATGACTTTCCTTCCACGCATTACATTTCCATCCCTCATTTCTTTTGTCTCATTGCATGTCTTCTATTATAGTGGCTTTAATATGCTTACTCCCCAGTCTCTTACTGGCCCACATTCAAACCATTGACTGTAGGTAATTAGCTTTAGTGTGTCTGAGCCTCTGTTATCTCTGCCTGCTCTGTTCACAGCAGCCTTTTATGAGTATTCTTCTTATATTGGAATTTAAGAGTCAAAGCAGGATCAATGTCTGTTGAGGACACTGTGGCTTACTTTTTCACAATTTCTAACAACTAATTGCTCTGTTATATTCTTTTGAGTAAGAACACAACTCATTGACAGACGTGCTAATTAAAAAAAAATAGTAATAATAGGTTAAGTCAGACTAAATTTAAGAAAGGCTACTTTATTACAGAGCCTCTAAATCCAAAATCAAATACCAAGCAACCACAGGGATATGTTATGTAAAAATGTGCTCAGAGAGATGCCAGGGCAAATGGAAATGAAATCAAAGAATTTGCATCCCCTTGACCACGACAGCGTTAACATTTTTTTCTCAGCTTAACTAAACCTTAGAAAATCTTCCTGACTCTAGACCCCTGCTCTTACTTTCCTGAGAACATTAAAATACTGGTCACTAAATTTTCTCTTGGCCCATTTGAAATGTAAATATTTTTAAAAGCGTGCCTGTTTTACAACCTAGGAGTGTCTTTCGAGACTGGGGAGCCATGCCTTTGAAATGTAATTATCCAGAAAGATAGAACCCCTATCCCTGTCTCCTCTA
This sequence comes from Mustela erminea, assembly GCF_009829155.1. Lineage (NCBI taxonomy): Eukaryota > Metazoa > Chordata > Mammalia > Carnivora > Mustelidae > Mustela > Mustela erminea. Next base: position 40,485,785 of record NC_045616.1, on the reverse strand, counting down.
ACTGCCATTTTTGCAGTAGGATAGAAGTCTAACTTCAGTACGTTCCTTAATCTGAGTTGTAAAACTTCCTCCTTGGCATGAAGATATGATTTCATTTACGTGTGAAATCCATAAAATAAAACAAAGGAACAAACAACAGAAACCCAGAAACAGAAGCATAAATACAGACAATAAACGAGGGGTTGCCAGAGGTTGGGGGGAGGGACATGGCAAAATCAGTGAAGGGGATTAAGAAGTACAAACTTGCAGCCATAGAATAAAATTACAGAGATGAAAAGTACAGCATGGAGAACAGAGTCAACACTGTCATAACACACATGGTGACAGATGATGACTACACTTATCCCAGTGAGCCTAACTTCATAGACAGAATTGTCCCATCAGTATGTTAAAATAAGAAACTAGTTAACAGTGTCGGTCAACTATAATTCAATTTTAAAAAGGAAAAAGTTTACTTTTCCTTTGGTGAAAACCAGTTGGCAAACCACAGATGGCCTATGCTCTCTCTCTCACCCCATCTTTTGAAAACAATTACCACCTTTTGTTTCTGCAGAGCTCATTCAGACTGAGTTCTGGTCTCTCAACCTAAATAAAGTCTTCCTTTCCTGTTTAAATTTGCCCAGTGCCAATTTTGCTTTGCCACACTAAGGCTTGATAAAATCATTTTTTTTAAATATTCAAAACTATCATATTTATCCCATAACTTTTCCCCAGGGCTTGCTCTGGTCAGTGAGCTCATGTTATAAAACTGGAAAAGAAGAATTCAACAAAATGAGCATTTCCATTTCCAGTTTATATCAGCAAGTTCATCGTGTCAGATTATTAAGTTATCATAGATTCAAGAAAGAAATAATGTTTGAAAATAAAAATTAAGCCAGGAGATAAAATTTAATATTTTGTCATTCTTGATTTTTCCTTAGTTCAGTTGTTTCTTGACAATAGACACAAGGTAATGGAGAAATTAAAATGTCATCTATATCTAGACATGGCATTATGTTTATTCTGCTCTCATCTAATACAACCCAATACATTTTTACTGAAGAAACTTAAAACTGTTTATATGTTATCTTTTCCTTGAAATTATAACCATTGTCTGTAGTATTTGTTGCTTGTTTATAGTCAATTGTCAACATGGGGATTGCTTATGGGTTTGGGGTAGGACAGCCGATAGGGTTAGAACACAAAGGCAGGGGAGGCTAGGAGTCAGGGGGGTTCAGCCATTCATCAAAATGGAGAAAACTAGAGGGGAAGAAAGGAGGTGCAGGAGGGGTGGGGCAGCAGGGTACACGGTGAGTTCAGTTACTGACACACTGAATTTTGACACCCTGTGATTTAGCCCCAGAAAGATGTCCTCTCTAAACCTGAAGGTGGAAAGACAGATCAGTGCTGGTGTTGGGCATTTTGAAGGTATGAGGGGAGAGAAAGAATTTTCTACAGAAGGGAGAACCTTGAACTCTTTAGATGTGCAAGGAATGAAAGGGAGCAGAGACTAATATATCCTACAGAACAGAGGGAAATTGATGGCACGAGGTCCTCAGAAAGAAGATCAGGGGAATTCAGAATGGATGAAGAAACCAGGTTTGTAGTTTACCTTGAGAAATGGAAATGTCTTTTCCAAGTTGAGACGAAAGACAGATACATGTTAATTTGTAAGCAGGATGTAAAGAGAGGTGAATAGAACCCGAGAATAGTCCTATTTAATAGTCTCTCTCTTCTCTGTAAAGAAAAAAGCAGTATTACCTGTGGAAAATGAGGTTAGATGCATAATCAGGGCTTCTAAATGTCTGCTCCATTACAGAGATGGCTCTGACTAAACCGGCCTGAGCACAGAGCTGTGCAAGTCATTTGTGATCAGGCATTGCTTTGTAACATCACATCAATTCATCACTTTCTAAGCTACTAACATAGCTGTCACCTTCCTGCATTAAAATCCCAAATAGAGTTGTTGAGTCACTTCCATTGTGTGTTCTGGAAACAATTTGAACTCTCCACATTATATTTCTTTGTAGATTTACTGACTGTAAGCACTGACTTGAGAAGGGGACAGACAGGGAGGGACTACATTTCTATACTAATTATCAGTGCTATGCTTGACACTAACTCCTCTACAAAGAAGAAAAAGAAAAAGAAAAAGAAAAAACAGACCTGGGAATAAAACTGAACTGTATTTTTATATAACTAATTAAATACATTTCTATTTACAAAAGCCCATGACCCTCTGCAGATATAGACAGAGTACCTCTCTGTCTCTATCTCTTTCTCCCGTCTTTGTTCCCCAATTTTTAGAGTTTAAAACAGACTGGCATTAAGTAAAAGATCCGTAAATGTTTCTGGAGGTCAAATATTTTAACTTTTTGTTTAAATCTTGAATTGCTTTATTTGTTAACATTTCATATACTTATGCTTTACTTTGCCAATTAGATGCTGGGGCACCTGGGTGGCTCAGCTGGTTAAGGCCTCTGCCTTTGGGTCAGGTCATGATCCCAGGGATTGGGATTGAGCTCCGCATCAGGCTCTCTGCTAGGCAAGAAGCCTGCTTCCTCCTCTCTCTGCCTGCCTCTTGCCTGCTTGTGATCTCTGTCTGTCAAATAAGTAAATAAATAACATCTTAAAAAAAAAAAAATTAGATGCTATTTTTTTTCATTTTATTTTATTTTATTTCTTTTTGGTGTTCCAAAATTCCTTGTTTATGCACCACAACCAGTGCTCCATAAATTTTTGAGAAGAATAACTCTAGCCACAACATTGCATATTAAAACCCTACCCGGCTTAAAAAGAAAATACTAAGAGGCAGTTTTGTAAGAAAACTACATATTTCCTGGCTAACCAAAAGGTTTTGAGAATTATAAGCACAACTGACGTCCCTTTTAATAGTAAATAATAAATATAAGAACATATTACCTATGTTTTCAGATTCATTTTTTAAAATTCTGTTTTGAGGAGGTCTTATAGAGACCGATGGGAAGAAAACCCAGTATAATAGTGAACAATGTTAATATGTAAAAAATTCATGCTTAATAATAGAAAGACAAACCTGGTCAAAATTTTAAGATTTTTTTTTTTGTCATTTCTTTTCTAAGGTTTTAAAGGATCAATTCTTTTTATGGAAGGTAATTTAAATGGCTGTTTGCTATTTAAAAATAAAATACAGATTAATATCAAAATTCATTCTTGGTCAGTATCTAGAGAGAAAACCCATGAAATCAGAAGTATGTATCATCCTATTTCTAAATGAGAAAAGAAGTCGAAGTAGCAAAAGATGAATCCGCCAAATGATTCTCATTAGTTATCAGTTTTCCTTCTAACAAGAAAGCTTTCCAGTGATCTGCAATGAGAAAATTCTGGAAAAATTACAAAAAGGATATGAACAATGATAATGAAAAAAATGCAAATGAAATTTTTACTGAAGAGCCAGAAATCCTCCTCCAACAAAAAATTAGGCTCCTATAACAACACTTTTACTAAAAACAATACCGCCACCTGCTGGTAAAAATGTAAATTGTAACCCTGGAAAGACTAGGAAAGGATTTAATTGAAAGCACTTTTTTTTTTTTAACAGAGAGCAATTTTTGTCTAGCGCCTCAAATTTGCTAACTTATTATTCATAACTTCAGAAAGTATAATTCTTAGAATTGAAAGAAATATAGGATAATCCTCATAAATAAAAGTTGTGTTTTGGGTTTAAAAAAAAAATGATCTATGTAGTTAACTTTAGTAAATTCTGGTGAAAAAAAGGATAAGCATGAATTTTGGAGTCACAGACACCCAGACTCAAGTTCTCCTTTGATACTTACTAGACTTTTGGCTTTGAAAATTTATCTCCCTGGGCTTTATTTGTCTCACATAAGAAACAACTGATAAGACTGTAATGAGTATAAACATATAATATACCTGCACATTTCCCCATACCCAACAGATTAGCAATAAGCAATATTTTCCACTAGAATTACCTGGTCTTTTCTATTTTTTTTTATTTTGAAGTGTTTTTCAAGCAGTATTACCCAACTGGTTTTGCTGCTTATAATTTTCAGACTTTGAAATTACCTGTCAAAGACATATGATAATATCATTACACCATCTACTCATATAAAACGGAAGCCAGAAATAGAATGATTTAATGTAACCAATGCAAAGAAGCATGTATATAAGACAAAGAAAAGAAAGAGAAGGGGAAAAAAGAGAGTACGCATTTGATACAGTGATTTACTTTTTTCTTTCCTTCGGTAAGCTTCTGTTTTGCTGACAATTAGAGAGACAGGTTAAGGTATTCTGTCACTGGGAAGCCAGGTGCTCAGCTGTTTCCACATTCTTTGGAAGATCTCAAGAACATAGCAGAGAAGCATGTACATACTGTCTTTGTTTGATGTCTACAGCCTTAGAATCTCCATGAAGCTATGTCAATGCCGTTCTATTTCCCTTATCAGAACTTCTCACATTACAGTATGGCATGCATTCAACCCAACTACTCTTCTATCTCTCCATGAAATAATAGTGGGTATTATGTCCACATCATTACCAAAGCAACTCACTAATGCATGAAAAGAAGGAATCTAATGGTATTCTCTGATGCTTTATTTCTGAAATCCAGAGCCTTGAGAAAAATTTAAAAACAAGTAAATTTCTCCCCATCACTCTCTGCACCCTTTTCTCTCCCAACTCACTCTGTCCCATCCCAGAGACATGCTTCTAGAAGAAGCCCCAGTAGTATCTCAACCCTCAAAAGGACCCCATTACTCCTTGTCTCACCTTTACTTTCAAGCCAAAATTTCCCTCCCTTAGAAATCAAAGTTGGAAATCGGGAAACATAATTAAATCACTGGCAACAAAATGTGATTCGTGCTCCTTACCCCACTTTTTCAGTGTCAGTTTTTCACAAAGCAAATTTACTGATCCTGGATGGAGCTTTAACACTGTTCATTTCGAAAGCTCCACAGGCAACTTCTATTTTAGTCATTGGCGACCACTCAAACCAACCTCTAGTTGATGGATTTCAAAATATTAAGGAATATTTGCAAGGGTTAGAGAGGAAGAAATACAATAAAATCATGTTTATTTCCTCTGAATAAGTAAAAAGATACAAAAATAGTAAACTCAAAAAAGGTGGGACTTGTAAAAAAAAAATGACTTGTTAAATGTCTTATTCTTATCCTGTTGCTACCTTCAAATATATTCTGTAGGAACTACTAACTCTACCCCTTTGACAACATTCTTGGATCAATTCCATAGCTCAATGGCCATTTTTAGGTATTACAAAGGTCTAATTTCTCTCATGTCCCCATCTAAGAAGTGACTTGTGGAAAAGGGTCCTACTAAGGGGAGAGAGGAAAAAATCTCTAAGCCCATTCCATCTTCTGTATTCTTTGGCACCAGCATAGGCACGAGGAGTGAAGGAGAAGAGGAAATGAGGCAAAACCCCTGTACTACCAGAACCTACAATTTTTTTTTTCTTGACTGATACTGACTGACTTCCATGCCATCCATTATGGCAGGACTCCAAAAGCCAGCTTAATTATGGGGTGCAATTGTAGGTTCACACTGACTTCTGAACAGATCAATTCCCAGAGAGACTGATGCTCCCCACACACCTTAGTTGCTGACACTGTCTAGTAGGACCTCAGAGCAGACAGCTGTTATGGACAGAATCCCTTCAACACTGCTCTAAAATGTCACTTTTCATCGAATGAGAAGTTCTTATCTTCAGATGTTATGAATGAAGTTATTCTTCCGAGGCTTCCTTTCTGGGAATTTGGTCCCTAGGCTTAAGCCCAGGAATCTAATTCTGTGTTCCTTTCCTCCCTTACCATATTGGGGTACCTGCTCCAATCTGATGGGAATGAACTAAGAAAACATAAAATTAGGAAAGAGACACCAGCATACTTTCTTAGAAATATCCTCAACACCAGCAAGATCCCCTTTGGGCATTCTCATTAGACTTGGAAAGAACCAGCAATAGTTGTTCTTAAACACTGTTTCTTCTAATAATGGATTGGAAGAACAAATATTGTTAATATGTCTATGCTCCTAGAGCAATCTACACATTCAATGCAATCTCTATACCATCAACTTTTTTTCATAGAGCTGGAACAAATAATCCTAAATTTTTATGATACCAGAATAGACCCCAAATGCCAAAGGAAAAAAAAAAAAAAGAAAACCAAAGCTGGTGGCATCACGATGCCAGACTTCAAAGTGTATTATGAAGCTGTTATCATGAAGACAGTATGGTACTGGCACAGAAACAGACACATAGATCAATGGAACAGAATAGAGAATGCAGGAATGGACCCTCAACTCTTTGGTCAACTGCTCTTTGATAAAGCAGGAAAGAATGTCCAATGAAAAAAAAAGTCTCTTCAACAAATGGCATTGGGAAAATTGGACAGCCACATGCAGAAGAATGAAACTGGACCATTTCCTTATAAAAATAGACTCAAAAGGGAAGAAAGACCTCAATGTGAGACAGGAATCCATCAAAATCCTAGAGGAGAACATAGGCAGCAACCTCTGTGACCTCAGCTGCAGCAACTTCTCACCAGACATGCCTCCAAAGGCAAAGGAAACAAAAGCAAAAAATGAACTATTGGGAGTTCATCAAGATAAAAAGCTTTTGCACAGCAAAGTAAACAGACAAAACCAAAAGACGACAGACAGAATGAGAGAAGATATTTGCAAATGACGTATCAGATAAAGGGCTAATATCCAAAATCTATAAACAACTTACCAAACTCAAAAAAAAAAAAGAAGAAGAACTAGAAGAATTTATCAAACTCAATACGCAAAAAACACGTAATCCAATCAAGAAACGGGCAGAAGACATGAACAGACATTTCTCCAAAGAAGACATACAAATTGCCAACAGACACCGGAAAATTGTTCAAAATCACTCAGCATCAGGGAAATACAAATCAAAACCACAGTGAGATACCACCTCACATCAGTCAGAATGGCTAAAATTAACAAGTCAGGAAACGACTTGTTAATGTCACTTGTTAACTCACTTGTTGGTGAGGATGTGGAGAAAGGGAACCCTCTTACACTGCTGGTGGGAATGTAAGCTCATGTAGCCACTCTGGGAAACAGTACAGAGGCTTCTTAAAAAGTTGAATACAGAGCGACCCAGTGACCTAGCAATTACACTACAGATATTTACCCAAAGGATATAAATGTAGTGATCCAAAGGGGCACACACATCCCAATGTTTTTAGCAGCAATAGCCAAACTATGGAAAGAGCCGAGATGTCCATTAACAGATGAATGGATAAAGAAGATGTGGTGTATATATAAAATAGAATATTACACGGCCATCAAAAATTGAAATCTTTCCATTTACAACAGCATGGAGGGAACTAGAGGCTATTATGCTAAGCAAAACAAGTCAGAGAACAATAATTATCATATGATCCCATTGATGAGTAGAATTTAAGAAACAAGGTAGAGGATCACAGGGGAAGGGAGGAAAGATGAAACAAGATGAAACCAGAGAGGGAGACAAACCATAAGAGACTCATAATCTTGGGAAACAAACTGAGGGTTGCTGAAGAAGGGGTGGGTAGGGCGAGGATAGGGTGACTGGGTGATGGACATTGGGAAGGGTATGTGTTGTGGTGGACACAGTGTGTTGTGTAAGACTGATAAATCACAGACTTGCACCCCTGAAACAAATAATACATTAGATGTTAATAAACAAAAATAAACACTGTTTCTAATATCAGTTCTTTCTGCAAATCAACTATATTGGGGCCTAAATTATATATAGTAAAATGTACCATTCTAATTCATATAATTCAACAATTACAAAAAGATATACTGACATCACAGAAAGTAGTTCTGCCATGTCCTCTTGCAAATGTGGTATCAACTATTTCTTTAACGCTAATTTGCTGGTTTCGATAATTTTTCTATAGATATTTGATATGTCAACATTTGGGAAGCTGGGTAAAGCTTATAGGATAATTGTGTGTACTATTTTTACAATTTTTTAAAAGTCTAAAATTGTTACAAAGTAGAGTTTAAAAAGGAAAGTCAAACTAAATCTAAAAAGAAAAAATTAAAATGCCAATTGAGGATGATTTTTATAAGCTGTTAATTTTGTAAAAAACAGTAAAATGTTTTGATTCAATTTACCTTACAGTTTTTAAAAATAGACTGTCTTTTATTTATTTTTGATCACTCATATATAATGTGTAAGTTAATGTTTATTGCATTAGGTACAAAAAATGCTACAGAAGCCTGGAATGTGTTGTAGTGGGGTAAGGCACATTATCTCTAAAATTAAAGTCCAACCTGATTTCTTCAAAAATATTGTAGAGTGTTTTGCTAACCCAAGACAATTTAAATATAACCTTTCCAAAACACATTACTTTTGCAATATCAGACCATCTGCAACTGTATCCTACTCATATAAATCCTACATACCCCTCTGTCATACATGAAAACTACTGTATGGAACAATTTTAGTATATGTTTCATAATGAATGTGGTTTATATTGAATTAAATACATCTGCTGAGATACCAGAAATCACTGAGTTATAATGCTTTCACCAAGTTCAAAAGTACACTGATTTTCCCTTTCCCAACCATCAAATGTGTGTGTATTCATAAACAGATACAAACCCCATTTCAAAATCTGTGCCATTTAATAAGGTTAAACACTTAACAATCTGGTACAAATATTCTCATTTTTAAAAAGATACATATATGCATTTTACATAATTGCTTAAATTAAAGACAATAATAAAAGAAAACAGCTAAAATCTTACTTATATTTTCTCCAATTTACATAGCTAAATCAATCATATATAGTTCTTTCATGTGTAAGAGTTTTAGATTTTTATGTCCTACAATTCAGGAAATCTAAATATTAAAAATAAGTTTTAAGATATGTATCTAATTATGTACAAAAATCACCACAGGTCGATTCATAGATTCAAGCTTAATATAAAATTAATCATATCAATTGTGAAAAAATATACTATGAAAAATTTTGTTCTTAAGGTAGCATACCAACACATATAACCTAGTTGATCCAAAAGTATAAATAATATGTAGTGTCTACACTGCCCTGTCATGAAAGGAGGTATTCTTTGTAAATATGTATAAAAGTCTGATTTCTTTCAAGGATCAAAATTACTTTCACTTTACTCATTTTCATTAAAAATTTTTAAAAATGTATCATCTTACAAAATTGAGTACACTGAATAAAGCAAAACCCTTGAGAACTAAAAACCATTACGAATGTCCATTATAAGCAACTTGTTCAAACTATTTGTATAGATAGGGTGACTTTTTTTTTCTTCTTTCTAATTTAAGTATGAACTTCAATGCTTTTCTTGATCAGTAAAATTCTTAACCAGGTAGAATTATTTGTTGTTGTTCACTGATCTATTTCCTCTACATTCTGAATAGACAAAGGTGGCTTAAATCTGAGCTGAAGACATGGAATGTTATCATGTTATCAGATATGTGAAATAGTTTATCTGTTGAATAAATGGATCCGTTAAAGAGTCAAGCAACCCTAATACATGCCTTCTGTGGGCAAAGTACTATTTAAGGTGCTATAAATAATATATTAGGTAACAAGTTTTTTAAAACGAGAAAAATTAAATTACTGAGTTATATAAACACTGATCAACAGTTCATTAAGAAATCTTTTCATATATAATTGGCACTTTTCTTTATTGAATCTGGTACTTTCTCCTGGAGGACATATAACTGAATAATACTGCCTTGGAATCATTAAAGGAAAATGCTAAAAATAAGCAAGATTAGCAAATTACTTCCTGGAATTCTTGAGTTAGAGTGACAATATGTATATATAATGCTATTTCTGAACTCATTATATACTGGGACACAAAGAAGACAATCACCCTATATTTTAGTAGTTTAGTAACCTTCTGGGTGAAGGACAGACCAGTGTATAAAACTTAAAAACAAAATAGCTGGTTTTAAATTCCTGAGTTTTCAGTAATAGTTCTTAAAAATCATCACATATATTTGATTAGTTTACATTTTTATACCACAAATTTTATAAATAAGCCCAAACTACTGACAATGATAATTAAACAAATTGCAAGAAGAAAAGAAATGTCATTTTGTTTCTAAAATGTAAACTTTTCGTTAATAATTGGCTTTTTTTTCTAATTTAGTTTATTAGCTTGTTATTTCACACCTGAAAAATGGGAAGTGTGTGTGTGTGTGTATTCTGAGGCATTTGGTGAGCTCTGAAGGCACAGGTCTGTTTCTTACATTAAAACAAAAATAAACAAGTTCATAAATGTACAGAAAACACATTTAATTATAAATACCAACTTTTAAAATGTGATTGTCCATATTGGGTAGATAATGCTGCAATGGCAATGTGCACTCTTACAAATGATGGCCAATTTTCCAGCTATAAACTGGTCTCCATTTTCTACTTCACCCCTCATGTCCTATATTGCTGAGGTCACATTCTACTGAAACCGTACTCACAACTGGATTCTGATTTTCAAAAGATGCATCTGTGTCTAGTGGTGGCGGCTTATACAAGAAGACTGCAAACCCGTTGAAGAAAATGGTGATAGTTTTACAAGTAACACCTAAATATAAAAACAAAAATTAATCATGCATTTAGGCCTTTAACTATTAACAAATGAATTGCTTTATTTTGTTTCTTTTTTTTTTTTTTTGGCTTTCTTCGATTCCATTTATAAGTGAAGACATATTATTTGTCCTTCTCTATCTGACCTATGTCATTTGGCATAATACCATCTAGGTCCATTTATGCTGTCACACAGTAAGATTCCATTCTTTTTATTGCTGGATAATATTTCACTGTACATATAAACCATATTTTCTTTATCCATTCACCTACCAATTGACACTTAGGTTATTTTCATAACTTATTATAAATAATGCTGCAATAAACATAGGGGTACATACATCTTTTTGGATTACTGTTTTTGCTTTCTTCATATAAATACCCAGAAATACCCAGAGGTAGAATTACTAGATCACATGTTAGTTTTATTTTTAATTTTTTGAGGAAACCCCATACTGTTTTCCATAGTGCCTGCACCAGTTTGTATTCCTACAAACAGTGCATGAGAGTTCCCTTTTCTCCACAACCTCACCAATACTTGTTATTTCTTCTTTTTGATAATAGCCATTCTGACAGATGTGAGGTGGTATCTCATTGCGGTTTTGATTTGCATCTCCCTGATGATGGGTGATGGTATCTTTTCATGTGCCTGCTGGCCATCTGGATGTCTTCTTTGGAGAAATGTCTATGTGATCCTCTGCCTAGCTTTTAATTCAGGCTGTTTGCTTTTGTTGTTGTTGTTGTTGTTATTGAGTTGTATAAGTTCTTTTTATAGTTTGGATATTGACCCTTTATTGGCCATCTCATGTCCATGTATCTTCTTCCATTCAGTAGTTTGCCTTTTCATTTAATGGTTTCCTTCACTGTACAAAAAGCTTTTCAGTTTGTTGTAGTCCCTTTGTCTATTTTTGCTTTTGTTTCCCTGGCTTGAAGAGATAGATCCCAAAAAATATTATTAAGGCTGCTGAGCTTACTATTTTTTTTTTTTCTTCTAGGAGTTTTATGGTTTCTGGTCTTGCATTTAAGTCTTTAACACATTTTGAGTTCATGGCTGTGTATGGTGGAAGAAAGTGGTCCAATTTCATTGTCCAGTTTTCCCAGTGTGATTTATTGAAGAGACTGTCTTTTCTCCATTGAATGTTCTTGCCCCCTTAATTGTAGATTAATTGAGCATATAAATGTGGATTTACTTCTGGGCTCTCTGGTGCAACTGTAAAAGGATTGTCTTAATTTTCCTTTCTCATAGTTTGCTGTTAGTACAGAGAAATGCAAAAGATTTCTGTGTATTAATTTTGTATCCTGAAATTTCTGAATTTATTAGTTCCAATAGTTTTTTTGGGGGGGGAGGACTTCCAATACTATGTAAAAAAAAAAAGTGGTCAGTGAATATCGGTGTCATGTTCCTGATCTTAGAAGAAAAACTTTTAGATTTTTACTGTTGAATATTATTTAGCTGTGGGTTTATCATATTTGGCCTTTATTATGTTGAGGTATATTCCCTTTATACCTACTTTGGTTAGTTTTTATCATAAATGGACGTTGAATGTTTTTACTATTTTTGAGACAATCATATTTTTTTTATCCTTCATTTTGTTAAGTCATGTGTCACGCTGATTTTTTTGTGGGTGTTGAACAAACATTGCATCCCTGGAATGAACCTCACTTAGTCAGCCTGTGTGATCCTTTTAATATATTGCTGAATTAAGTTTGATGTTTTGTTGAGGACTTTTGCCTCTATGTTCATTAGGAATATTGGCTTGTAATTTTCTTTTTTGTAGTGTCTTTGTCTGGTTTTAAATGCTGGGCTCATAAAATGAGTTCCTTCCTCTTCTATTTTTTGGAATAATTTGAGAAGGATAAGTACTAAATCTTAAAATATTTGGTAAAATTCACCTACAAAGCCATCTGGACCTGGACCTGGACCTTTGAGGGAAGTGGTTTTTTTGTTTTGTTTTGTTTTGTTTTTATTACTGGTTTAATCTCATTACTACCAACTGGTCTATTTTCTATACAGATTTTCAATTTCTTTAAGACTCAGCTTTTTTTTTTCCCCATAGCTTTATTATAAAAGTCTTTAAGTCAGGTAGTATAAGTCCTTTCCTGCTCAGTTTTTTTTTTTTACTTTTTTTTATAACATATAATGTATTTTTATCCCCAGGAGTACGGGTCTATGAATCACCAGGTTTACATACTTCACAGCACTCACCATAGCACACACACCCCCATGTCCATATTTAAGATTCAGTCTTGAAGATTATATGTTTCTAGGAATATACCCATCACTTCTAGATTGTCTAATTTGATGGTATATAATTATTCATAATATTCTTTTATGATCCTTTGCATTTCTATGGAGTCCATTGCAATTTCTCATCATTTCTGCTCTTATTTTTGGGCTCCCTTTTTTTCTTGATGAGTCTAGTTAAAAGCCTGTTGATTTTGTTAATTTTTCAAGGAATCAGCTCTCAGTTTCGCTGATCATTTCTGTTACTTTTTTAGTCTCTATTCCACTTATTTTTGTTTGGATCTTATTACCATCTTCCTTCTAAGAACTTTGGGCTTTGTTTTTTTCTTCTTTTTCTAATTCCCTTAAATATAAAGTTAGATTGTTTGAGATTTTTATTGTTTCTTAAGGTAGACCTATATCTGTATAACTATGAATTTCCCTTTTACAACTGTTATATAATATATATATAAGGTAATAATATATATATATTATATATTATATATATATAATATATATAATATATATATAGACCTTATATCTATTAGGTCCATCTAATCTATTTAAGGCCATAGTTACCTTATTGATCTGGATCATCTATCCATTGATCTAAGTGAGGTATTAAAGTCCCCCACGAGGGGCGCCTGGGTAGCTCAGTGGGTTAAACCTCTGCCTTCGACCCAGGTCATGATCTCAGGGTTCTGGGATCGAGCCCCGCATCGGGCTCTCTGCTTGGCAGGGAGCCTACTTCCTCCTCTCTCTCTGCCTGCCTCTCTGCCTACTTGTGATCTCTCTCTGTCAAATAAATAAAATAAAAAAAATAATAATAAATAAAGTCCCCCACGAATATTGTATTACTGTTTATTTCTCCCTTTACTACTATTTCTCCCTTTACTATTACTATTACTATTTACTATTTACTATTAATATTTGCTTTATAAATTTAGGTGCTATGTTTGGTTTACGAATGCTGTTGTGTTGATTCCTTTACTGTTATGGAATGCCCTTTTCTGTCTTTCATTACAGTCTTTGTTTTAAAGTTTATTTTGTCTGAGATAAGTATCACTATTTCTACTTTCTTTTCATTTTCATATAATGTCTATTTCTATCCCTTCATTTTCAGTCTGTGAGCATCTTTAGACTGTAAGTTACCTCATACAGGTAGCAGATGTAAGGGTCCTATTTTTTTATCCAGACCTTTTGATCATATACCTTTTGATTATAGAATTCAATTCATTTACATTTAAAGAAATTATTGATAGGTATGTACTTCTTACTATTTTGTTAACTGTTTTCTGGCTGTTTTTGTAATTCCTCTCTGATCCTTTTTTATTCTCTTTCTCTCTACTCCTGTGGTTTATTTTCTTTAGTGTTTTGTTTAGATTCCTTTTTCTTTTCCTTTCTGTATTTACCATAATTTTTTAATGTGTGTGATTACCGTGAAGTTCACATATAACATGTATATAACAGTCTCTCTTAAGTTGATGGTAACTTAATTTTGAACGCATTTCAAAACTTGATACTTTTATTCACACCCTCTGTTTTAGATTTTTGATGACACATTTCATAACTTTTTTATATTCCCCTAATTATTGTATTTTAAATTACAATTTTGTCTTTTACCCTTAACACTTGCTTTTTAAGAAGCTTATCTACTACCTTTATTATTTATTTACCTTTACTGCTGAGATTTTTATTTTCATGTTGTATTAATTAGTGTCTTTCTTTTTTAGCTTAGAGAAGTCCCTTTAGACTTTCTCGTAAGGCCAGTTTAGTGGAGATGAGCTTCCTTAGATTTTGCTTACTTTGAAAACTCTTCATCTTTCCTTCAACTCTGAATGATAACTTTGTTGGGAAAAGTATTCTTGGTCGGCAGTTTTTTCCTTTCAGTGTTTTGAATATTATTCCACATCTTTCTGGTTTGTGTAATTTCTGCTGAAAAATCTGCTAATAGCCTTACTGGGTTTCCCTTATATATAATTTTTTTTCTCTTGCTGCTTTTAAGATTCTCTATTTGTCTTTACCTTTATCATTTTAATTATAATTGGTTTTGGTGTATTTATTTTCAGGTTCATCTTATGTGGAACTCTCTGGGATTTCTGAACCTGCGTGTCTGTTTCCTTCTCTAGATTAGGGAAATTTTTAGCCATTATTTCTTCAACAAATTTTTCTAGCCCTTTTCTCCCTCTTCTCCTTCTGAGGCTCCTGGAATTCAAATGTTATTCCACTTGATGCTCTCCCAGAGGTCCCTCAAGGTATCTTGTCTTTTAATTCTATTTTCATCCTGCTGCTTGAGTGTTTTCCATTGCTATCTTCCAGCTTGCTGCTTCTTGCCTCTAATTCATGCATTCTGCTGTTGAACCCCTTATTTTTTAGTTCAGTTATAACTTAGCTTTGGTACTTTCTTATATTTCCTACCTTTTTGTTGAAGTTCTTGCTGTGTTCAACCATTTTTACCCCCACAATTGGTGAGCAACTTTACAACCATTGCCTTGAACTCTTTATCAGGTAGACTGCTTCTCTCCATTTTCCTAAGGTCTTTTTTCTGTGATTTACTATGGTTTTTTGGTTTAGAATCTTTCTTCTCATTTTGCCTGTCTCTCTGTGTTTATCTCTATTCATTAGGTATAACGGTTAACTCTTTCAGTCTTGAGGTAGTGGGCTTGTGTAAGAGGGTTTCATGTGGCCCCCAAAACAGTCTTCTCTGGCTACTGACCCAAACCCTCTATGGACATCCCTCATGGGGGCTCTATGTCTTCACTGTCTATAATAGGGACACACCTACTGTATGGGATAGATGAGGCTCGGGGTACTCAGCCAGCCCAGCTCTAGGTTGGTGGGCTGACTGGGTAAAGCAGGAGTTGGGATGTTTACCTGATTCAGTTGCGGCTTGTCTGCTACATTGGGAAGGTGGAGCTCAGGGAACCTGCCCTCCTGTTTGCATCTTGGCTGCTGAATGGGAAGGATGGGGCTCAGAAAGCTTGCCTATCCTAGTTGTGGTCAGATCTCTGCACAGGGTGGGAGGGGTGCAGAGTACTTATCCAGCCTGGTTACAGTGCAAGGTGGACAGAGCATGCCCTTTGGTGCTAGCAGGCTAGAGAAAGAGCATGGAAAATGGCACTCACTGATTCTGTCATCAGCAAGTTAGGATAAGAGTACAAAAATGGTGCCCACCAGAGCTTGTATTTCTGGATAAAGTCCCTGCACGTTCCTACCTCTCCAGAAGCCATTTTAAACTTACTAAGTGGGTCTTCTGTGCTTATATTCTGGGTACTCTTCATTCTGTTCCTTTTGTGCTGGATCTCAGGACACATGGGTTTGCACACAAGGCCTATAAGAGTGGGATCTCTCTTCCCTACAGTTCCGTGTTTCTCTTGGTCTCAATCCTGATTGGTTTTCAAAACCAGATGCTTAGAGATCTTGTCTTCCCAGTGCCAGTCCTCTGGGTCAGCACGCCTGTTCTGTAACTCAATCCCTTCACTCATTAAGGATGTACTCTTCATTTTTGGGATCTCTCTCAATTGTGGAATTAACATGTCTGGGGTAAGGCATGTCTCTACCTTTCCTACCCTACTCTTTGGTCCTTTGTTATGTGGTGCTGTGTCCAGTGCTAAGATCCTTTTCTTTAGAAATTATTCTATATGTAGCTATAAATTTATTGTATCCATGGGAGGAAAGGAGTTCAGGGTCCTCCGTGACCAATTTGAAACCTCTAACTCTATTTTTAATTTAAATATGTAATTTTTTGGTTGATTTTAAATTTTTAAATATTAACTCCTACAAAACAGGTACACTGGTCTATTTCTCAGTCTTCATTGTCATATATTGCTTAACCAAAACTATCCAAGGTAGACTACTAAAAGCAAAAAGGGTTAAACATCACAACTAACCTTTTAAACTATAAAAACATTTCTTACAACATGCTTTAGAGCCAAAGGAGATTTCCTTACTTCAGTTCTAAGTTTTTTCCAAAGCCCAGGTACCTAGGTAACAATCATTCCAGAGAGTTTCTCAGAATTGTCTTTTAGCTTTTTGTTAGATGTTCAAAAAAATTTTTGAAAGAAGTTGTTTAAAAGAAGTGTATGTGATTTTATAAAAGCTAAAATGTTATTCTCTTCTATTTTAGACTGAGTCTTACAACTCATTAAAGCCTTTCACAACTTGTCATGATAACTGATGTCTGCTTCAGAATTTCAGGGTAGCCCAACAGCATGGACTGAGCATTACAAAACTTAAGTAAGTAACAGTAAGACCTTTTTCTCTTGACATCATCAATTTAATCTAGAGTTATCAAGAAATTACCACTTACTTATGGCTACTAGCATATGGGCCATCTTGATGTTGTTATAAATCCAGCAAGCTCCTCTAGCTCCACATTCATTAATATCCCACAGAATACATGTGCTGTCAATTGTAAAACCAAATATAATTGGTCCAGGTATTGTGCCTAGAAGAATTTTATGTGAAATATACAATCAGTAAATATTACAGTCTCTAATTAATAGGTTTTTATTATAAGTGGTCATAAATATATTTTATATAAACAATAATAAAAACTAATCTGCCCATATACAAATCAATCAAGTCATGTACAAGTAAAAGGGATAGAAAGAAATTCAGATAAAACATTCTGAAATAATTATATAATCATTATATACTTCCAATCAATTCAGAAAGTAATTATTTACATTAAAAAAATCTGGTATTTATTTGGTTAACACTTAGCTAGGTATTTTAATCCATAGACTTCCTAATTTACTGAATGTGCCTTTGAAATTAGTTATTCTACTTCTTTTTAAGATTTATCTATTTATTTTAGAGAAATTGAGAGGGTGAGCACAGGGAAGCAGAGAGGAAGAGAAACTTTAGCAGACTCCTTGCTATGCTCAGAGCCTGACACAGGGCTTGACCTCATGATGCTGAAATTATGACCCAAGCCAGAATCAAGAGTCAGATGCTTAGGGGCACCTGGGTGGCTCAGTGGGTTAAAGCCTCTGCCTTCGGCTCAGGTCATGATCCCAGGATCCTGGGATCAAGTCCCCCACATTGGGTTCTCTGCTCCACAGGGAGCCTGCTTCCTCCTTTCTCTGTCTGCCTCTCTGTCTACTTGTGATCTCTCTCAAATAAATAAATAAAATCTTTAAAAAAAAAAAAAAAGAGTCAGATGCTTAACCAACTGCACTACCCAGGGACCCCAGCTATTCTACTTCTTAAAAATCAAAATTATTTGTATGTGTTATGTGTTTGTGTACGTGCGTGCATGACAGCGCAACTGTGTATATGTACACACACACACACATCAACATGCCTGGGAATACTATTTCAAACACACCCCCCCTCCCTTGCATGAAGTCATGAGGTACTAAACTTTAATATATTTAAGGAGTTTACGACTGATACAAATCAAATACATTTCTTAGACAAAGATTTCAGCTACATCCAGCTTGTTCCTTCATGACCTGCAACAGAGCAGTCAAAGGAGCACTGGACTGAGGATAAGGATACCATTCTTCTAGTCTCATTTTTACCACAAATTGTATAACTATGGACAAATTCTTAAATGTCTCAGAGCTTTAATTTATTCATCTGAAAGGGGGAAAGTTGGTCTATGTGATCTCTATTGTCCCTGCTTTAGATTTTGTTTTTATAAATGATCTCAGTATTATGTATATAATATTGTGGGTATAATCATATAATTATATGTATAACACAGTATTTCTGTGCTTCTACATCTTGCTACATATTTCTACATATTCTTTCTACAATAGCTTCCATAAAATCTTCCATCAATTCTCAATTACCCACAATACTATGTCATATTTTCATTTAAATGTTTTAACTCATTATTTTTCATTGTTGATGCAACATAATTATGTCCCAAATGGAGATAAATGCTGGGAGAAAAGGAATTACCAGAGTTAAAAGTATGATTTCATCATAATTTATGTTGGTAATAGGCTTTACATGGATAGAAAAAAGATTTATGTATTTTACTATGCTCTATTAAACATATGTTCATGATCCTCTGTATTTTAAATAAATATGACATACTCCTGAAAGTTATATTTGGGGTTTTTTGTGTGTGTTTTTTTAAAGATTTTATTTATTTATTTGACACAGAGAGAGAGATCTCAAGTAGGTAGAGAGGCAGGTAGAGAGAGAGGGGGAAGCAGGCTCCCCGTTAGCAGAGAACCCAATGTGGGGATCAATCCCAGGAACTCTGAGATCATGACCTGAGCCGAAGGCAGAGCCTAAGCCACTGAGCCACCCTGGCACCCCTAAAGTTATATTTGTAGTAGAATATAGAATAGAATTGGAAACAACAGTTAACCAATCAGGTAAGTGAAAAGAAAGCCATTATTTTCTTACGTGATATATAAACAATACTACATATTAAATATTAGAAAACAGCTTTTTTCAATGACAATTATATAGTTTTCCATGACATTTATATTAATTATTTTCTATGTACATACTGTGAGGACACCAATAGCACTAATGAACAAAAATAACCAACAGTCACCAATGAATTAAGAAAAACGGCATACCTAATAATCGAAGCAGCATAAACTGTATTCCCAATGCTAGGGACCGCTGCCTGTGATCAACACACCTGGAGATATCAAATACATGTTAAATCAAAAGTGGCTGTATATTATATTTACTCTTTGAGCAAATTTATTTTTATACCAGCTTAGCATTTCTAGATTAAAGTAAATTTTATATGCATGAAATAAACTATTTGTAACAGCTCATATACAGTTCAGCCTTTTGGAGTTACAAAAAAAGTTATAAAAGAAGAAAAATGACATGTGAACTAAAATACTACAAATACAAGTAACAACAAAAGGGTCAAATAAAGTTTAACAAATGTATTGAATATATATGAATTGTATCAAATGTAAAAAAGAAAGGATATTTATTAGTAAGAATTATTTTTAACTATCCCTTAAGTCACAAGCAAATAATTCCTACTCTAACTTACTAACTTTGAGACAGAAGTCATACCTACAGGATAATGTACAAATGTGGGTCAATATAAAACAGATGCTGAGGCTCAATCTTATTTTAAGTAACAATTATCAACGATGAATGAAACGTGATGCTGGCACATAAGAGTTAGGAGAAAAGAGATCAACATGCAGTTGAAAGGTAATGCAGATAATTTTTCAAAAGTGAAGTTTTGGGGCGCCTGGGTGGCTCAGAGGGTTAAGCCTCTGCCTTCGGCTCGGGTCATGATCAAGCCCCGTGTCGGGCTCTCTGCTCCGCAGGGAACCTGCTTCCTCCCCTCTCTCTCTCTCTGCCTGCCTCTCTGCCTACTTGTGATTTCTCTCTCTCTGTCAAATAAATAAAATCTTTAAAAAAAAAAAGTGAAGTTTAAAAAGAAACATTTTCTCAATTCTCTAAATAACTCCAAAGTCCACATGAGATCATCTTAACAGACAACTTAATAGTTTTAGACTGAATCTCTAATAAAATTTCCAATTGACAAATAATTTTGTGAAAAGGTAGTATGGGGGAACAAAAACTGAAGAGTAAAAAAGCTAGAGTTTGTTAGGAAAGACTGATGAACTTAAGAAAGAGCAGACAGAAAATATTTTTATCAAGTGATGTAGAAGGAGAAAGAGCAACCTGAATGAAGCTCAGAGACTATTAAGAGCCGGGGGGCGGTTAGCTTCTCATCCAGCAGAGCACTGTTTACAGGACGGCTGGAATATCCGTCACCACACCTACTACGTTAAGGTAGGATTCTGTCATTCTGACTCTGACACAGGTGTAACGCACTGTATTTCCATCATGCTCAAACACAGTCCAACAGATTCAACTGAAGCCTCACGAAAGAGGCAGAGAAACAAAAGTCACATATATTCCAGATAGGCAATATTAAGACATTTTCACATACATGATCGTATTTAAACCTCTTTCCTCTGGGGTTCGATGAAGTAGCTTTTCCAGGCCATGGAACTAACGATTTTATGAGAACCAAATTAATATTGGAGCCAATGGTCAAAAGAAGCCCAACTGAACCCTTGAGTCCATATTCTTTTCAACGACCACATCTTAGGGATGGCAAATTTCACAATATAATACATACCTTAGGATGGACACAGTTATAGGAGTACCAGCCATAAATGTAAAGACAATTGTAGCAAACAAAATGCCAAGGAAAATGGGCAACTTTGCACATCGATTTTCACATTTTCCAGCTTTAGCTTCTAAATCAAAATTTGCCAGAGTAGGTGTCATTTCTGTATTCTTTGCAATACAGGAACAGTTGTAATATACCTAGAAATATTAGACAAGAAAATATTGAAAGTACATATCTTGAAAACAGAAAACATATTTTTAAAGATCTATTTATTTGAGAGAGAGAGAGAGAAAGAACAATGGGGGAAGGGACAAAAGAAGAGGGAGAGAGAGAAAATCCTCAGTCTCCCAGCCGACCACAGATCCCAACATAGGGCTCCATCCTAGAACCCCGGAATCACGACCTGGGCCAAAATCCAGAGTCAGCCACTTAATTGATGAGGCCATCGAGGTGCCCCTCTCAAAAACATATTTTATCATTTTAAGTTAGGTGCTCTCTAGAGATGGCAAACATTTTACATAGTCTTAACCTGTACACAACAAATGATGCTGAGGAAGAGTAATTAACTCTTGGTCATATTTATGGTCTGTATTTGAGTTTTGTGTTCATTGATTCAAATCATAACCTACTATTGATTATGACTTATAAAATAAATTGACAAGAATATAACAATTACCAGATCTCATATTCTAGACTACTTTTAATGGATCATAATTGTTCAAATAGTTTTCTAATATAGAAGGCAAAGAAGCATGTAGGGAGACAATCTCACTCTCTGCATTAGTTAGAAAGGAAAAACACTGTAATTTCAACAAGCCCCACGCCTGAGTGACTCAGTGGGTTAGGGCCTTTGCCTTCAGCTCCGGTCATGATCTCGGGGTCCTGGGATCGAGCCCCGCATCAGGCTCTTTGCTCAGCGGGGAGCCTGCTTTCCTTCCTCTCTCTGCCTGCCTCTCTTCCTACTTGTGGTCTCTCTCTGTCAAATAAATAAAAATAAAATATTAAAAAAAAATTAAGTAATATATTACAAGTCTCTAGGGGGGGAAAAATGCTATTTTCAACTAAACTACTACAACTTTTCTAAACTTTTTGTAATTGCTTTACTGAAAGGAAACTATATGCCTTCTAAGATGACATATGTATGATAAAAAAAACTAGAAGTTATTACTTCATTATCCTGAAGCCTATTTTATATGTAAGTATAAAATATTAACTGTTTAATAAAAATATACATATAAATAATATAAAGTATTAAAAGGTAACATGTTAAAAGGTCACCAGTATCACTTTTATAGGAAAAGAACTGAGAGTTTTAAAAAGTTTGTAAGGCATAATTATTTTTTTGGGGTTTTTTTTTGTTTTTTTTTTTTTAAGATTTTATTTATTTGTCAGAGAGAGGGAGAGAGAGCGAGCACAGGCAGACAGAAGCAGAGAGAGAAGCAGGCTCCCTGCCGAGCAAGGAGCCTGATGTGGGACTCGATCCCAGGACGCTGGGATCATGACCTGAGCCGAAGGCAGCTGCTTAACCAACTGAGCCACCCAGGCGTCCCCATAATTATTTTTTTAAAAAGTTTTTTACACCTCAATTCTAGCCTTACTATAAATCTTTTTAGACGTTTCGGGCCCCAATAAAGTCAGAGTAAAGCTAAAGAAATCAAAGGGAAATGGTTCCTTTACTATTCTGAAGGCCAGAAACCTTTTCTCAGTGCTAAAGGCAATCTAAAGCTACTGGCACTGATTCAGGATGTCCAAATATGCAGATGACACTCCCAAAATGGAATTTTACATATTCAACTGGATATATAAAATAATAAAGAAATACAGCCTTTTAACATTTTAAGAGAAAAGTTTTCTATCTCAAAGTAAATGTACACCTCTCTTACATAAAAATATATACAATTTTGTTTGCACTATAACTATACCTAGCTGTCAGTCAATATCTGTTTTGTTGTTTGGGTCACTAGCATAAAATATAAGACTAATATTTTTGTGAACAAATGTACATAGGTATTTACTATATTATTAACAATGTATTTTGCCTATTTGAAACATGACATTAAGAAAAACAAAAATCCTGTGAAAAAATGAGTTGTTACATGGACTAAATGGACATGAGAAAGCCAGAATGAATAGAAAATATGGAAGTCAAAATAATCCGTTTTTCCTAAATAATCCTAGAAGATTAATTTGCTAGTTAAGATGGTAATTATAGTATTTGAAGAAAAATATAAATATCAAATTAATCATCTCAAAATAACCCATACCAATTAAAATGTGCACAGGCTATTAGATTTTTTTTCTTTTTGGGGGGGGTGGTTTCTGTATGCAGGGTAGTATTTGTGTCTGACATTTTCAGTTATGTGAGTAAAACCCTACAAATATCTCCTTGTTGTAATCTTTTTCTAAGTAGAGTTAGTCAATAACACTTCTTAATCATATTTTAGACACAAGAAAACAATACCTATATATCTGCCTCTCAAAGGAATATTTAGCTACCTTACACTTATTTCTGACTCTGTAATATGCATCATGCTCACTGGCAGAATTCGATTCCTTGTAACTGACACAAACACGTAATTTTCTCAATCTGTTTTGAAACTAAAGCAATCCCAGATGTCTACGGGTTTGAAGATGTCTACTGTTGAAGTCAACAGACTTGAGACCTCAAAAATCTTCCTGATCCCTTTTATTTTTCAGAGACACCTAATGGTAATGATCTAATTAGTTTAATCCAAGGATTAAAACTGCACATATGGCATCCACGTCTATTAGGTCTACCATGAGTCACCACAGACGTCTCTTCCACCATATTTTTCAATGTTCTTAGATGATCCTTTAAAAAATCTATAAGCTAGGTAATATGAAAAAAATGTACATTGTTTCTCATATTCTTAACTTCCTTCAGGAAGATCAAATCCTAGTAGGTTCAGACAAACTTCCACTGTATTTATTATACATAAGACCATTAAAGCTATGTATGTATATGTACATGAACATACATAGATTTATGTATGTATTTATGAACATACAAATGTGTTCAACCACACACACACACACACACACACATCCATGTTGGTCTTAGAAGAAATCTAAAGTAATTTTATGGGGCATTTCAATTATCTATTTCTACTTATTTACATAGAAATCTTTTCTTGCAATCTTAAACTTCTCTTTATATGGGAAAACGAATGCCATTTCATTATTCTCCATTTCAAATATTCAAGACTGTGCTGTTTTATCATATAATTCTTACATATTTTATTCATTGTGATGTCTTCTATAATAGTATATACTTCCCTTATGTCTTCTTAAAGTTATCACATTATCCATTAATGCATAACATATGTACTATAAATAATCTGAATGTTATTTTTGCCCCTAATGCTTAAATTTAGCTAAGATGAAATCCAATAAAATTGGAGAAATTGGAGGGGGAGATGAACCATGAAAGACTGTGGACTCTGAGAAACAAACTGAGAGTTTTGTAGGGGAGGAGGATGGGGGGTTGGGTGAGCCTGGTGGTGGGTATTAAGGAGGACACTATTGGAACACTGGGTGTGATGCATAAACAATGAATCTTGGAACACTGAAAAAAAAAATAAAATAAAATTACTAAAAAATAAAATAAAATAAAACAGCTCCCAACCATAAAAAATAAAATTCTATTGGATTCTCTTAAACCATTTAACTGTTTAAAAAAATCCTATCTAGGTAAACTAATATGAATTTTAATCTAGAATTAAAAATAAATTTGTATTTGAAAATTAATGATATGAGTATTTTAAAATGAATCCATGGTACATCAAATAAAACACAAATATTTACTATGCTTCTATTATTATATACATGGTATTTAGTAAGACTAGACATTCTCTGACTTCTAGGAGCATAAAGTATGGCTGAGAAAAAAATAAAACTATAAAAATGTAAATATTTCACTACTATCAGAAGTAATGTTACAAAGATGAATGTGAATAACTGAAAAATTGATTTTTTCACATTAGGAGTGTCTGAGATATAAAGGAAGAAGAGTCTTTTTCAGCTGTGTGCTCAGGGACTTAAAATACATACACAGAAGGACACTTGAGTGGCTCAGTGGGTTAAAGCCTCTGCCTTCTTCGGCTTGGGTCATGATCCCAGGGTCCTGGGATGGAGCCCCACATCAGGCTCTATGCTCAGCAGGGAGCCTGCTTGCCCCCCCAACCCCGTCTACCTCTCTGCCTAGTTGTGATCTCTGTCAAATAAATAAATAAAATCTTTAAAAAAATATATATATATATATATATTAAAGTAAGAATGCTTTGCATGAACTCTACCCTCTTAACAAATTTAAAGCGTACATTATTATTGATAATAGGTGCAATGTTGTACAGCAGATCTCTAGAGTTATTCATCTAACTAGACTGAAACTTTATGTCTGGCTTCTGAATGAAGGAGTAGCGTGAGCAAGGGAAGATCAAGCCCTACATAATTCCACTAGAGGGATAAAGATGGCTATCCATACATATACAAACACACAGCCTCATTAAAGCAAAGTAGAAGACACAAGTTACCTTTAGATGTCTTTTTGAAATATAATTTTTACAACCTGCAAAGCAGGGAGAAAAATACTGGATTCCATCTCCTCCACAGACAGGATAATAATAAGATCGCAGGCAGTTACAATTACTATTACAAGGAGCAGTCAAGTTTCCCAGTTTTCCTGTCCTGTCGACAAGAAATGAAATAAGGGCAAATTACCTATGTTATAACTTTTAATGAGCAGTTCAGAAGCTTTGCTATATCTTGCCGTTCCACCAATTATTTACTTGCTCAACACATATTTAATTACTTAACAAATAAAACAAACAAAATATTTGCCTTTTCACATAGAATTTAATTTCTTATGGGAGAGAAAGAGGCAGTATAAACAATACTTATATAATGTATGTCAGTGATAAGAAAAACAGGCAGGGTAAGCAAATAAAACAACGTTTCTCCTTTGGCACTAGATTATTTTTTTCCAAGAGGTGGTGGGGAAGGGAGGGATGATTTTGTGGATTGTAGGATGTTTAGCAACATCTCTGGTCCTTACACACTAGATGCCAGTAGTATCCCTCAGTTACGACAACCAAAAGGTCTGCAGACACTACCAAATTCCTCTGGGGTGTTGGCAAAATTTTAAAACTAGAAGGATGATATTTGCAAATGACAGTACAGACAAAAGGTTGATATCCAGGATCTATAAAGAACTCTTCAAACTCAACACACACAAAACAGATAATCATGTCAAAAAATGGGCAGAAGACATGAACAGACACTTCTCCAATGAAGACATACAAATGGCTCTCAGACACATGAAAAAATGTTCATCATCACTAGCCATCAGGGAGATTCAAATTAAAACCACACTGAGATATCACCTTACACCAGTTAGAATGGCCAAAATTAGCAAGACAGGAAACAACATGTGCTGGAGAGGATGTGGAGAAAGGGGAACCCTCTTACACTGTTGGTGGGAATGCAAGTTGGTGCAGCCACTTTGGAGAACAGTGTGGAGATTCCTTAAGAAATTAAAAATAGAGCTTCCCTCTGACCCTGCAATTGCACTATTGGGTATTTACCCCAAAGATACAGATGTAGTGAAAAGAAGGGCCATTTGTACCCCAATGTTTATAGCAGCAATGGCCACGGTCGCCAAACTGTGGAAAGAACCAAGATGCCCTTCAACGGACGAATGGATAAGGAAGATGTGGTCCATATACACTATGGAGTATTATGCCTCCATCAGAAAGGATGAATACCCAACTTTTGTATCAACATGGACAGGACTGGAAGAGATTATGCTGAGTGAAGTAAGTCAAGCAGAGAGAGTCAGTTATCATATGGTTTCACTTATTTATGGAGCATAATAAATAACATGGAGGACATGGGGAGATGGAGAGGAGAAGGGAGTTGAGGGAAATTGGAAGGGGAGGTGAATCATAAGAGACTATGGACTCTGAAAAACAACCTGAGGGTCTTGAAGGGGTGGGGGGGGGTGGGAGGTTGGGGGAACAAGGTGGTGGGTATTAGGGAGGGCACATATTGCATGGAGCACTGGGTGTTGTGCAAAAACAATGAATACTGTTATGCTGAAACGAAATTAAAAAAAATAAAATGACTATTAAAAGTTAAAAAAAAGAGTGTATGTACTGAGATGAGCACTGAGTAATATATAGAATTCTTGAATTACTAATTGTACATCTGAAACTAATATAACAATGTATGTTTATTATGTTGGAATTAAAATTTAAAAATAAAAAACTAAAAATACTGAATAAAGGTTTATAAAATACACACACACACAAAAAAAAAAAAAAAACTAGAAGGATGAATAAAATAATGGCATTCAATATAGTCATTTTATCAGTGGGAAAACTAGGGCCCTAAGAGATTATGTTACTTTTCTGTCTTTGCCAAAATCCTGGTTCCCAGGCTCAGTTGTGCTCCACGCTGCTTCTTAATAGGATGCAATATCTTTGGTAAGGTAAAGGGTTACCTTAAGCAAAGACATTTCTCCAGTTCTTACTTATTCATTCACTCAACCAATAAACACTGAGCAAATGCTGGGCCCTATGTTAGGTATCAGGAATACAAAGCTGAGTAAGGTCCTCAAAGATCTCACAGTCTAGGAGCAGAGATGGACACAGATAATTAGACACACTAACATGGTTGAGTAGCTACAGGTATTTACAAAGTGTACTTTAGAAGCACTGAAGAAGGTCAAGGCAAAGTCTGGGTGAGTGTCTTTAGGAGCTTCTCTCTGAGCAAATCTTAAATGATGAGTAACGGCTGGATATATGGGGAATGTGTAGGATACTTAGGGAAGCTGGTACGAAGGTGTAAAGGTGAGAAATAGGATCCTCTACAGACAAATATGAATGATGCCTGAGGCAGTGAATGATCGGAAATGTAGCTAGAGGGGTCAGGGACCAGATTATTGGGGGCTTTAATCTATTTTTGAAAAGTAATCAAAGTAGTTTCACACTGGGAAGTGATACCGTCAAAAGCACGTGTTAAAGAAAGAACGCCAATAGTGACACGGGGTAATGAATTTAAAGGAAGGAGACAAATCACAATATCCCAGGCACTAAGTTATGACAATAGACAACATGCAGGAGAACCAAAATAGAACACTTGATTAAGGGAGACAGATTTGAAAAACATCCTGGATGTAGAATCATCCAAAAGATGAGATGCACGATTTGGTATTTTAAGATGGGAACAGGATGAAACAGTTGAGAGTGACTTCTACTGTCTAACTTGAGTGTTTTGCAGTTTTATACACATTGAGGTTAAGAGTCTTAAAATTTGGCGAAGAAATCTGGCCTGCAGCTGGATATTTTAATATCGTTTGCATAGAGATGTGGCTGACGCCGTGATAATGGTAAGATCAGCCATATGAGGAGCACAGAGAGAGAGGAGTACAGAGGTCTCAGGAGTCTGCTTACTTCATGAATACACAGTGAGCTCCAATGATGTGCTAGACTCTACTTTAAGTGATGGAAATAAACCTAAAAGAAATAAAGAGAGACAAAGATAGAGATAGAGAAAGGGAAGAAGAAAGGGAAAAGGCAGGCGGGGGTGGACAGAAGGAAAGGGATAATAAAACCCCTCTTCATAGAAACCCTGAAGCTAACTTCCTTGCACTGGAGGTCAGAATCAGTAAAGAGGGCTTCATCTAAAGATCAGAAGGTAATAACTGCTCTATTAGAAAGCGAGGGTATGTGAGGGGTAGGTGGAGAAGAAGGAGCTCATGAAAGAAACAGACTGAAGGACACAAAACACATTGGAAGCAAATCAGGGGAAGTTTGAAGGAAAGGTGATCAAAGAGCAAACTCCTAAATAATTTGTCACTCTGCCTGGAGTCTCTTCTCCTGATTGATTCCACGGGCTGCTGCTAGATTTCTTTGTCAAGCACTCTTTTACTCACAAGAAAAAGCAGTCTGGTATTCCTACAACTAGCTTACTGTACAGGTACACAAGTACAGCGACGAGAAAAATACTATCCCTTCAATCCTAGAAACAGCCTCTATACATTTTCTTTTCAACTTTTTATTTATTTATTTATTTATTTATTTGTCAGAGAGAGAGAGAAAGAGAGAGCAAGCACGTGCACAAGCAGGCAGAGTGGCAGGCAGAGGCAGAGAGAGAAGCAGGCTCCCCGTGAAGCAAGAAGCCCGATGTGGGGCTCGAGCCCAGCACCCTGGGATCATGACCTGAGCCAAAGGCAGAGGCTTAACCGACTGAGCAACCCAGGTGTCCTGAGCCACTATACATTTTTAAATTTAAATTTTCCAATATATAATTCTCACATTACCAATGACTACTGAGAACATGAAAATATAAAATATGATGAGAACTTCAGTAGAAACAGAGAAATGCAGCATATATTCCTTACTTTCAAGGCTATATAAGCCACTGAAGCCTACATATTTTCTAAAGATGTAATGCCTGAGATAAAGGGGGAACTATTATTAGGAAAAAAACCAATGCTTGCAAAGTTTATTAAAGGGTCTTAATAGACACATAGTATTTTTTAAAAATATAAAATATTTTAAATTTAAAATTTTTGAGTATTTAAAACATAGCATGTGTATAAATGCACACATCCATATATATGAGTAACATGTTTGTCACAAATAGAATTTAAATGTTAATTTCTTATTCAAATCCAAACTATTCTATAATTAGGCCTCTCCCATAAGCAAAGATTCCCCTAAACCTATTATAACATCCTAATAGGTATGCTTCTTTAAGGTGCTGTTTCATATAAGCAAAGACCAGATATACAAAAAATACTATGTGTACTTACTACAGTATTTCATATTTTATGAGGTTCCAAGTATAAAGTAAAACAAAATCACCACCACTAACACTTATTGCCAAAACAGACCCAAACTGCCTGTAGATTGTCAAGGCAGTAAGAGAATTATGGGAAGTTTTAATAATTAACAGATTCTAGAAACGACAGTCTCCTTCAATTGCTGTGCCCATATTAAACATTTAAGAATGAATTTATGTAGAATATTATAAATACTAATAGTATTCCCTGAAATAATCAGTATTGCTGATTTTAAGTTATATATATATATATATATATATATATATATATATATAAAAATATATATAAATATGGCTGTTTGACGGGGTTTTCAATGAACTTATCGATAAGCCTAACTCATTAATTCAGTCAAAAAAGCAGTTTTTAACCAGCTGTGATTACACGGCAAGGGCAAAAATTCGCATTGCCTCACTCTACTAGAAACTCTACATTTTCATAACTTCTTTCTTCCACTAAGCTTCTTAGTCTATTCTTCTTCCAAATATACTTTTTCATATACATGTGTTTCTTGGATGAGACTATACTGACTAGCTGCCCATGCCGTGTACATTTTAATATATAGCACACAGAGATAAAACTGAGAATTTGGGACCACAGAGACAAAACAATCTGACAATGTCTCATCCCGTTTGTGACATTAAATTCTGTCTCTATCTATATTTACACCTAAACACACACACCCCGCTCCAGCTGACACCTTCTCACTTGTCTTCCTTCCTGTCCATAGACTAAGGACAACTTGACTGGTAGTAATTCGTGTTTAAGGTTGAAAAATATCAAATAGATTCACATCTACCTCATTTATTTTTCAAAGTGATTAACTAGTGCTAAACTTTCTAGAACTTTCTGTTCTTCTAAAAGGAACATACAAAAAACCAGTGGTTTCCTGGGATATGCTGGGGCAAAGTTTGCAGGTGTGAAAGGTCTGCAGAGCTCACCTCTATCCACCTTTGGACATTGCCAGGTACTTTTTTATTTATAGGCACATGACTTAAGTCCCATTCAAACTGGTAACTGAACCTAGCCTTTACTTTCTAGCTTTCATCGCTAACATATTCCCTTTGCCTCTCTCTCTTCTCAAAGCTCTTTTTATCTTTCAAGGATATTTAAGCCCATACCCTTCCTGAATCTTATTAAATGAAACTGAAAAGCTCTCTTTCTTTTGAATTTCATAGCCCTTTGTATGTCTCCCTTTACCTAATGCATTGTTCATTTACCATTTTGTTTCCCAATCTCTCCAGCTACATTGTAAACTCCTTTAGAATACAGATTCTGTCAAAAAGGTCAGCTAGAGGATGGAGTCAACAAATGTTGAATAAATGTAATGGAAATGAACTTAACATTGCTCAGCATCTCAATGTAGACAGAAATGAACAGCAGCTACAAATCTTAATCGCTACTAGCAAACTCATCCAAACAAACTACATTCTGTTTAAGTTATCAGAATGCCATATTCTACAAAACTGTGGAGTCCTTGACCTGGATGGATTGACAGTTCACTCATCAGCCTCAAACACATGCAATGAAACAATACAGCAGGCTATAAATACACCACTGTGCAATGCCCTCCTGCCTGATCCCCTAACTCACGGTTTAGGATTTCAAAACCAAACAAACAAGGCAAAGAAAGATAAAATGATCACACCACTTATAAGTAAAAACATATTTACAGGTCAGAACAAGAAGAAGCCATTTATTTCTCTACGATAAACATGAACTCCTATAGGAGAAACATTCATACATACATAAGAAACAGTAATCATTACTATAACCTCGGACTACCTCCATTTTAATCTCTCTCCTAGACTATTTTCAACCTACCTAATACATGAATTTCATCATAGGGAGTCACCTCTATTTTTAAAGACTTAAATCAATAGCAACATAAAATGTGAAATTCTCCCTAGAACGTGAATCCCTTCAGGGGATTCAAGATTCTGTTATATTCATCTCTGTATCCCTGAACATAGTACCCAGGATGGAATAGATGCTCCTTAAAATTGCTCTCCGAATAAATACCCAATATTTAGTAAGATGTCAATTATCTAAATGAAACAAAACAAACCTACATTTTTTTTTAATAGGAGAAAGTCTTCCAATTTAAATAAAGACGATCTTTCATTATTTGACTCAAGAAAGCAAAGACTTAGAAATATGCACATTGTGTAGATAGGAGTGATTCCATCATACTAAATGGGAAGAGGAAGTAAAAAGGACATGCTGATGAAAGAGCTGGGCAAAAGCGCCAGGGTAGCTCAGTTGGTTGGGTGACTGCCCTCGGCTCCGGTCATGATCCCAGAGTCCCAGGATCGAGTCCTGCATCAGGGCTCCCAGCTCAATGGGGAGTCTGCTTTTCCCTCTGACCTTCTTTCCTCTCATGTTCTCTCTCTCTCTCAAATAAATAAATAAAATCTTAAAAAAAAAAAAAGAACTGGGCAAACTCCAGTTATATTTCAATAAAGAACAGATGTAATTATTATTAAAAAAAAGAAATATGCACATTGTTTATTACCCTGATATTAATACCAAAAACACTGAAATATATTTACCCATTATATAATTCAGACACACCAGCAAATGGCTCATTTTCACAGTTGGCATAAACAAATACAAAACTCAGTGCAAACGCAACTAAAGATGTGAGCAAAGCAAACTTCATTGAGTTTTTACATGTCATTTTGAGCTTTGAAACAAGGATACCACCTAAAATCTGACCAAGAGCGGCTCCAGGAATTAAAACAGCCCCTGATGAGAAAAAAAACAAAACACAGAAAGTAAGAACACATACAAGTGTACTCAGTTACTCAGATGACAATTGGAAAACAAGCAAACATCAAAAACAAGTATTGTTTTAACATATGACTTACTACGACATGATTTAGAAACCTATGAATAAAATAATGGTTATGTCAAGAGATTAATAAAATTAATATGCTGAATATTAATATCAGCAAATATTCTCTTTAGCTACACAGCCTCTGTATTTCTCATTCATACAACAGACTAATATCAGAAAATCAGAAACTTGTATCAAAATCAGTGGGGTTTAAATTTTAAAAAGTGGGGCTATCCAGAGTATACACTATTCTAACAAGCACTTAATGTGGTAAAGTAAAATTATTCGATTAAACTCGAATAAAGAGGAAAATGGTTTACCTGCAAGGGTGGCTGCAAAGCTGGAAGACAATCCAAACTGATTTTCTATAAATTTAGGTAAAAATGTAGCAAACCCAGTAGTAATTAAGGCTTCTGAAGAAGTTGAAATAACTAAACACATAAAGACAGCATTCCCCATCAAATTCTAAGGAAAAAATAGTTCATCAAATGAGTAACTATGATTATACTGCAAAATTAAGCATTAGAATAGCAGCATGATAAAATGACAAAATTTTAATAAATACAGCATATTTATAAAACTTCAACATTTTCTCCAGTATAAAAGCATAAATATGGAATATTAATAGCTTTACATATATTACATTGAGAACACTGATATGTGCAGGACCCAGAGAACTGACAGGTGATTCATTAAGAGGGTGACTGTGCCTTATCATATACAGAGACTGAGTAAAGCAGGTAAAAGCAGGCATGGAAAGGTTCCCTTCCCCCGTCTACTATAAATCTCCATATATTAAATCTACCTCTTGTCTGATTTATTTTACTGTGTTTTGAACTTCCATGTCTAATAAATGAACTCGGCTATAAGCACAGATGAGAATGGTCTCACCAAATTTGTACTGTTCCATGAGTAAAGGACTCAATACCTAAGAACCTTGGGAAGTTATAGAGTAATTTTAAATGTGGATTGCTAGACTTCTCAGAATCTTTTCCATCTATCAGGGGAGAGTATAGAGATTAATAAGCTACTTTATCTAATCATACGGTGAAACCAAATTATAGTTCTAGAATATTAAATGCAAAAATATTTCAATCAAACAAAATACACACATGTACACACCCACACACAGGTACACACCCACACACAGGAGTGACAAAAGGGGCAAGATAAGAGAGTTAGAAGTCAGATCCAGATGATCTAACATAAGAATAACAATAATGACAAAAGGAGAAAAAGTACCTGTATGTAAACATTCACTATTTTGTAAAAGAGTAATAGCAGAGAATATTCAAATCCTCAGATTAAAAAAGATAATGGATTCCTGGCAAGGATTAATGAAAAAACACATATAATTGAGGCATAACCTAACAAACTGCCTGAAATTGTGGAGGGCATGTATTGCATGGAGCACTGGGTGTGGTGCATAAACAATGAACTCTAATACACTGAAAAAAATTTTAAAAATTGGGGGTATATAAATCTTACACTTGGGGTTCTTTTTCACGAGGTTCTTCCTTTATTTGCTTATACATATATATTTTTTTCTCTTGTCATATACTTTTATCAGTCTTTTTGTTTGTCTGTTTTTGTTTGTATACTTCATAAATCTTACCCTGGGGTCCATTTGGGTTGAACCTTCTCTTTTATCTTCCCTTTCTTTCCTGTCTCTCTCTCTCCCTCTCTCTTTTTTTTTTTTTTTTTTAACTTTTCTTTTCTTTTTTCTATTGTTTGGGTGGGGACTCCTGATTGCTCAGAAGTGTTCCAGGGTGCACCTTGACTGCACCACAGTCAATACATCCAGTTACATCTGTTCAGTCATCTCTCACCAAAATGACTAGGAGGAGGAATGCCCAAAAGAAGAAAAATACAGAGGATGGACCTTCTGCAACAGAGCTAATGGCTATCAACATAGACAATATGTCGGAAAGAGAATTCAGGCTAACAATTATCCAGGCAATAGCTAGGTTGGAGAAAGCCATGGATGACCAAACGGAATTGATTAGGGCCGAACTGAAAGCGACCAGAGATGATATTCACAATGTTAGAGCAGAGATGATATTCACAATGTTAGGGCAGGGCTGAGGTTCACAATGCTCTCAATGAGTTCCAATCTAATCTAAATTCTCTCAAAGCTAGGGTAACTGAGACAGAAGATAGAATTAGTGATCTGGAAAACAAACAGATAGAGAGAAAGGATCAGGAGGAAGCCTGGAACAAACAGCTTAGAAGCCACGAAAACAGAATCAGGGAAATAAATGATGCCATGAAACGTTCCAACGGCAGAATTATTGGAATCCCTGAAGGGGAGGAGAAAGAAAGACGTCTAGAAGATATAGTGGAACAAGTTCTTCATGAAAGTTTTCCCAATCTCGCGAGTGAACCCAGTGTTCATGTACTAGAGGCCGAATGGTCTCCAACCAAGATTATAGATTCCAAAAAAACATCAAGGCACCTGATAGTCAAATTGAGGAATCATAATTTTAGATATAATCTCTTGAAAGCAGCAAGGACAAAGAGGCTCCTTACTTACAGAGGAAAGCCCATCAGAATAACGTCAGACCTGTCCACAGAGACCTGGCAAGCCAGAAAGGGCTGGCAAGATATATTCAGGGGGCGCCTGGGTGGCTCAGTGGGTTAAGCCGCTGCCTTCGGCTCAGGTCATGATCTCAGGGTCCTGGGATCGAGTCCCGCATCGGGTTCTCTGCTCCGCGGGGAGCCTGCTTCCTCCTCTCTCTCTCTCTGCCTGCCTCTCTGCCTACTTGTGATCTCTCTGTGTCAAATGAATAAATAAAAAAAAAAAATCTTTAAAAAAAAAAAGATATATTCAGGGAACTAAATGAGAAGAACATGCAGCCAAGAATACTTTATCCAGCAAGACTGACATTCAAAATGGATGGAGAGATAAAGAGTTTCCAAGACCGGCAAGGTTTAAAAGACTATGCAACCACCAAGCCAACACTGCAGGAAATATTAAGGGGGGTTCTATAAAAGAGGAAAAATCCTAAGAATAGCATTGAACAGAAATATAGAGACAATTTACAGAAAGAAAGACTTCAAAGGTAACATGATGTCAATAAAAACGTATCTATCAATAATCACTCTCAATGTGAATGGCCTAAATACGCCCATAAAATGGCACAGGGTTGCAGATTGGATAAAACAACAGGACCCATCCACATTTTGTCTACAACAGACCCATTTGGAACCTAAAGATACACCCAGACTGAAAGTGAAGGGTTGGAGAAGCATCTTTGATGCCAATGGGCCTCAAAAGAAGGCCAATGTAGCGATTCTCTTATCAGATAAATTAGATTTTAAACTAAAGACTGTAGTCAGAGATACAGAAGGACACTACATCATTCTTAAAGGGACTATCCACTAAGATGATCTAACAATTGTAAATATCTATGCCCCCAATATGGGAGCAGCCAATTAAATAAGAAAACTGTTAATCAAGATAAAGAGTCATATTGATATGAATACATTAATAGTAGGATATCTTAAACACCTCTCTCAGGATTAGACAGATCATCGAAGCAGAAAATCAGTAAAGAAACAAGAGCATTGAATGATACATTGGACCAGATGGACCTCATAGATATATACAGAACATTCCACCCTAAAACAACAGAATACTCATTATTCTCAAGTGCACATGGAACCTTCTCAAGAATAAACCACATACTGGGTCACAAATCAGGACTCAACCAATATCAAAAGACTGAGATTATTCCCTGCATATTCTCAGATCACAATGCTTTGAAAGTGGAGCTCAATCACAAGGAAAAGTTCAGAAGGAACTCAAACACCTGGAAGCTAAAGACCACCTTGCTTAAGAATGCTTGGATCAACGAGGAGATCAAAGAAGAACTGAAACAATTCATGGAAACCAATGAGAATGAAGACACTTCGGTCCAAAACCTATGGGATACAGCAAAGGCGGTCCTATGGGGGAAATACATAGCCATCCAAGCCTCCCTCAAAAAAATTGAAAAGTCCAGAATACACCAGCTGTCTCTACACCTTAAAGAACTGGAGAATCAACAACAAATCAAACCAACTCCACACATAAGAAGGGAAATAATCAAGATTAGCGCTGAGATCAATGAGATAGAAACCAGAGATACAGTAGAACATATCAATGAAACTAGAAGCTGGTTTTTTGAAAGAATCAATAAGATCGATAAACCAATGGCCACACCAATCCAAAAGAAAAGAAAGAAAGCCCAAATTTATAAAATAATGAATGAAAAGGGAGAGATCAAAACTAACACCAAGGAAGTAGAAACAATCATCAGAAGTTATTACAACAGTTATATGCCAAAAAGCTAAGCAACCTAGATGAAATGGACACATTCCTGGAAAACTATAAACTCCCAAAATTGAACCAGGAAGAAACTGACAACCTGAATAGACCGATATCTAGTAATGAGATTGAAGCAGTGATCAAAAACCTCCCAAAAAACAAGAGCCCAGCACCTGATGGATTCCCTGGGGAATTCTAGCAAACTTTCAAAGAAGAAATAACACCTATTCTCCTGAAGCTGTTTCAAAAAATTGAAGCAGAGGGAAAACTTCCAGACTCTTTCTATGAAGCCAGCATTAGACTGACCCCCAAACCAGGCAAAGACCCCACCAAAAAGGAGAATTTCGGACCAGTATCACTGATGAATATGGATGCTAAGATTCTCAACAAGATCCTAGCAAACAGGATCCAACAGTACATTAAAAAGATTATCCACCATGACCAGGTGGGATTCATCCCTGGGCTACAAGGATGGTTCAGCATTTTCAAATCAATCAATGTGATAGAACAAATTAATAAGAGAAGAGAGAAGAACCACATGGTCTTCTCAGTTAATGCAGAAAAAGTATTTGACAAAATCCAGCATCTGTTCCTGATTAAAACGCTTCAAAGTATAGGGATAGAGGGAACATTCCTGAACTTCATCAAATCTATCTATGAAAGACCCATAGCAAATATCATCCTCAATGGGAAAAAGCTTGCAGCCTTCTCGTTGAAATCAGGAACACGACAAGGATGCTCACTCTCACCACTCTTGTTCAACATAGAATTACAATTCCTAGCAACAGCAATCAGACAACAAAGAGAAATAAAAGGTATCCAAATTGGCAATGAAGACGTCAAACTCTCTCTCTTTGCAGAGGACATGATTCTTTATATGGAAAACCCAAAAGACTCCACCCCCAAACTACTAGAACTCATACAGCAATTCAGTAACATGGCAGGATACAAAGTCAATGTACAGAAATCAGTGGCTTTCTTATAAACTAACAATGAAAATACAGAAAGGGAAATTAGAGAATCGTTTTCATTTATTATAGCACCAAGAACCATAAGATACCTGGGAATAAACCTAACCAAAGAGGTAAAGGATCTGTACTCGAGGAACTACAGATCACTCATGAAAGAAATTGAAGAAGACATAAAAAGAGGGAAGACCATTCCATGCTCTTGGATCGGAAGAAAAACACTGTTAAGATGTCTATACTGCCTAGAGCAATCTATACTTTTAATGCCATTCCGATCAAAATTCCACCGGTATTTTTTAAAGAGCTGGAGCAAATAATCCAGAAATTTGTATGGAACCAGAGAGACCCCGAATCACTACGGAAATGTTGAAAAACAAAAATAAAACTGGGGGCATCACGTTACCTGATTTCAAGCTTTACTACAAAGCTATGATCACCAAGACAACATGGTAGTGGCATAAAAACAGACACATAGACCAGTGGAACAGGGTAGAGAGCCCAGATATGGACCCTCAAAACTACAGTCAAATAATCTTCGACAAAACAGGAAAAAATACACAGTGGAGAAAAGACAGTCTCTTCAATAAATGGTGCTGGGAAAACTGGACAGTTATATGTAGAAGAATGAAACTCAACCATTCTTTTACACCGTACACAAAGATAAACTCAAAATGGATAAAAGACCTCAACGTGAGACAGGAATCCATCAGAATCCTAGAGGAGAATATAGGCAGTAACCTCTTTAGTATCAGCCACAGTAACTTCTTTCAAGATACGTCTCCAAAAGCAAAGGAAACAAAAGCGAAAATAAACTTTTGGGACTTCATCAAATTCAAAAGCTTCTGCAAAGCAAAGTAAACAGTCAAGAAAACAAAGAGGCAACCCACGGAATGAGAGAAGATATTTGCAAATGACAGTATAGACAGAAGGTTGATATCCAGGATCTATAAAGAACTCTTCAAACTCAACACACACAAAACAGATAATCATATCAAAAAATGGGCAGAAGATATGAACAGACACTTCTCCAATGAAGACATACAAATGGCTCTCAGACACATGAAAAAATGTTCATCATCACTAGCCATCAGGGAGATTCAAATTAAAACCACATTGAGATATCACCTTACACCAGTTAGAATGGCCAAAATTAGCAAGACAGGAAACAACATGTGTTGGAGGGGATGTGGAGAAAGGGGAACCCTCTTACACTGTTGGTGGGAATGCAAGTTGGTGCAGCCACTTTGGAGAACAGTGTGGAGATTCCTCAAAAAATTAAAAATAGAGCTTCCCTATGACCCTGCAATTGCACTACTGGGTATTTACCCCAAAGATACAGATGTAGTGAAAAGAAGGGCCATCTGTACCCTAATGTTAATAGCAGCAATGGCCACGGTCGCCAAACTGTGGAAAGAACCAAGATGCCCTTCAACGGACGAATGGATAAGGAAGATGTGGTCCATATACACTATGGAGTATTATGCCTCCATCAGAAAGGATGAATACCTAACTTTTGTATCAACATGGACGGGACTGGAAGAGATTATGCTGAGTGAAATAAGTCAAGCAGAGAGAGTCAATTATCATATGGTTTCACTTATTTGTGGAGCATAACAAATAGCATGGAGTACAATGGGAGTTATAGAGGAGAAGGGAGTTGGGGGAAATTGGAAGGGGAGGTGAACCATGAGAGACTATGGACTCTGAAAAACAGTCTGAGGGATTTGAAGAGGCGGGGGTGGGAGGTTGGGGGAACCAGGTGGTGGGTATTAGAGAGGGCACAGATTGCATGGAACACGGGGTGTGGTGCAAAAACAAGGAATACTGTTACGCTGAAAATTAAAAAAAAAAAAAAATTGGGGGCGCCTGGGTGGCTCAGTGGGGTAAAGCCTCTGCCTTCAGCTCAGGTCATGATCCCAGGCTCCTGGGATCGAGCCCCACATCGGGCTCTCTGCTCAGCAGTAAGCCTGCTTACTCCTCTCTCTCTGCCTGTCTCTCTACCTATTTGTGATCTCTATCTGTCAAATAAATAAAATATTTAAAAATAAGTAAATAAAAATAAATTTTAAAAAAATTTCTTTTAAAGATACATGAAAAATGTATAAATTTGTAAATGGAGATACAAAAGAATCACACTAACATGGAACTTCTCATATACAACATATTTAAGTAGAAAAGTGCAAGATGACACCCACAAACTTCTAGGACTAAAAGAATGTGATCTGAAAGTGTCCATCCTGTCAGAAATATCATTTAATATTCAAGGATACTTAGATGGTATTCTGCCTGAGGAAAACTAGAAATCAAATATAATACCCAGAGAGATCTGAATCAGAATTGAGACCTCAAAGCATGAAACCGTAAGGATTAAAAAAGAAAGCAGCAGGGAGTAATAACCCTTGATGGCATAAGAATTTATAAAATAAATAAAGTTAGTATAAAATACAACAGTTGTTGGAATTAAAAATCATGAACAGTCTCAGGAAAACACAAGAATTTGCCTGCATGGGAGAGAACAGAGAGTTGAAAGGTGGGATAAATGGAGTAAGAACATTTTAGGCTTTCATTTGAAGGGGGAAATGAAAATAATTGAAAAGTATATAATTTCAAATCTTGAAAAGGTAAAATTATACTCCTCTATGTATAAAACTTTAATGATGATAAATGGAAAGAATGCAGCAGACCATAACACTTGTTTCTTTAACCTCAAATCTAACCAAGTAACCACTAACTGCCACTTCTTTCACAAGGCAAAAATACTGGTTTGACATTCTCAAATATAGCGCTCGCTTCAGCAGCACATATACTAAAATTAGAACGACATTCTCAAATATATATTTACAATTCAGTGATAATTGATTGATCCATTCATTACATGAGGAAAATGGGAAGGAATAATGATTGACTATAGCCCTAATGAGGGACCACTGAATATTTATATTGCCAATAAGAGAACTCATGTTCTTTCAGCCATTCTACTCTGGAGTAGTTCTCATTTACTCAAAGCATAATAAAAATAAATCTGAAATTATTTATTTTTAAGAGCTATTAACTATAGTAAATAGGCAAATAAAACTGCATCATGAAAATATCTGTGTATATATATATGCATATATTTATTCATATGTATATATAATATATACATATGTAGCTATTTATATGTGGAGGAAGGTATGTGTGTGTGTACAGTGTTATTTTACCTTTAGAGCAGCTGGAAAATCTTTCCAACTTGTTCCAAAATTCTCCTCTGTATGTTTTAAGGAACTATGCTTTTCCTGATGAGTCTGGCAAGTTCTTTCACTATGAATTTTTGCTGTACCTAAAAAAATATTAAATGTACTTGCTCCATCACTTCATTTTTCATTTTTTTAGATGCCTACTTCTTAACTGACACACAGTTCTACAAATATATAAACTCTATAACAAAGAAGCCAGTTCCTCTATTTGTCAATCAAAATTATACAAATTATTATGCATGTAATTTGCCTGGAGAGCTAGTATTATTCCTATTAGCTAAGGAAGTTCCAATCAGTCTAGAAATTAAACTGAGACAATTTTGTTCCAATGACATATTTATTCCCTTTATTTACAAGTATCTCTTAAATGCTTTTCTTTCTTTAAAGTGGATCTCTTTTGCATCCATTATATATTAAACGAAGTATCTTTTCCTTTAGTCTCTTTAATTCTAACATGCTTTGCAGATGAAGTATTTACCATGTATTACCATGTCCCTTTGATTTTCAATAATGGCGCTGTGAATAAATCTGAGAAGACAGTCAATATATGGAATTATAAGTTTGATGGTCCAGGGTAGAAAGAAATCAATGAGTCATCTACTTCTACTCTGTCAACTTCGGCTCACTCTGAAAAGTTAATCATCTATCCTGTTACACGTGACAGTAGAAAAAAGTATTTACCTAATTTCTGCCTATAGAAAAATACTTTGATAGATAATGTATGAACTATGTGATTATATACAAGCAAAATTTTACAGAGAAAGGAATGGATATTCTTTTCTATTAATCTTTTCTTTTCAGGCAACCTAATATTGAAATATGGTAAAAATGAGTACACTACAGTATTACTTTGGTGAAACTGAAAAAAGTATTTGTAACTCTCATCAACAAATAACATCAATGATTTAAGGCAGACTGATTGTTGGTTAGTGAGGAACTGAATGCAAACTAATAGTTTGAAAGATCCTATACCTTGCATATACATAAAGCAAGATTCCAGATAACACACAGGAAACAAATTTATTATTAAGTATATACACAATAATATGTTATTAACATGTTATATATTATTATAATATTCTATAGTACATATAATGGATAACATAGTTATTAATAATATATTATTAAGTATATATTTATATAGTAAAAAAGTGAATACATACAGTTTTACTGCTTTTGTTAATTGGAAATAAAGGAAAAACATGAGTAGTAAGAAAGCTACCCAAAGTTATCTTTTCAAAAAGACAAATATTCAAAAGTTTGCATAGACAGACAACTGAAATTCTATAAAACAATGAATTTTCTAGGGTTCTTAGAAATTATAAGCAACCTTTGGCCTAGAATTAGAATAAAGCTCCTTGATTTTAAATAAAAACATGTTTACCTGGTAAGTGTTTTGGAAAGCATAAGAAAGGTATTATCAAAGACCAAGCAAAGAGCCAACACAGAAGAAATCCAATCCACCATGCCCCCAGCCATCGTGGATCATCTTCAGTGATAGCTATGCTATAGGACAGAAAAACAAAATATAAAAGTCAACTCTACCTTGTTCATTAAAATGCAGTTACAGTAAGTATATACTTTGTAATTCAAGTGCATATATAAGGGAATAGTATTATAATACCCAACATTTTAAGTTGAGTCATTGTGATGAATCAGACAACAGAGAGCAGGCATAAATGAGATCTATAAGAATAATGGTTCACAAAGTATTTCAAATGGCAATATGACACAGAAGTGCAAACTATTTAATAGTAAATACAGGTATGCTGAATATCTGAAAGCATACGTAGGATTTCTGAACATTGTTTACCTAACTTTGGCTAAGTTTTTCTTCTCTACTAACTGAATACATCTTACAGCAAATCACTGATCTGTGTTAAATGCCCATATACTGTACTTCAATTAAGGCATACTTTTAAATGTAAAATTCATTTATTTTCTTTATTTACTCATTTACTGAGGTATAATTGACATACAGTATTATATTAGTTTCATGTATACAATATAATGATGTAATATTTCTATATATTACAAAATGATCACCACATTAAATCTATTTAACATTGGTCACCATATAGTACGGAATTTTTTTTCTTGTTTTGAGAACTTAAAGATTTACTCTCTTAGCAACTTTCAAATATACAATCCAATATTACTAACTATAGTTGCCATGTTGTATATTACATCCCATGACTTAAATTTTTACAAGCAGAAGTTTGTACCTTTTGACTCCTTTTACTTATTTCTCCCATTCCCCACCTATGGTAACGACAAATTTGTTCTCTGTATCTATAAGCTTTTTTGCTTGTATGTTTTTTTTAGATTCTACATACACATGAAATCATATAGTATTTGTTTTTCTCTGACTATAAAGTTCTTCTTAAAGTAATTTATTAACAGTATTTTATAATGATTCTCACAGTTTTTTTTTTAATTTTTTATTTTCTATAAACATATATTTTTATCCCCAGGGGTACAGGTCCGTGAATCGCCAGGTCCACACACCCCACAGCACTCACCAAAGCACACACCCTCCTCAATGTCCATAACCCCACCCCCTTCTCCCCAGCCCCCTCTTCCCAACAACCCTCAGTTTGTTTTGTGAGATTAAGAGTCACTTATGGTTTGTCTCCCTCCCAATCCCATCTTGTTTCATTTATTCTTCTAGTTTTATATCAATAGTTTTCCCCCCCAAACACACCATTCCTACAACTCATGTAATTCTCCACTGAAATTAAAAACCTTTCTCAAAAACTCAGCTCTCTGCTTCAAGAACTTTCTCTGCACGTCTTTTACATAGTCTCTAAAATATAACCTGGGACTAACAGCTCAAAGAACAAATCAGGTATCTATCACCACATTTTCTTATTCATTACTCAGAGTCACACAGGGGACTATGCAGTTTTGATTCCTACTGGTAAAATGAGAGAACATGGCCTTGCCAAAATTTACCAACTTCTCTATATTCAGGAAAAAGAGAAGGTAACTTGGTGGTTAAAAGAAGAATTTGGGGGTCAAAAAGATCAACTTGAATTCGTGCCTCAGCCATGTATCAATTACTTATTGGATTATTAAAAGGATTAAATTAAGTGGTATGTAAAATAAAGTAACACACAAAACCTATGACATATAGAAAATAGTATGGGATAAATAAACATTACCTATTATTATCCTCTATTGCCACATTTAAAATCACACAATTGTGACTCCCACGACCATATCAGAACTACTACAGAACTTAGTCTGAGGATCATAAACTCTTGAGGCTTTTCAGGTTATCTATATCCAGCTAAACCTACTAATAGCAAAACCAATTTTGATTAAATTCTTCTTTCTGAATAATGTATGGGGTCCTAGATGTGCATTTTGAAAATTTCACAGGTAACTTTTAAGCATCCTTATTTAGGAATAAATGCATTATACTAGGGGGTGGTACAGCATTAATTCAGGAAGTAATGCAGCTAAAACATTATAGAAAAATTGTGTGTATTCAGGGTTTTTTCCTGAAAAAATTCCCTCCCTCTGGCTGAGGAAATTCTTTGGAAATGTTCTATGATGTTAACATTATTAAAATAAAATAAATTTAAATTAAAAAAATAGATAATGCCTTGCCTTTGTCCCATACCCACATCAATGTACAAGGATAGCAGCTGTCCTCCCAACACATAGCCAACAGCAGGGCCTAATATTGACATAGAATAGCCAATTCCTAGAAGAACAAAGACATGGAAAAATAGTCAACTGTACATGCTATGAATGTCTTACCGTAGTACTGAAAGATATATTTTATAATAGAAAAATTGAAATGATTAGAATTACAACAAAATTACACATATTTTCAGTAAAAAAGAATAC
This sequence comes from Mustela erminea, assembly GCF_009829155.1. Classification (NCBI taxonomy): domain Eukaryota; kingdom Metazoa; phylum Chordata; class Mammalia; order Carnivora; family Mustelidae; genus Mustela; species Mustela erminea. The sequence continues at coordinate 40,440,819 of NC_045616.1, read as the reverse complement.
AGTCTGAATGGTACCACTTGTTAAGTCAAGGAGCTTAAAAATATTTTTAAAATAAATACAACTATAAAATATATTTTAAATATAAATATATATGTAATTCAGTGTAAAAGTTGTTAGACTATAATAATTGCAATAAACTCAACAACTATAAATTCAAGGAAAATTACATTCTGTTAAATGGCAGCAAGAGGTAGTACATCTAATTTATGGATGATGATAATTACTGTTTACAATTCTTATGGAAGAAAATACTGTGAAATGAGAAGCCTTCTCTACTGTGTACACACTCTAAAAGCAATATGTATTTTGCACTCCAACAGCTGATTTTAAAACATGGACCTGGTGATTAGCCTGTTTCATAAAAGTAAGCCACTAATTTAAACTTCTGCACTTAGGAAATCTTCCATTTCTACTTGAAGCAGAATTAAATTGACCTTATTTCTCTCAGATATTTAAAATTTTGCCATAGGTAACATTTAAATTTCTGCAAAAAATTATGCCTACATTAGTATCTTTATATATTACCACCTTCTGAATTTTTTATTAACTGTTAAGATTCTCATTCACATACACAAAAGACCAGAATCTATCATACCCAAAGCTAAGCATATGTCAATGATAAAAATGACTATGTACTTGACCAAGTTTCCAAAGTAGAGGTCATGCAAGATGATCTTTTGAAGGACCACTGAGCCAAGATTCTGGAAAGGTCCAAAAAACTGGGACTGATTATTTCCTGGGCATATTGGCTGATTCCACAAAAGGCACTGGAAAGGTTAGCAATCCTTGCTAGTCTCTAGGAAGTAGGGACACCAAAGTTGCAGTTCAGTGCTGCTAATTTGGGAGTTATACCTTATAAACTGTCCCCATCCTACATTTTATATTGGCACCTAGGAAGCTATACTCTAAAAGTAAGGGTGAGTTAGAAGTAGACTTGCCCACTAAGTAAGTACAGCTTTGCTTCAAATAAACTAATTCTGTGAAGTTACATAGAGGGGACCCCAAATCATGTTCCCAAATATATCAGAGATTGGTAATCTATTAGAAAAACACACAGAGTGGGGTTTGGAAAAAAAAAAAAAAACTGTAGTATAAAACACCTTTGTCAGAGTTAAAATGAAAGAGATACACAGCAGATTACTCAAAACTGAACTGAGGATTACCAAACTGGACAAATCAATTAGGTCAGTAAAAACTTACCGAGAAACACAGAAAATATAAACAGAAGGTAAAAAATACAGAAAAGAACAAGATATGAAGAATACATTTTTTAAAAGTTTTAGCATACATGTAAGTGGAGTCCTAAGAGAGGAGATAATAGGATAGAAGTCATATTTAAATGAATAATCATAGGAAATATCCTAAAGCCAATAACAAATACCAAACAACATATTTATGAAGTCATAAGAATCCACACAACGAGTTAAATAAAAGGAATTTTACACCTATACACATCATATAAATAAAACCAATGAAAATCAAATGCAAAGTGAAAAATCTTCAAAGAGCAAACCTACATGAAACAGTGGAAGTGAAGAGACAAAGGAACAGTATTTTTAAAGTACTGAAAAAAAAAAAAAATCAATGGCCAACTAGTCATCTATTCCTAGTGAAAATATTCATCAGGGAAAAGCATTTTAAAAAGACTATTTTTAGTTAAAGGATTCTAGGATATGTATGATGAGCAGGTATGTGGTAAAAGTATCAATTAACATTAGAATTTCATAAAATCAAGTTTACATATAAGGTCATTAGTAGATGAATAATAAAATAACATATAGCTAGGAATTTGAGAGGGAAGAAATCAAATAATATTAGATTATCCAAAAGAAAGAAAAAAAGAGAAAGAAATAAGAACATGGAACAATTAGGAAGCACAGGTTAAAATGAAAGATTTAAACACAAAATAACATTAAATGAATTAAAATGTTCAATGAAAGAACAAAGGGAAACCCAGGGAAAGCATCAAAGAAATAAAGGAATAAAGAGTGAATGACCTGCAAAAGTCCATGAAGATAGGTATGTCACAAATTCATTCTAAAAAGGAGCAGATTGTGACCATTTTCATTTTGCCCGTTTTGCCTTGTTATGCACAAAATGTGTTTCATAGAAGAATGTATGCTATCAGTAATAGATGTTGTTTTAAAAGAAAGAACGGTGGATGATTTTGAAAGTGGGGAAATTAAAAGTTATAAAAAAGGAAGGATTTCATGCAAAAAAACCTAAGTATCTAGTGAAAAATATGGTTATCTGAAAGTGAAAAGAACCGTTTAAGATACTGTGATTAAGATAAGCATTTATATCTTCCATAACAGAAAAATAAGAGATAAAACTAAAATGAGTTTTGCAGTTTTATTGCTTTTGTTTCCTTTACTCAAAAAAACTGCCATTTGATGAGTTCCTATAGTATAGGAAACACTTAAAATAGAGGCCTGCGACTGTTAACTTTAGAAAGCCATGTTGGCAAGGTTGGCCCTTGACTAGCGTTTGCGATTTATTTAACTGTCCAGAGGGATGCCACCATTCCACAACTAATAAGGGTGACTCACTGTGTGGGCTTTGCATAAACAATGTGGTTTTGCTGACCACCTGTATTCCTTTTGAGTCTAGAACTTTGATAGATGCAAGGCAGAGTGTCGCAATAGGATCAACCCCCAATAAAATCCCTGGGCACTGAATCTCTAGTGAACTTGTGATTAAAAAAATTTGAGATATATATGTGTATACATACATACATACATATATGTATGTATGTATGTATACACATATATATCTCAAATTCACTGCCGGCAGGATTAATTGCAAGCTGTATGGCTCCGCTCGGGGGAGCTAAATCTTGGCAGGCTGTACCCAGTTTTTGTCTGTACTTTGCCTCCTGCATCTTCTCCCCTTGCTGATTTTGCTTGGTTTCCTTATGCTGTAATAAACCATAGCTACGAGTATGATTTTATGCTGAGTCAGTCTTCCTACAGATTTATGGAGTCTGGGATGGTCCTGTGGGCCTCTATCCCACCGACCATGTTTAAATAATTTTTGAAAAACTTCCTATTCTGTGTGTTATCAAAACATAAAGATTAAAATTGCCTTATCAGATGTATTGATCAGAAGAGCACTTCAGAAAGGAAATTTATTGAACTGGGAGACTGGAAAACATCACCACTAGCTAATTGAAATAAATCATTGTTAACTTAGCAAATGCAAGAAAAGCTGTACAGATCAGCTGGGAGATCAGAGAGAGAGAATCAGAGCTTGCTGAGAGACCAAGGCAAACAAGTACAGAAAATAAACAGAAGTATAGTCGTTTTCACATTATGGAAGAGCCTAAGTAGATTTAATAGTCTCTGTCAGGGCTATGTTGAATGTATTGGACTTCCAGGGACGATGGCAATAGGTTCTTGCTATAGGCTGAATGTCTGTGCCCCCCCCCCACCCTCCTTACCACAAAAGACTCCTGTTGAAACCTAATCCCTAATATGGTGTGAGAAGGTGGGACCTTTGGAACAGATTACATCATGAGACTGGAGACTTCATAAATGAGATTAGTGCCCTTATAAGAAGATACCCCAGAAAGCCCTGTCCTCCCATGTGTCATGTGAGGACACAGGAAAAAGATAAAATGTCTATAAGGTAGGAAGGAGCCTCACCAGACACTGAATCTGTGGGTACCCTGATCTTAGACTTTTCAGCATCCAGGGCTGTGAAAAATAAAATTTCTATTGTTTATAAGTCAACTAGTCTAAGATATTCTGTTTTGGCAGACTGAAAGAACTAAGACAGCCCCCTTTATTAGAATAATAAACTGATAAAATGAAATGTGAAACACAGTCATTTAAGGCCAGGTCATGAATAGCCTGGTAAGCTCTACCTTGTAAGAGTATCACAGGAAGAATTTAAGAAAAATTTAAGCTACCAAAAATTAGATTCCCTGCCCCCCATGAATTGAGCCATATATAAAAAGGATTGATCGGAAATGAAAAATTCCACAGAATTTCTGAATACTATCTTGTCGTTTCTGTTGTGGACTCTAGTCAGGTCCATGTAGGATGTAGTAAATCAGGTAGAATGGGAGAGCTCCATCTCCCATCCTCTGTAAATTAGCCAGAACTCAAGTAATCTAGACAGCCTACTGCTTGGATGGCACGTCTAGGAAGGCTGGCATGCCCAGAACAGGAAACAGAGCAGGAAGTCAACAAAACTCATAACTGCATTCAACCAAAGGACATATGTCAGTAAATAATGAAACAAAAACAGTAATATTGCTATATCTGCCATCTATTGGGAACCTAATGGAAAGACCCATGAAATTACAACTAACTTTTTAAATAAGCTTCTATTATGTTTTTACTTATAAATTAAACAAGCAATAAAATGAAGTGTTACTGAAACAATATGACAGAGAAAACTTACCAATGTAGAGGGAAGATTTGTGTGTGGGCACAGACTCATCAATAAAGGCTGTTCCTAGGGTATAGAGAGGAGTTCCTCCTGTTCCCAGCAACAGTTGTCCCAAGATGAAGACATACAAGTAGTTAGAAAGCGAAGAATTTAAAGAGTTACAATTGGTTCTATTCCTTGTTGTTACGCAAGTACCTTTGAGGGGGAAAAAATTAAATTGTGAATTTATGGAAATTTAGCTAAAAATTGAAATATCTATTTTTATCAATTATACTTGCCTAACAGAACCATCTTTATTTCCTTCAATCACTTCATTTTGATTAAACTGTTCTTAAAATATATACATTACTTAAGAAAATTTAAGAAATATGTTAAAATTTAGCAATGTAAAATAAAACTGAGAAACGTTACTTTAACAATCAGAATTAACAAATTTGGGGTAAGTTGAAATAAACACAACTGAAGCAAGCTGTGCCTGGGAAGGAATTTTCAAATAATGGGAAAAACAAAACAAAACAAAACACAAAAAAACTAGCTTTTATTTTTCTTTCCAAGTCATAAATATAGTATGACCAGCATACTGAATTATCAATCAATACCCCGAACACATGTGAAAAGTGTACTTAGGTTATATGACATTTTGGTCAAAATAGTAATTTCTTAATATTCACTACAAAGCCATAATACTTGAAGTTATGTCTAGTTCTTTCTTATAGCTCAAACTAGTTTATTAAATTTATTTTTTGAAGCAAACTTTGGCCCTATAGAATATTCTTCTGAATATCATCAAAGGAAAAATTGTTACTTTTAAGATTTCATTAAAACCTTAAAAATCACAAAGTCTGGAAATTATAGTAAACCCATATTTCCTAAACTCACCTGATAATATTAATGAATAAAAGTGTTTGATAAAATATATTCCCAGCACCTTCTTTCCCTTTGAAGCTGGTAGTATCCAGGAAACTGCATTTTAACAACAGCCTTAGATGATTCTATTTTCATTTCCTTAATATCAGATCAAGATGTATTACTTCCTGAAGAGTGAGATGAGTAAGACCTCCAAAGCACCAATCTTGAAGACTCTTTAACTGGTCCATGGTCATCAGATTTTCAGATGTAAATTTTACATGTAAAAAACTTACTCTTTTAACTTAAAATGTAAAATATACCCTACAATTTAAAATATACCCTACAATTTAAAATATAACCTATAATATACCCTCTTATAATCTGACTATTATACGAGGTTGATGATAATTTATATTATCAGATAATCAGCAGATAATTTATATTCATAACCAGGCCAAGTCTGCATTATTTGTCTTACCTTCCTGGCCATGTCAGACATTTGACCTGTGACTTCTGGTTTCAATATTCACTTTTCTGGAGGTAGCAGATTGGACTAAGAATGATCTCTTATTATTTGATACCCTGCACAATTAAATATACTGACACGTATTTCTTGGTTTATTATTTTTTCCCATTTCTTTTTATAGTAGAGAAATATCTTTGTAGTAATCTACTTGATATTTTGACCATGTGGGTATGCTGTGGGGTTCTGGCGTTTGTTTTTTCCCCAGAGGAAGTAGTCCATGAGGTTTCAACATGTTTGTTTAAGTAAATTTTAAATAGCACAGAAAAAGACCAAGAGAAATACAAAACTCTCCCTTCCCCCTGCCTGCCTCTACTTGAGGCTCTCCCCTGTAACTCAGATGGAGGTAATGACCACTGCCAACAGTTCCTTTTTTTTTTTTTTTTCCAGGTATTTTCTCACACATTCACACATCTTATATCCATTTACTTTTTTTTACACAAGTATTGTCATACTAAACATACTATTCTCATGCTCAACAACTTCTAGATTTCACTCTTGTGCTGACATCCTTGATGTTGGAATTTAACTGTATTTAAATTTCTTTGTGGACTGCCATAACATCCCACAGCATAAATGTGGCATATCTTAATCCACAACTTACACATAATAATTAGTAACATAACATTTATTCTTATTATATTGTACATATATTTAGGTCATTACAAACATATTGTGACAAGCATTTTAAAAATTTCCTTGACATATTTATGCAAGCCTAACTGTAGTACAGTTTCTAAAAAGTGGAAATGCTAGGTCAAAGTGTGTAAATATTGTATTTTGATATTGCCAAATGCCTTATCAAAAAGTAAACAGATATGCAATCACACCAGCAATGCAGCAACACTTTGCATAATAAAATTAAACTACTTCCAATCTCTCTGTTTAAACAAATACATGCACATGTGCGTGTACATATTTTTTTATTCAATTTTTTAGGATCATCAAAACAATGAAGCATTTCTTTTATGTCTATTGGCCACTTGCCTATATTTTCTATGAATTTTTCATATTTACTTCCTAGGTTCCGACTTTGATATCTGACTTAATGAAAGTCTTGCCTTCTCCAAGAGTACACATAAGTTAACATGATTTTACCATAGAATTTTTCTTACTTTAGAGATGACCCCAGAACAACGCAGGTGTTGGGGCACTAGTCCCTGCACAGTCAGAAATCCATGTATAACTTTTGACTCCCCCCAGAACTGAACTACTAATGGCCTGCTGCTGAAAAGAACCCTTACTGATAAATAGTTGATTAGCACATATTTTGTATGTTTCATGTATTAGGTACTAAAGTCTTACAATAAAGTAAGCTAGAGGAAAGAAAATGTTAAGAAAATCATAAGGAAAATACATTTACAGTAACTACTGTACTATATTTATCAACAAAAAAACAACAACCCTGTGTACAAGTGGACCCAACACAATTCAAACTCAGGTTTTTGTGTTTCTCAACTGTATTTTTAATTCATATGTAATACAGTTTAATGGGAAAAAATTGGAATGTAGTATTCTGTCTGATTAACCAAATTTAACCAAATTAAATTTCTTGGGTATAGGTTTACTTTTGGATACTGTTTTTTGCGACTGATCTTTGCAGTCTTTCTCTGGACCAAATCCCTTGTAATTACTTCAGTTGTCTAGGCTTTGAGATACCAACATGTTATCCCAGTTATGACTTATTTCACAGAACTACATGAAAAGCCTGGTAATAATTAACATCATCTTGTATCATTTTTCCCAAGTAAACAAGGCCTAAGATCTACTTACGAAAACTACTATATCCAATATATTACTCTCTATATTATTTCTGAATAATTTCTACTTCTTTTCTTAGAATTGATAAAAAGAAATGACATATCAAGCCACAGAAAGGCTTGGATGAATCTTAAATACATATTGCTAAGTGAAAGAATCCAACCTGGGGAGGTGGGGTTAAGACCCCACAGTAGTAGGAAGATCCTATGCTTGCCTCCTCCCTCCAACACAGCTAGATAAAAATCAAATCATTCTAAACACCCAAGTAATCAGAGAACGGAGAAATCGAAATGCACAACTAAAGGGAGAAAAGGCCACAACAAGGAAGGTGGTTAGCATGGAGAGGAGACGGGACTTTGGGGAGGGGGAAGGAGCCCTGATGATGGAGAGTGGAGACAGAGAGAGAGGGAAAGACTGAGAGAAAGAGAAAGGGAGCAAGTGCACACAGCATGCAGGGGATCTCACATGAAAAATACTTCCCCCAAACCAATACCAGGGAAAATGAAAGGCACTGATTATTTTGAGTTTTCACAACCAGTGTCACTCAAAAACTGGAGTTTTAGAAATCCATGCCACTATCAGTGTGGAGCCCAGCCAGCAGAATAGTGCTTCTGGGTTGGGGGGTGGGGGTGGAGGGGGAGGAGGAAGATGGGGGAGAGCAGAGGCCTGGAAGCAGATATCGCAATATGAGGATCCCCTGGGACAAACTGGGGGAGACAGTTATTCCTTGGAGTGCATGTGGGAGAGGTGGCATTACATCTCAGGGGACAAATGTGACAGAGGGCACCACTGCGTTGCCCTTAGCAGAGGGGCACAGACACACCCACTGAAAGCAGCTACTCTGGACACCAGCTTTTTGCTCTGCTTTTCTCTGAACTCCAAGCTCCTGTGAATTGGTCTGGAACAAACTGGCACCAGCCACAGCGTAGGGAGACCCTCCTTCAGAAGACCAAACATAGTCTGTGTTGAGCTGGATCCCTAAAGTTTAGAGTTTTGAAAGTCAGCTGGCATGCCTAAGATAAAACACAGTGCAGTGCACTGCTGGGAAGGCAGACAGTCTGGACACAGATAGGGTGAAGGCAGGGACCTGAGGAATGCCTGGGACACATAAGGAGAGAGTGACCCCTCTTCTGCGAGGGCTTCCCAAACAGCATTAGGCACAAACTGTGAAGACCAGGGAGGGGGCTGGCACTATTTTTCTCTGTCCCACATCACCATGGGCTGACTTAAGCAAGCAGAACAGCACCAACAGTGAAGGCCTCAGCCGCTTACACAAAGCCCCACTATCCTGCGCTGTGCAGGTGATTCTTTACAAGGGCCAGTGTGCCTGAGAACCAGAGCAGCAGAAACCCAGCACCCCTCCCCCAGGAGACTGGGATGAACCTCCCACAGACACGAAGTCCACTGACCACAAAATGCTGCAAAGCTTCAGCCCTAGTGGAAACAGGACCCGGTCCCTTTTAACAAGCAGCCCATACCACACCTGGTTAAAACTCTCCACACTTTGGACAAGGACCAAACATTCCCACTGCTGGCAAGGACAAACTCTGCAGAAGAATGACCTGAGGGAAAGAGCAGCCAAAACACAGCAACAGAGTGCATACAACATACACCAGAAACACTGCCTAATGTCCCAGGTCCTGGAGATTACAGGTCCTCTTCTTCATAAAGCTATTACTCTTGAGAGAAGGAAACATAGCAGGCTTTCTTAACACAGAAAAGAAGACAGACACCTAGATAAAATGCCAAGGAAGAGGAATTCATCCGGAAAGAAATAACAACAAAAGGTCATGGCCAGGGATCCAATCAGAACAGATTTAAGTAATATGACTGACCCAGAATTTAAAACAACAATCATAAGGATACTAGCTGGGCTTCAGAAAAGCAAAGAAGACACCAGGGAGTCCCTTACCACAAAGATAAAAGACCCCAAACTAGTCAGGCTGAAATAAAAATGCTATAACCAAGATACAAAGCCAAACGTATGTAATGAGCACAAGGATGGAAGAAGCAGAGAAACAAATCAGTGATACAGGAAACTCAGTGACTACATAAAACATAGTAGCATTCATGTCATAGGAGTCCCAGAAGAAGATGGGGGAAAAGGGGCAGGAGGTTTATTTGAGGAAATGATATCTGAAAACTTCCTTAATCTGGGAAGGAAACAAACATCCAAATCTCGGAGGCACAGAGAACTCCCACCAAAATCAACAAAAGCTGGCCAATACCAAGATATATAATAGTAAAATTTGCCAAACACAGGAAAAAGGAAAAAAATCCTAAAAGCAGCAAGGCAAAAGAAATCCCTAACTTCCAAGGGAAGGCATATAAGGTTTGTAGCAGACCTATCAACAGAAACCTGAAAGGCCAGAAGAGAATGGCATGATATACTCAACATACAGAATGGGAAAAAATATGTAGTCAAGAATACTTTATCAAGCAAGATTGTCATTCAGAATGTGAAGGAGAGATAAAGAATTTTCCAGAGAAACAAAAACTAAAGGAGTTCATGACCACTAAACCACCCTACAAGAAATATTAAAGAGCACTCATTGAGTTGGAAAGAAAGACCAAAAGCAACAAGCACTAGAAAGGAACAGAGAAAATCTCCAGAAACAGTGACCTGATAGATAACACAATGGCACTAAATTCAAATCTATCAATAATCACTCTTAATGTAAATGGACTAAATGCTCCAAAAAAAGACAGTGGGTAACAGAATTAAAAAAAAAAAAAAAAAAAAACAAGACCCATCTAATATGCTTCCCATATAAGAGACTTTTTTAGACCTAAAGACACCTGCAGATTGAAAGTGAAGAGATGGAGAATGAACATCAAAAGAAATCTGGAGGGGTACCTGGGTGACTCAGTTGTTAATTGTCTGCCTTTGGCTCAGGTCATGATCCCAGGGTCCTGGGATCGAGCCCCACGTCTGCTCCCTGCTCGCCAGAGAGCCTGTTTCTCTCTCTCACACTCCCCCTGCTTACGTTCCCTCTCTCACTGTCATTATCTCTGTCAAATAAATAAATCTTTTAAAAAAAAAAGAAAGAAAGAAAGCTGGAGTAGGCATACTTGTGTCAAACAAACTAGATTTTAAACCAAAGACTGTAACAAGACATGAAGAAGGGCACAATATCATAATAAAGGGATCTATCCAACAAGATCTAACAACTGTAAATATTTATGCCCCCATCTAGGAAGCATCCAAATGTATGAAACAATAACAAACGTAAAGAAACTCATTGATAATAACACAATAATAGTAAGAAACTTTAACACCTCACTTACAACAATGAACAGATCATCTCAGCAGAAAATCAACCAAGAAACAATGGCTTTGAATGACACACTGGACCAGGTGACTTAACAGATGTATTCAAAACATCTCATCCTAAAGCAGCAGAACATACATTCTTTTCAAGTGCACATGAGGCATCCTCCAGAACAGACCACATACTGGGTCACAAATAGGCTTCAACCAGTAGAAAAAGACTGAGATCAGACCATGCACATTTTCCAACCGCAGCTTTATGAAACTTGAAGTCAACCATGAGAAAAAAATTGGGAAGATCACAAATACATGGAGGTTAAAGAACTTCCTACTAAAGAATGAATGGGTCAACCAGGAAATTAAAGAAGAAATAGAAGAAATACATGGAAACAAATGAAAATGAAAACATGATGGTCTAAAACCTCTAAGATGCAGCAAAAGCCGTCATAAGAGAGGAGGATATACCAATACAGGGCTACCTCAAGAAGCAAGAAAAATCTCGAATATACAACCTAACGTTACACCCAAAGGAGCTGCAAAAGGAACAGTAAATGAACCCTAAAGCTAGCAGAAGAAAGGAGAGAATAAAGATTATTGCATAAACAATGATACAGGAAAAAAAAGTGATAGAAAAGATCAATGAAACTAGGAGCTGGTTCTTTAAAGGAATTAATAAAATTGATAAACCCCTAGCCAGACATATCAAAAAGAAAAAAGAAATCATCAGTGAGAGAGGAGAGACCACAATCAACACCAGAGAAATACAAACAGTGACAAGATTTCATTGAATCATCAAGAATACCAGGAAAAATTATATGCCAACAAATGGGGCAGTCTGGAAGAAAAGGGATGAAAAGTCTGAAGTCAAGGAGGGGTTCTCTGAGCTATTGCTGGCTTTAAAGATCGAGATGACCATATGCCAAGGAATGCAGAGAGCTTCTAGAAGCTGACAGCAACACCCAGTGATGACTGTCAAGGAAATGGAGATCTCAGTTAAACAATCCCCCAAAACCATTACTTTCAACAGTTTAATGAGCCTGGAAAAGGAGCTTCTGAAAAGCTGCAAATGAGAATGTAGTCAGCTGATGCCCTGAGTTTCAGACTCTGAGCAGAGAATCCAGCTGAGCTGTGCCAGACTCTTGACCCACAGAGACAGTAAGATAGAATTACTGTGCTGTTTCAAATTCAGTTTGCATAATATGTTATGCAGCAATAAAAAACTAATACCAACATCTTACAAAAAGTTAACCAAGGAAGAATTTGCTTCCTTGAAGGGTGAATAATAACCAAAAAGGAAAGGCAAAACACATGGCAGAATAGTCTCCACAAAAACGTCACTATGATGTAGATTTTTAAATTACTGTAGTTCCATGCTTTAAAAGTGATAATAACAATTGCTTCTTAAAATCAAAAACTGAAAATGAGGATTAAATAAGCTCATAAATGTGATGAATAAGAGGAGAAAAAAATAGATGGAAAAAATTCAAGGCAAGACATGAAATAAAATGAAAACTGCCATAGAAATGAAAGTCACATCAAAATGGGCAAAAGAAAACAGGACTCTGAGAATTACGAGGAGAATACATATCCGTGACTTGAGAAATATGAACAAAATTAAATAAACCAAAACTAAGACTTAAAAGATTTGAGAGAAAATTATAGAAATGAGGTCCAGACAAAGAAAATCAAACATATGCATAATCAACCAGAATAGGAAAAAGTATATACTTTGAGGTAAAACTTAGGAAACTTTTCTGAAATAAATGAAGACCGATCTATAATTTAAAAGGCATAAGGTACCCCAGGAAAATTTGATGCAGGGCTTTCAAGACTATTCCCTTATAAAGTTATCAGATTTTAAAGATGAAGAAACACTTGTGCCATCAAGAAAAAAGATAGTCACTTATGTAGAGGGAAATAAAAAACACTTAATTGGCATCAGACTTCTCTAGAGCAACATATCTCATAAAGCAAAGGAAATTATTTTTAAAAAGTAATCAGTGAAAGAAAAGGTGACTCATAAATCTTAAACTATCATTCAAGTATAAAGGCAAAAGACAAATAAACACATTATAAATCTCAAGGAATTACCCCTTCCTGAAAAAAACAAAAACAAAAACAAAAACAATAACTACTAGAGGGTTCAGTGCAGCCTACCAAGAAATACTTCATTCTGAGATGCCATTGGAGACATGAAGATTATTCATCCTAAGTAATATTAAATAATTTATTATATTGCACCTGCTATAAAACAGATTTTTAAAATAGCTAGGTTTACCTATTATGTGAATTCTGCAGTATTATTAGTTGAAGAAAGTGCCTGAACCCATAATTTCAACATCTAATGAGAAATAAAACAATTCGTGGCAAAATACATTCAACACTAATTTAAAAACATTGTTTTGACAGTACACCACAAGAGGGAGTGCCTGCGCTCTTCATGAGCAGAGGGAATGTGGCCAATAAAACTAAGGCTTAGAACTTGCGTAATGGACAAACCAGTGTTCAGTCCTACCCACTAACCTGTGCAGATACTAAAGGTAAAGGAGAAAATGAAAATCTATATACCTGGACATTTATAAGTTAAATATCAAACTTAGTCCAATCCTCATCCCCACTCAGAGGCTCACAGCCTGCTTCTCCCCAGGCATTTACCTTCAAAACCTGGACGTTAAGAAATCACGTTTTCCTCTGAGCCCATCCTGCTGCCAAGGGTAGGGCAGAATGCTGCAGGCTGAGATGGGATTTCACTTCCCCAGTCACAGGGGGAGTGGCAGGCAGAGGGAGAAGCAGGCTCCCTGCTGAGCAGGGAGCCCAATGCGGGACTCTATCCCAGGACCCCGAGATCATGACCCAAGCCAAAGGCAGCCGCTTAACCGACTGAGCCACACAGGCATCCCTAGAACCATATTTCTAATGCCAAATTTCTAACTTAAATGTCTTAAACAGAACTCATCATTCTCAAAAAACCATCTTGTCTGCCTCGTTTTCCTGTATGTTTATGTTTTTTAGTTATCAAGCTTAAAACATGAGAATCACTCAACATTATATTCCTTGCCTAAAATGACCACACCATATGCTTTTCCCACTGTAATCATATCCATTGTTCAAGTCCAGCTCAATTTCCCCGTCTCCCAAATTGCCCAAAGGAAACGCTATCTTTATTTACTATTCTCTTTCTCCATTCAGTGACAATGAACCCTGATTTAACTGCCTGTATGACTCACCAGGTTCTTGCTTATCATGCTTTACTTACATTCGATCCTCACTTATGTTAACAGCCATAATAGTGATCATCTTATGCAAGATCCTTACCTATCATGTATTATCTAATTCCCAGAAAACAACTTATGAAGGAGGTACCATTACGTTCCACATTTTACAGATAGGCAAAATCAAGATTAGATTATCTACTTCCAAAATCTCTACGACTAAAGAGCCTAAGTACTAAAGAGCCTAAGTACGTAACAGATTCATCGCATGGTTAATGGTGACATAAAGTAAAATTAGTTGGTTATTTAAATAGCTTGGGATGTAAATTCAAAACATTTCTATAAGGGTTTCTATCAACATAAAATAAGGAGAAAAACTTAATATAATTTCTAACAGCCAATCTACTTATCTAAAGTAAATGGCCATAACTCACTACAAGATAAGAAAAGTAGAATCCAGGGTACCTGGGAGGCTCAGTCAGTTAAGTGGTTGCCTTTGGCTCAGGTCATGATCCCAGGGTTCCAGGATTGAGCCCTGAATCAGGCTCCCTGCTCAGCAGAGAGCCTGCTTCTCCCTCTCCCTCTCTCTGCCACTCTCCCTACTTGTACTCTCTCTCAATCTCTGTCAAATAAATAAATAAAATCTTAAAAAAAAAAAAAAGGAAAGAAAAGTAGAATCCGACACACCATGAATCCCATAGGAATGACCACAAAGGCATAAAACCCTTTTTTAAAACATTAGAAAATTCTATGTATAATCTTATACCAAGAAATTTGAAAATGTCTTGAAACTATTGACTTTAAATTATATAAAATTTGTATATATCTATGATTCTGGAATAAATTGAAATGGGAATCCCAAGTCTACCTCTAAATATTTTTTCTGGAGAATTTATGTCAAAGCTCAACCAAAAACAATCAACCCTTGTATATTATTTAAACTATTCCTATATAGAGTAGAAAATACAAAGTTTCCCAATTTGTTATAAAGTATTAGCACTACTCCATTTCAAAACAGCAGTCATTTGGGGGGTGCCTGTGTGGCTTAGTCACTAGGGCTTCTGACTCTTGGTTTGGGTTTGGGTGTTGTTCTCAGGGTCATAGGATTGAGCCCCACCATGGGCTTGTGCTTGGCTCAAGGGTCTACCTGGGATTCTCTCCCTCTGCCCCTCCCCCTACTCTCTTATTCTCTCTCTCTCTCTCTCTCTCTCAAATAAATAATGAAATCTTAAAAAAAAAAAAAGTCACTTGTAAAGAGGAATGTTAAATCAAAATGTTTTTTGAAAGACTATAAGGCTAGAAAATATGTATGCATTTTTTTTAATGTATCACAGAAAATTGAAGTAGAATACAGACAAAAAGGATAACTGAGGGAAATTTAACATTTTTTATGGGTATGGATTTTTTACAAAGACAGAGTTAAAGGGAACAAATAGTAAGTGCCAGTACCACTAGGCAGCTGCCAAAACACTACAAAAACTGTAGCTTAGTTATATAAAGGCACACAGTAACTTATGCACCAACTCTGGTGGGGAACATACCAGGAAAGTAAGTAAGTACTACGACCTCTTTCTTTCCAATATGCAAACTCCCATTGGCTAAACCCAACAAGAATCCTGGTAGCAAAGTACTAAGGCAAGATAGTCCATGGGCCTTACTCTATTAAACTGGGTGATAAAATGAATGACAGATCTGGAAAGACAAACAGAGGATATCCATTCAGGACTATCCATTTCTTGTGGGGTATTTTTGGTATCTTAGCATCCATTTTTATCTTTGTCCAGATGAGAAACACTATCTTCAACACAAGAAATCCACAAGAATCTATCACCAAAACATCATCATGGGGTAACGTCAATCCAGTTATTATCCTACCTGAAACCAACACTGAAATGTTGGTCCTCATCAGTGGTCTTCATGTAACAGGCAGAGGAAAATAACAGCAGGACAATTAACAAGCTCCATAGTTCTTCCTTCTAGAGTTGGTCAGAAAGACCGAGTTGACAAACATTGCTTCCTTTCCTACCATCTAGGTTTTGTTCCCTTTACCTCCTGCCTGTACCTCAGCTGGTCTAGGATTTTACAGAGCATTTATAAGTCTTCAGCTCTTTTATCTCTGTTTGGTTGCCATAGTTATCCTTTAACAAGTACTATTGAGTGTGGGAGTGTTAAGAGGCACTCAAGTAAATTCCCTCAGTCCAAAATATATTTTTTGGAGATACTGTATAGAAACAACACAATTTCCCCTGAGTAACTAGGACCTATCACTTCTGCCAGTTCAGTGACCATCTTCTCTTCCTGTTGATTATTTAATATAACTATATTTATACACACACACACACACACACACACACATATATATATATATATATATATAATTAAGGTACAGTCTAGGCTTTGACTTTAAGGGAATAATGACTGGGTTATCTGATGAAAGCTTTTTATCTCCTGGGGCTGGGACTCAACAAGACCAAGGCAGAAAGCAAAAATTCCATAAATGGAATTTTAGATACAGTAAGAAGAGGCACTAGTCCTTTGGTACTCCCTAGCTCCTTACCTATGCACTCTGTCTATAAAGGATCCAGCAAAACAGAGTGGTTTCTGCCTTATTTAACACATATATCACGTTCTAAGAAAATTCTGGTCTACAAATTACAACACAATGAACACCATCCCCGCAAATCAGTTGTTTCTGGGTTTAGGGTACAGAGTAAGACATGCTGGTGAATTTCATGCACACAACTTTGTTACTATATCTCTTTTGCTGCAAGTAAGTTTCTTGGTCAGAAGTGGTGTTGTATAGAATATAATTATAATGAATAAGGTATTCCGTATGTCAAACAATGTTGAGTGTTGGTAGAGGCATGGAGAGCAGTGAGAAGAAATTCCTATCTAGAATATATAGTTAAGTTAGGAGGATAATTTGCAACTAGTAGAGATATATTTTAACTGCCTTTGGGTATATTGGTTGCCCTGGGGAAAGCTGGCATATCAGAAGCTCTCAGGACACACCCCTAGAGTTAATAAATTAAGCAGTCCATCTGCAGTGGGGGTAAACAGACCAGTCTTGATGAGGGAAAGGCATGTTTGTGGATCCATGCTTATGTCATTATGGCCACTCTTTACATGGTACTATTCCACAAGACACGGAATGACATTCCCTGCACAGACCATCTTTTATTCCTCATTGAGAACCTCTTCCACAAAGGATATGCCCAAATGAGCATTAACAAGTGGCAAAAATATCTTTACATCCATCTACAAGGCAATAAAAACAAGCAGCTTACAAATGTGAGATGCTTGCCTATATAGTTACTTGTGCTTTCCAACCTACTTGTATCTACCATTTCATTTAATAAGAAATACTGTTTCACATGTCTAATTTTATTATTTGTTATAGTAAATAACAATGCTTCATCATGGGGAGTTCAGATCATGATCATGTTTATGTCTAACATACCAACATCTAGTGGCAAACCAAGAGCCACTTTTCAAATGGAGACTACTATAAGCAGAAGAAACATGGTCTTACTACAAAAACCTGGGGTCCTCACGGTGACTTCCCTGTGAAGACTTGTCAGAGACTTCTAACATCCTCCCTCTCTGCCAAAAATACTGTCTATACTGCTGTAAGAAATTTACCTTGTTTCAGTTCCTACTCAATTCTGGCAATCTTAGGCATTACCTAATAAATATGTTAGATTAATGTATCCAAATGAGGTAGGTGAGGCTTCCCAAATCCCAAAAGATACACCAAGGGCTATGCAAGTGCAGAATATGGAATGTGCGAAGAGGGTACTGTAACATGGCCTTGGCCATACTGTTATGGTAGGCTCTTGATGTTTTTGTGGTTTTTCTCTTGCATGCATGTATTTTACTGAGGCTTCTAAAATACAATAAGTAAATAAATAAATACTTAACCGACCAAGTTCAGTTAGCTTAATACCATCAATATAAGGTCCAGCAAGACATTCTGTTGGATAGTAAGATGATCATGGTACCTCTAGACTAGATTATCGCAAATGTCAATTTGGGGCTAGGTAATTCCTTGTTGGGGAAGGGCCTCTCCTGCAGGCCTTGTAGGATGTCTACCAGTGTCCCTGATCTTTACCCACTAGGTGCCAGTAGCATCCTCCAATACAGTCATAACAATCAAAAAGTTCTCCAGAAAGAAAAACTGGCCTCAGTTGAGAACCACTGCTCTAGACCATATTATACCAAAGAGCAAGAAGAGTGTGCAGTACTGATATAAGAGAATAGTGATGTACTCCTGTTCTTCATATTGATTATTTTGTAGTTGAAAAATGAAACAAAACATGTGCCAATCAATAACTATATATTAGATATCAGAGTCTATGTCGATTTGCTCTAGAAAAGGTACCAAATCTGGAAACATGGCTATAATTAGTATTATGTATACTCTATGATTATAAAGTAATAAAAAAATAAAGTTATAATTTTGATTATGTTTACAATGGTCTAAAGTCATTTTCCATGATTTTATCATGCATTTACACCAAATTCATTAAAAAAAGTGAGAATGTAGTAGGACTTACCACACTAGTATCTTTCTTTTTTTTTTTTTTTTTTTTAAAGATTTTATTTATTTATTTGACAGAGAGAAATCACAAGTAGATGGAGAGGCAGGCAGAGAGAGAGAGAGGGAAGCAGGCTCCCTGCTGAGCAGAGAGCCCAATGCGGGTCTCGATCCCAGGACCTTGAGATCATGACCTGAGCCGAAGGCAGCGGCTTAACCCACTGAGCCACCCAGGCGCCCCACACTAGTATCTTTCAAATCTTGATGGCATCACTAAACTCCACAATCCTTTTAAGAATACCGTATTATTTCCAGTTTACTATTTTATTCAGGGGTTTTTAATTATTTCTTCCTACAATAATATATCTCAATCCACAGGTCAGGTAACCAGTGTGGAGATTCTTCAAGCTAGTATATCTATCCCCTTTCTATATCCTAAGACTAAGAAAAATTACAGGATGGGTTCTCACTGTGATCTAGAGCAGCTTGGGGCCAAGTCTATTATTGGACCTCTCTAAGTCCCTTTCTTATCAGTGGACCATGGCACTACTCTAGAACTCCAGAGATCAGATGAGTTCAGAGCTATTATCTAATCATCTCCAGTGAATATGAATACTACCCTTCCCCCTCAACACTGGATAAAACTTTTTAAGATAGGAGGAAGCTCTTTCTTTCCTCTTTAAGGAAAAAGAAGCATCATATACTCCTGGCTTTGTGGTAAAGCTCTTCAAAGATATCTAGCCTTCTTATCAATAATGAACTCTATCTATGAACTAGCTTAGGTCTGGGAATTAGTAAAAGGGTTGTGAAACCCTATAATATTGATTCAGATTGGGTTTCTGCCCATAAAACTTAGAATTTTCCCACTTAAATATGTCAATTTGGTCTCTAAAACTCAATCAGTAATGGAGCTGACCTTGCCTCTGAAGGTTAGCATAGCCCCAGGATCTGGATGGACAAATGAAGAATATCCAATACAACTTATATCCTACAGGTCTTTTTGAATTTTCAAAAAACAAGGGTTACCACAAGAACATAAGATTTGGGGTGCCTGGATGACTCAGTCAGTTAAGCATCTGACTCTTGTTTTCTGCAGAGGTCACCATCTTGGAATTAAAAGATCAAGCCCCGCATCCAGCTCTGTGCTCAGCTCGGACTCTGCTGGGGATTCTCTCCCTCTCCCCTTGTCCCTCCCCCACTTACCTGTTCCGTCTCTCTCAAATAAATAAATAAAAAATCTTTTTTGAAAAGAATATAAGATCAATTAAATTTCATAGCAAAAAGCCCTGGGTGTTAATTCAATGTATTAAAAATTGACATTTTAAAAATATATTAAAAATTAAATACCAAAAATGATGAACAAATTATAACTCCTACATTCCCCAAAAATTCTATCTGATGTAGCAATAACAGTAATGGATACTATAAAAATTAAAACCTGACAAAAAAAAAATTAAAACCTGACAAATACAAAATTTATAGCCTCTAAGTATTATAGTAATAAAGTAAACAAAAGGAAAATAAGAATAAATACCAAAAAATGAATTGGAAATGTCAGAATATAACAGATTAATATGAAAAAGAACAGAGAGAAATCATAGATTAATAATAGTAATAAATGAAATTTTTATGTTACATTAGGACTAGAGAATATATTTCAGTTTGAAGTAACCAGAATTCGGTCACAGAAACTATATCCTAGAAAATGTCATATTTAGCAAAGCCAAAAGGACCAATATTTTATATTTTATACTTAGTTATTATGATCACTTCTTAATACCACTGAGTCTATCTTAAAAACTCAGACATAAGGTAAAATATTTTGTATTATAGCAATTATTTGTTCTTATAAAACTGAAATTAGAAACATGACCACGTTGATAACAAAACGGAGATAATAGGAAGTACAATCTATGAAAAGAAAATGGCATGGTTACAGATAATTTTTCAAGAAAGAAGTGTTTTTCACATTATCCCAGAAACCACATGAACAATTTAGTATTACTCAAGATCCTCAGAATCATTTCAATAAAGAAATCCTGTAATTTATTTATTCACTAACTTTCTGAAAGAGTTCCTTCCTCTCTCCTGCTTCTTTTTCAATGTGGCAGGCTTTTCTGTGCATTACAGGGGGTCCTCAATCAACAAATACCTACTAACTATCTACCCTTTGCCTGATAATATGCTAAAAAACAGTGCAAGCTTGTGCTGAAACTCTTTTTTAAGTAACATATTTTAACATCCTACAGAGATTTATGGGTCATTGCCTTTCTGACCTCTTCCAATAACCCAAATAACTGACAGTAATGACATTGTGGGTGATCAGTGGATCTGTGCCAAGCATTCTGGATGGAATGAAAGGGAATAGGATTAGACTTCAGAGTTGGAAGAGACAACTGCTTCTCATCCAAATCCTATAAAAGATAAAATTCAGAAGTCCTTTGTGAGTAACAAAGGTCAATTAAAACAGACCATGTCAAGGATAAAAACAAGGCCACACTCACTGTTAATACCATTAAATGGATTAAGATGGTGCCAAGCAAGTACTTTTAATTGGAAAATACTGCTTAGAGAAAAGTACCTAAGGGTATTACTCTCCCACTAGTCTGATATGCTTAATTAAGTCCAGAGAGAGGCATGAGGTTAAGAAAGATAAGACCTACAACAAAACCATGAGTACGGCTATTGGCACATATACCCAAACCAATGAGATAACAAACTGGTTTCTGAAACTGTTGCATCACCAAATGAACCATCAGCCTCTTCTCAGACAGATTATAACTGAATGAGTATGAAAATAACCCTTAGTTCCTAAATTTCTACAGGTAAGAAACAGGCTGATAGAGATTCTAACTATACAAGGAGTATACCCTCCATTTGCCCTCTTCAAATATAGCCAAAGACGATTAAAAAACCAACAGAGAACAATAAACGCCTCCCAAGAGGCAGCTTTACTCAAGGAACAAGCATACCATCTTCCCAGTGGGATTTCAGGATTTCTCTGAACTAGTGATTGCTATGTATTTTCCTCTTTCCAACCAGATGATTATCATGACAAATATGTTTCTTACATGTTTGGTATATTAAAGGAAAAAACAGAGAATGCTAGTGCTAATGGGAATACAAAGAGAGTCAAGATTCAAAATGTATCACAGACAAAAATGGAAAACTAGAACTTTAAAAAAAAAATAGAAACTCTCTAGGATCTAGGAGTAGGTAAAGAATTCTTAGACTTGACAACAAAAATATAATCCATAAAAAGAAAAACTGGTAAACTGAACTTCATCAAAATTAAATCTTTTGCACTTATGAAAAACCCTGTTAAAAGTATGAAAAGATATGCTATACTGGATGAAAATATGTGCAAATCACCTATGTGACAAAGATCTAGGACTTAGGATACATAAGCAACTTTCAAAATTCAACAGTACAAATCAAACAATCCAGCTAGAAAATGGGCAAAAATCATGGACAAGGTTAAACAGATGGCTAAACAGGTTAAACAGATGGCAAATCAACACAAGCAAAGACACTCAACATCATTGGCCATTAGGAAAATGCAAGTTGCAGCCACAGTGAGATTTCACTGAAACCTATCAGAATGGCTAATCTAAAAAAAAAAAAAAGACAGCACCAAATGATAGGGTCACTCATACTCTGCTGATGGGCTATAAAATGGTACACTCTCTCTGGAAAATAGTTTAGCAGTTCTCAAAAAAATAAACATAAAACTATCACATGACCCAGTTGTTTCACTCCTGGGCATCTATCCTACAGAAATGAGAACTATGTTTACACAAAAATCCATACAAATGTTCATAACTTTATTTGTAACAACCAAAAACAGATCAACGCAGATGTCCTTTAGTAGGTGAATGGTTAAACAAACCATCTCTGATACATTCATTACATGAACTACTTGGTAATTAGCAATAAAAAGGAATGAACATTGGATAACCACCACTCTGGTGAGTTTTTAGAGAATTATTCTGAGTGAAAAAAGACAATTCTGAAATGCTAAATACTGTATATTTACCAAAATAAAGTAAAATCCTTAAACATAATCAATGTTAGCATGAGGTAATTTACAATAGAAAACTTTCAAATATAAATATTCAACTTCATGAGAATAGTTAAAATTTAAAAAGGAATGTTATATAAGAAAAGAATGTTCAAAGTTTGCAAACTATACAAAATATTATATTAACTCTATAAGAAATAGGCACATTATGGGGCACCTGGGTGGCTCAGTGGGTTAAGCCTCTGCCTTCGGCTCAGGTCATGATCTCAGGGTCCTGGGATCGAGCCCGGCACGGAGCTCTCTGCTCGGCAGGGAACCTGCTTTCCTCTCCCTCTGCCTGCCCCTCTGCCTACTTGCAATCTCTATCTCTCTGTCAGATAAATAAATAAATAAATCTTTAAAAAAAAAAGAAATAGGCACATTAAAAACATTAACACAGTCCCAAAGTTCTTTTCTTTGAGAAAGAACAATGAATTGTTTTTTTTTCTCTTCCTATTCCTTAGTATTGTCCAAATTGTCTGCAATGACCCACAGGACTTCTCTAACCAGAATAATGTACTAATAAAAAAACACAACAAAAGAGGAATGATTAAATAGGTTATCTATAAAATGAATATAAAGACATAAATAATTTGCAACTCTGTTTTAACATAGAACAATGACCAATATATATTCTTAAAGAAAAAGTGAATAGCTATAAATTCAAAATGTTGTTTCCTTTAAATGTACATTTGAATGCATATGTATAAATGTGATACAAGATGTATGAATATGTATGAATGTTAGTAAGAATGTGTGGATGTGAGTGAGCATGACTGTGTGTTAATGACTGTACTGTAAATGTGTGTATGATGTGTGACTATTTGTGAATACACATACAAACATATATATACATTAAGAAAACTGAACAATATTAGCAGTGGATAATCTAAGTTATGGTATAAAAACTTATTTCCTTCCTTTTTTGTTTCATTTATTCCATTTTTTTCCTTTTATTCCATTTCTTTCGGGGTTTTTTTTTAATCTTCTGAATGGCTTGCAAAGGATGTATCATGTTTAAAATTAGATAAAAAATTAAAGATATTTAAACTGGCATTTTGCCTATTTAAAAGGTAATATTTTTGTGTACTATTTTGAGTGGATCCATTTAAGCTGAACTACACCAAAGTTATCTTCTTATCTCCTAAGAATATAAACCTGGAAACATAGCTAATTAAAATCCTCTCTAATATATTACTTTGGAAGTGTTTAGCCAGACTTTTGAGATAAACTAAGAAAGGTAGTTTTTTGGGGGAGGGCGGGGGGGGGGTTGTTTGTTTGTTCCTTCTTTTGAGAGAGAGAGAAAGAGAGAACAAGGAGGGAAAGCTGAGGAGGGAGAAGGAGAAGTAGGCTCCCAGCTGAGCAGAGAGCCCCCACGCTCCATCCCAGGGATCTGGGATCATCACCGGAACTGAAAGCAGAAGCTTAACCAACTGAACCACCCAGGCGTCCTAAGAAAGGTAGTTTTTAACATTAGTATAGCTGTTAATTATCATGAACAAAGCTATTATTCATTGCTACTATTTAATGAGCTCTTACCATGCACCAGGCACTGCCTTATCACTATGGTATAGTACAGTATACAGTATCATACAGTCTCCAGTGAGGAGGGGTTATTATCATCATCGTAATATATAGTAAAGCTTGTCCAGGCCCACACAGCATTTGAGCAAAAATTTAAATTCAGTTTTGTCTGACCCTAATATCCCTGCTATATTGCTGCATAATTTCTCTCAAGGTAATGTGCTAATGGTAATTAACTGGGGAAAAAATACCTTAAAACACACAGTACCTCTTTGGGCATTTTTTTAAGAACAGTGACTTAGAAAATAGAATTTCCTCATTTCTTTCTTGCCACAAACCACATTTTTACCAACCTTTCTGAGGAAGCAACAGAAGCATTGCTTAATTATCACCTCCCATACACTATACCAGTAAGACACAACTATGCCTCTGGTCAAGTTGAATGCCTTAGCAGAGCATTTCCTTTTATTTTATACATGAAAACAAATAAGGATAATCACTACTAATAGTCTATCAAGAAAAAATCCTGCCATTTCAGCATCACTTTAGAAGCATGGTAGCTACACAGGGAAATCAACAGTTTAGCAAGTAATTAAGACAAAAACCAAAAGTAGAATACCAAAACGTTGTGTTATTATTACTGAATATGCTTCTCATTTTAGCTTCCTTTTTCGCACTGTAAATTTTTCAGATCCCAAATCTTACCCATCAAGATCATCTATGCTCTGCCTCTGATAACACAGTTCCTCCAAAACTCGCCTCGGTGCCCCTCCCCCCCCCCCAAAAAAATGCTCCATTACTCTTTAGGCCAAGTTTATGGAAAATGTGAACAGAGCATCCCAAACTGCCTCTATCTGACATTAACTGCTCTTACTGCCCTTCTATGGAGGGGAAGTCATTAGACTCTTAATATGCCTCCACTGAAAGGATCCATTCATTCATTAAAATATGTGACAACTCAACAAACGTTTCTTGAACACCTACTATCCATCACAGGCTGTTCTAATTCTGGCCATAATCAAGATTCTAAATTCAACAAGGGCTTTCAATATGATGTAAGACAGCACAGAACAGATGTCCCCAAAGCCTGTTCACCAAAACACTTATCTGGGGGAGAAAACATGAAGTGAGCAGCAGAAGTAGAGCAAAGGGTCCAACCAGTGAAGTCTTTTGATACATATCACATCCTCTTAACAACAGATTCAAAACTGCATTAACTTACAGGGATGTAACAGAGACAGCCCTTAACTTTGATTTTCCCAACCTCATTGAACCATGAAACATATTTTTAAGATACTCTTAATATCTTCAGAAGCTGGGCTCTGCAGATCATACTTTGAGAAATGCGGGACATATTCTTTTGCTTAAGGGCATGCGTTTTTAAATCTTTATTTACAAATTATAGCTGTGAGCAAAAATAAGTTTGTGCTAACAACTCACTGACACATGCCTCCTATTTAATTTTCTCTGTTAGTTTCCTTTTTTTTCAGAAGCCTGGTCATTTGAATTTCAACAAAACTGGCTACATTAAAGTATCTAGTTTTTCATGACAGTTGTGAAACTTCTATTTTAAAGGGATTTATAAAGCAATATTCCTGAAATGAAAAAGAAACCTCTGTGCCCATAGATGAAACTATACAAAATAATTAAGCACTAAGCTGGACATATGTTTCCCCAAATGGACTGATAAGATAACCTGGTTAGTCTTAAAAAATATAAATTCCTGAGTCTTACTACAGACTTACTGAGTCAGGGTCCCCAAGAGGCAGTAAGTGACGGTAGCAAGCATCTAGGGTAACTCATATAATCTGGGAAGTTTGTGGAAGACTGAAGTGCCTTGGATATTAAAAACTGTGCTAGTTCCATCTGGAGCACTGACTACCCCTAAAAGTTAGTTCTAGCTCTTTTACTATACGTATGGAATTTAAAAATCTTTTGAATCATTTGTTTTATTACATCATTACATATTCTAAGATATTACCTTTCCTTTTTTATTCATTTGTTGCAATTAAATTGAAATATAAGAAAAATAAAACTGATTCTTTATAAGGAAGAAGAAATATCAAGGAAGAAGAACATTCAGAGGCCCAGAGAAATTATACTGTATTAAATTAGCAACTATAAACCTGTAAGATCCTTGGCCCTATGTCTTCTCCAATCTAGAGAAGTATTCCATGTTAAAAAAAAAAAAAAAATCCTTATGAATACAAGATAAAAGGCAAAACAGTAACTAAAA
This sequence comes from Mustela erminea, assembly GCF_009829155.1. Lineage (NCBI taxonomy): Eukaryota > Metazoa > Chordata > Mammalia > Carnivora > Mustelidae > Mustela > Mustela erminea. The sequence continues at coordinate 40,414,451 of NC_045616.1, read as the reverse complement.
TTAAATCACACATTTGAGTCTCACACTAATCATTTTCCCAGTTCAACATTTTAGTCACTTTACATAACCAACATCTTTCGATACAGAATTCTTCCTGAAATACCAATCTGAAACATTAGAAATTTAATGCTGAAGTAAATGTAAAGTGTTCAGAGCTATCTTTTTCTGAGAAAGGAATGGAAAAGAGAAACATGAAAATAATATGACTTAAGAAAAGTTATCCAACTATTGGTCAATAAAGAAAAAGAGCTTCACTGGATTTAGTAATTACTTACCTATAATTTCTAAGTATTTAATAAGGATCCCCCTCCCAAAAATCTCAAAGAGTCGAAGAGATTATTTTCCTTAACACCATTAAATTAACACTCATCCACAAGGAATTAAAAAGTGGTTGGAGGAAAACAAAATGTTATGTGGTAAAGATTTACTTATTATATTTTTATAATATTTGAAAATTATATTAAAATATGTAATAACAAGTTAAAGTATATCAAAAGTGAATGTCAAATATTATTTACTTCAAAGTATTTTATGACATATTCTATTTCCAGGCTAACATATATAAAAATAAGTTCTGAGAAGCATTTCTGTCAATTTTAATTCTTCCCTTTTTTTGTATCCAATAACAACTAAAACTTCCCTTCGATAAATATCTCCGAAGTTAGATAATCACCTCTAACCCTTAGGTCTTCATAAAAGTTTCCCTTTAAAAAATATTTTCCCAAATTTTATTCTTACAGAATAGAAAATTCAAGCTGTTTCAAACACCCTTTTCTACCTTTTTGCTAACTCTTTACCTCATTTGTGTTTTTCTGTCACCTGTGGAAATTATACAGGCTTATCATATTTCACATTTTGTTTTCCTCTAATTATGAACTATATTATATTACATTAATCTCCTCTTATAGAATAAATTCATCCTGAGCCCTGACTTTTCTCAAGTTCAAAAAACAACAACAAAAAGACATCCAAAGGAAAATACTAATTCTCTCAATGTCATTTTCAAATTAAATTACACTATAATTTCAATTAATAAAATGATTTCTTAGTGTGAGGCTCTTTAGGTTATTTATGTTATATTACCTAACAAGATTGTACATGCCCTTGTTTCTAATCTATTTACAGAGAGTTTTCAACTCTTGTTTCTTTTCCCACTCATATCGTTTTCCTGTATATTCTCTTTAGACTTAGACAAATCATGAAGATTTTTGGTTATAGAGTCCAAAATCTGCAAAAGTGGATTAACTTACTTGAACAGACCAGTTATTACGTTTTTAAGAAAGAATAGGTCATTACAACCGGCTATTCAAAATTGGGGAAAAATGGTTTAAATTCACAAAAGTAATTATGTAATATGTAAACACTTAAGAAATAAATAAATTCATAAAAATATTAAAACTATTCAATATAGTTAATAAACCTATGAGAAAATTAAAAAAATTAAAAACATTAAACAAAGCACAAAAACTAGTATTAGTTTTAGCTGTTATTGTCCGCTCTATGAAATCACTATGAAGCCACTTCACCTCTTGTCCTAGAGGTGTAAAAGAAGGAATTTATGATTTCTAACATTCCTTCTGTTTCTAAATGCCTGGATTCCTTCCCTTTAGATATGTAATACAGTTTCAGTCCTTAGTTCTGTATCTGTTATATTTGAATACCTACACATACACAGAAACATACCTCAAAGACACATTCCTATTAAAGAAAACTTTCAGGGAAAAAAACGCAGAAATTCAAGATAGCAACTAGGCATTTTCATGTATTGGCTTGAGAGAGCAACTGGTACATCCCTTCCTAAATGTCAGTGTGTCATTACCTATCAAAAATTAGAATAAGGAAGCCCTTCAAACCCAATATGAGCCCTTCTAGGAATGAAGACTAAAGAGTAACTTGCACAGTCATACAAACATGTATGTACAACACTATCGAGATACATAATATTGAGCTCCCACTAATTCCAAACCTGATTTCTTGATTTCCACTCCCAATGCTATTCTGCATTCTAGTGAATCGCTCCAGTTGGCCAAGCCAGGTATCAAGGAGTCATTTTTCACTCCTCTTTTGTAATCAATCTATCAGAGTACTCTTTTTCCTTGAAAATACATCGAGAATCAGTCACTCCTTTAAATCTCTACTAATACCAACCCAATCCAACCACCTTTATCTCTCTCCTGGACTCTAATAAAAAACCCCTAGGTGATTCTCTCCTATTTACTCTCATCCTGCAGAACAGAAGCCAAAATGATCGTATCAGAATGTAAGGTCACGCATGTCCCTTTGGAAAACTTTCTCGGGGCACCTGGGTGGCTCAGTCAGTTAAGCATCTGTCTTCTGTTTAGGTGATGATCTTGGGGTCCTGGGATCAAGCACTGCATAGTCAGGTTCCCTATTCAGTTGGGAATCTGCTTCTCCATCTCCCTCTGCCCATCTCCACCCCACTCACTCCTGTGCTTCCTGCTCTCTCTCAAATAAAATCTTTTTAAAAATGGGGGGAGGGGGAACTTCCTCATGACTTCCCACAACACTTAAAGGAAGATCTAAATGCCTCATGTTGGCATCTACCGGTCTCTCCAAGTTCATGCCATGCCATGTTCTCCCATGCCTTGATCATGCTGGCCAAAGTGACAATTCCTAAAACCTGCCAAACCCTTTCTCCCTCCAAGGCCATTTATCATGTTTTTCTCCAGCCTGGAAAGCATCTTTCAAAGCTGGTTCCTCATTATCCAGTTATTGTCAAAACGACCTTCGCTTGACCACATATTTTTTTCTTTTATGCACTATTACTTCATACTATTTGTTCTTTCATAAAAACACTTTAATCTTCGATTATTTCATTTGTTTATGAACTCCATATTTCTTCCCACTACCACAGAAAATCCTGATGGCATGAAACTGTTTTGCTGTTTATCGCAGCACCAGGTAGAGTCCAAAGCAATATTCATTGTATAAATGACAAAACATAAGGGCAACCTGAGATTTTGTTTCCATTTGCCAGTGATAAGCTATGATTTAAATTATGAGTCTAATTTACACTAAAAACCTCACAATCAGCCAATTCCTCAAATCTACTTCAACTAAAATAATAAAAATATCAGTAAGACATATCAAAAAGAACTTGGTGAAAACATACATAGTACAGTATAATGTGACCTGGTTTTAACAATCTTCTTGGCTTCATCTCTGTCCCCAATGACACACACCTTAATTTGCGGCCATTTCCCCTTGAGAATTATAAATTGTTCAGATCAGCTACAGTTCAAAGTGCGTCTGGCAAGAGATGAAGCTAAGAAGATTGTTGAAGACAGATGAGGCTTTGGTACTGGAACAGGTGTTGTGGTTTTAGTTTAGAGAGTCAGAGATAGTATCAGAGCTCATATACTTTAAAAACAAGTAGGGCATCTGATCAACTGGAAGACTGGGGAATTTGATTTAGTACAAAGATTACCATGTAAATGCTATGAACAGTATTTTTGCTATCACAGAATCAGTATCATGTTTCCTATGTGAAAGACTCAAGGTTAGACTTTAGTGTTACGATTTCAAAAGTGTCATTCTAAAGCCTAGTGTGCCTTGTTCCTAAAACTACCTCCAGGGAAATTATGTGACATTGGCCTTACAGAATCTTGTCCAATCTAGTATCAATAAAAGTGATCTTTTCACTGATAACATACTTTCCTTATCTCATTTATTCCAAACTCTACCAAAATTCTTTAAAAACACCCTCTATTGGTCCTATATGCTTGCATATTCTATTTTTATTTCCAAAATGAAGACTGCTTACCTAAGTATACTCCTAAAACCATGCTGCATAATTGTTAAAAATATTATTGTTAAACTGTTAAAAATATTTTCCTATTGGTTGTCATTCTATAATTTGGAAGCTGGTCTTAGGAATGTTAACACTTTAACATTAATTTTCAATATTGAAACGCCACAAATGTAAGAACCTTAACTTTTTAAAAATAATGCCTATATTGCAACAGGCCCCAGTTCTCCTCTCTTCATACTCTAAGCCTTTTCCTCACTTATCTAACTCCTGAAAGTTAATTTTATAACCCTCTTTTTCTCAACATTTGTTATTAAAAATCCCAGGAAAGACAATAAAAATGTTAAGGTCTTCATTAGAACATCCCTCTGGCTCTACCACAATTGTTTTCTTCACTGAAAAGGATTCTTTGGAAGGAAAAAAAAAAAAAAAAAAAACCATAGAAATACAGTCAAATTTCCTTTTGAGCCTTGAAATAATGTACTTTTTCAACTAACCAGAGCAACACATTAGATAACTCATAAAGTTCTATGTCTCTAATACAGTCATAAGTACAGCTAGCTTCAATTCTTAGGAAAGGCTTTAGTTCTATAAATTTCATCTCTCTTTTCTCAGGAATCAGGAATCGACATGTCCAGAGTGCGGAGCTGTAAGCACACCAAATAAAACCAGAAAACAGGGGTTGGGGGATGCCTGGGTGGCTCAATTGTTTAAGTGCCTGCCTTCTGCTCAGGTCATGATCTCAGAGTCCAGGGAATCCGACATCCGGCTCCCTGCTTAGTGGGGAGTCTGCTTCTCCCTCTGACCCTCCCTTCTCTCATGCTGTCTCTCATTCTCTTTCTTTCAAATAAATAGTAACTTAAAACATACATACATACACACACACACACAAGGGAAAACTATAGCTCTGAGAACCCCAACGACGTTACAAATGCAAAGGAAAACTGATCATTGCTTTTTTTTTTTTTTTTTTAATTTATTTTCGGTATAACAGTATTCATTATTTTTTCACCACACCCAGTGCTCCATGCAATCTGTGCCCTCTCTAATACCCACCACCTGGTACCCCAACCTCCCACCCACCCGTCAATTCAAACCCCTCAGATTGTTTTTCAGAGTCCATAGTCTCTCATGGTTTTTTGAGCAATGAGTAATTTGGGGAATGAGATTCAGAGGATTAATAACGTGAACAACCACTGAAGCAATGAATAATGCTCTAATCTACTTCACACAATTCACATCAAAACAAAGGAGTAAATAGTGAAGGAGACGAAGTCCTTACCCTTCTCACCTGTACAAGTAAGTTGCAATATAAAATTAAAGGCCTTGTTTTAAAGTACTTCTTAAATTAAAACAAACAAAAACATAACAGAGACTTACCTTCAAAAAAGGACCCCAATTGGTATCTTCCACTAAAAAATTTTGGCATTGAAAACACAAGTGCTCCCAGTCCTATCATAAAGGATGCAAATGCAAGCCATCTTGGTTTGTGTCCTCTTTCACCAAAGAATGACACAAATAAAGACAACAAACAGAATGAGATATCATAGCTTGATGATATCAGGCCTGTCAGAGAACTCTTCATTTCATAGCGCTTCTCAATAGTGGAAATGCTAATATTTACAAGGCCATTTACGATAATACCTGAAAGAGAGAAAAGAAAATGTATGTACATGATTTTTATTAACTTCCCCATATGGATTATGAGTTTTAAAACAATGTACTAAAGTTTGGTTATGAGTAAAGTTTGAGTGTTCCTTTATATTGATTCTTTTTAATGTGCCAAATTTAAAAGTCCCAAAGTTTCAAAGTTAGCAACTCAAACAAACTTCCTTAAAAATTAGTTTGCTTTTAAATGGTACACTTGTGAATTTTCAGGTGTGAAATAAAATCGATGCTTATCATAAACAAAATTGTAGATAACTTCATTTTTCTCTATATAACAAACAAAAAATCAGACTGGTGAATTCTTATGAAGCCAGTCTGCGAGAGAGACTCCAAGAGTAACATACTCTCTTAGACCTCACTCAGAAGAATACAAAAAAGTACAGGTGACTTAGAGGTCATTAAAGAGGTCATTAAGTAATAATTGAACAACCTGGGAAGGTTGTTCAATTATTAAACATATTTATATATTACTAGAGATCCTTGACTTAGTCTTATGAAAGGTGAAATTTAGCTTCAAACATCTTTTCCTCTAAAACTTGTATAGACATGAAAGGTATAACTTAAGAGGTCCTAGAACAAAAATAAACACACACTGAGTCATTTCAACTACTGGCATTCTAAATCACATGCAAAGTAAACGAAAAACTATACATTTCATCTGTTAATAACAACTGCGATGGAAGACTATAATGTAAACAACGAAAAGCTGGAAATCTAATTGTGACTGACTTCACAAAAAGGTTATGTCCAGATACAGATTAAATTTACAGGAGTTTAAAATCAGTATAAATTGAAAATAAAAAGCATCTGATCCAATTATACAGTTTTTAACTAGTTACTCCCTTTACTTAGGAGGATACCATGACTCATCTTCACTCGTTAGCTAACAGAATATACACAAGTCATGATTTCTACAACTTCTTTAGATTTTGCTTTATCAAGACTGCAACTGTAAATATATTTGAAGAAAACCAATATGACAAGTTTTAAAAGTCTTAACATAATTTTATTTTTATGCCAATTTATAAGTCAAAAGCCAACTTACAGTTCTTAAAATTTAAAGGTATAGTGTCTAATGTACCTAGGAATGACATGCTTATGAGATAAACTTATCTGAGAATATGAAACTTTCCCCATCCAAAGATCAACTCCCTCCCCCCACCCAAAAAACCAACTTCCCAACACACTTGTCATACTGATTAAAAGTTAGTCATGAAAACTCAACTGTCTTTATGGTATAACTTCTCTGAGAAAGTAAATTTATGAACTCTTACGGAGATTTGGCACTTAAAGCCTAGGAATACCACTCTGAATTCAATGCTACAGAAGTTCTAAGAACTCTGCTTTAATAAAGGAAATTTCAGGAAATATTGCATACTACATGTCTCTATTTTACATACATGAAAATAGGAGGCACATTAGAAGGTTAAGTGCTAAGAGAAACCCTGTTTATCTTTGAGAAATTCTGGGTTAAGTAAACTAACCTGACAAGAGGGTTTTTGTTTTTCCCAAACACTACTTAATAAACCACGGAACTGGACCTCCCAGGGATCATGTCTGAGAAACATGATTAAGTAATAATTCAAACTTAAATGGTAATAATTCAGATTTAAACTGAGAATTTATTGGGTCACTTTCATCTAGGCTTATGCTTGTTAAATTGGGGGCCTCTAGATAGCTATAACTCAAGGCTAAACCTGACCCATCTTTCTAGGGCTGTCAATAATATTTGTTAATAATTTTAAACAATATTTTACTGGAGACTTCCTTTGGGAATTCAAGAATGTGTTCCTGAATACAGAAATTTATGAAGAGGTTTCAAGATAAAACAAGAAATTTTAATTGTGTCTAACTTCTTTGAACTTTGCATTCCTATGGCACTGAAATATTTGGTCACAGATTTTGGACAATTAAGACCAAGACGTTGAGAGAAGGTGAACTTGGGTGGGGGCAAGAAAGGTGGAAATGGAAATAACTTTTTGGCACAAAACAACCTTTGGCAGAAAAGCTGCAGTTGACCTGCAATCAATGCTTGCTTACTGAACACCTATTATGTGCAAAAGCAAAGGGCACTGAATTCTGAGTTCCCTTCAGATAGGGAAGCAGGAATAAGAATAGAAAGAATGGAGTGGGGAGGGAGGGAAAAAATGAAACAAGACGGGAAGGGGAGGGGAGGGAGTCAGACCATAGGAGACTCTTAATCTGAGGGTTGCTGGGAGGTGGGAGGGAGGAAGAGGGTGGCTGGGTAATGGACATGGGGGGGGTGCTACAGTGAGTACTGTGAATTATGTAAGACTGATGATTCACTGACCTGTACCCCTGGGGCAAATAACACATTATATGTTAATTAAAGAAAAGAAAAGAATATATTTAGATTTACTCTTCTGTTAATCTTAAAAAAGAGCAATTTCCAACTCCTCCCCCTCCTCAAAAATATTTCTTGGATTACACTTCTTCCAATCGGCCCTGGATGGCCTTTTTACAAAATACTTTGAAAATAAGGTTCAAGTGACTAAAAAAAATCTACATACCATCAAATTCTAACTAACCTTCAGCATTTCCTTCAGGATGCTTCATCTCAATGCCCACCTCTCCTCAATGTGTCCGTCACCTTTGTGTAACTTCCCTTCCCGATTCTTTCACCCCTTGCATCAGGCAACCCAGCAACAGCTTTTAAGAATCTCCATGCTTTCTTTCCTGGGAGCCGTTCTTCCTCTATTCTACCACTCACTCTTCCAAACCAGGTCTAGACTGCAAACTCCTAAGGGTATAAACGTGGACTCTATCAGTAACTCCCAAGAGACCCTAAAAGAGATCCTGGAGCAAAACACTCTGCACAACTCCTTTGCGTTTCAAAAGCCTCACCCTTCACCAACGCCTCGGGCCTTTGCTAACATTGACTGGGTTCCACCTGTGCGCACACACAACTCCAACTAAATGTAGTCACACTACACGAATGCTGCTACCTAACCTAGCCACAAATTTCTCCTTGGAGAACTACCTTTCCCTCACCTGTAAATTAACCCTTGCCTTCCAGAAACAATGTAAAAATAAAATAAAATAAAATAAAATAAAACCCCTTTAATAAGGACTTTCGCAAGATACATGCTTTTGTAGCACTGAATGGATACCCCCGGTGTAAAACTCTTCCCAAAGGAAGGCTCCAGTGATTTCCACTTCCTTTAAGGAATCGGGAAACGGCTAAACTGAGATAGAACACAAAGGGGGGATGGAAAAGCTCCTACGGCAAGTTTTAAAAGTTGGTACAAAGGAAAAGCTCCAATGCGGATGCCTGAGCCTGCGGACGTCTGCGGGAGCGCTCGCAAGTCCCCAGGCCCGGGGCTGCCTCGCCCAGCGCGCGGACCATGCGGGCTCCGCCGCACACCTGCCCTCTCCGCCCCACCAGCTCCGCGCGCCCCTCCTCGCCCTCGCTGGGCCCCTGCCCTCTCGAGCGGGCGCTGGCCATTACCTTGCGTGAGGGCCAAGAGGCAGTAGTACAGCAGAAAGCCCTGGGGCGTGTTGCAGCGCTGAAGACTCTGCGGTTTTAAGTTCCCACACCCGCAGGGTCCCTCCTCAAACTCGGACAGCGACTCTGGAACGGACAGCTCTTGGGAGACAGCGGGATCCGCAGGGGGCCGGGGTGGCTCCGGCGACTTCTGGGGCTCCGGAGGCTCCCGGCGCTGCGAGTTCTGTCGCTGGGTGTTGATGGACAAGTCAGAGACCTCGACGTGAGAGGGCGATGCAAACAGACGGTGCGGGGTGTCTGGGCTGGAGGCGACGAAAGCCGGGTTCTCGATGCCTTTGCTGCCCTTCATGGTCAGGATGGGTTCTCCCAACTCCAGTGCGCTCCAGCGGCAGAAAAACCCGGTTCCTCTCTGGCTCCTCCCCCGCGCAGGGGGCAGCGCCCCCGTGCGGGAGCAGTTCCCGCCTCCGTGCCGTCGCTCCTGCAGGGCTAAGCCGCCGCTGCTGCCGCCGCCGCCGCCGCCGCCGCGCAGCCGCCGGGATCCTCCTCCTCGAGCTCGCCGCCGCCCGGAGCGCAGAGCGCCGAGCGCGGACGCCGGGCGGGCTGGCTGTGTGATTGGCGCTCCGCCCGCCTCACCTGTTGCCGCAGGGGCCAACTGGAATGCCGGGCGCGGCCGTGCGGCCCGGACGCCGCCAGGTGACCCCGCGAAAGCCCCTCAGGCCTCCGCGCTGCTTCCCAGAGCCCAGGGACTGGGAACGAAGCAGGCGTTGTGAGTCTGGGGGCCATAAAGCTCCCTCCGGGTCCTGACAGGAAAGCTGCAAACGCAGTTGCATCAGGAGATCATTCCAGAAAATATCCTGCCGGTTTTCTTCCTCTGTTGGCTACCAACCCGGACTAGGTCTGAAATGCCGAGAATCTGGGCAGCCCCAAAGACAATACTTGGGATTTTGAGCATCATGGTGAGACTTTTACCTGTCATCCGACCTAGAAACGGATATCCCCACCGGCCTACTCCCCATGACCAGGGCCATTAACGTGGCAACATAACCACCTGCTTGGTTCGACTAACCCCAAAACTGAAGATCCAGAAATGAGAAATCTTTAAAAGCCTATATGTGATATTCGTTCTGCTGTATATTGCATAGCTAAGATCAGCAACACTACTATTCATGTAATAATTTCTACCTGTGGAATATATTTAAAAGCACAGACTCTGAAGAACCGAACAACATTACGGCCACAGTTAAAAATCCCTTCATTCTTTCGTTCATTCATCAGAAAATGGTGGACAGGAGGGGCGCCTGGGTGGCTCAGTGGGTTAAGCCACTGCCTTCGGCTCGGGTCATGATCTCAGGGTCCTGGGATCGAGTCCCGCGTCGGGCTCTCTGCTCAGCGGGGAGCCTGCTTCCCTCTCTCTCTCTCTCTGCCTGCCTCTCAGTGTACTTGTGATTTCTCTCTGTCAAATGAATAAATAAAATCTTTAAAAAAAAAAAAAATGGTGGACAGGAAAGGCCTCACTGAGTCTGAGCAAAGACCTGAAGGAGATAAGGGACTCGACAGTCTCATGTGCAGAATAGAATGGCTGGGGTGAATGAAATGGTTGGAGAACAGTAGGAGTTGAAAGCAGGTGAAGGGGTGCAGATGGGGGGTGGCGGGGTGGAAGGGGTGGGGGGAGAAGTGACTGGGGCTAAACCTTAGAGGCCATAATAAGGACTTCGGCTTCCATTGTGAGTAAATTGGAAGGTATGGAACCCAGGAGTGAAATGATCATGACATGATTAGGTTTTTCAAAGGATCCAACCTCTTTGCCTTCTGAAGATAGACTAATGTGTACTAAAATAGTATATTTTTTTAAAGATTTTATTTATTTATTTGACAGAGAGAGATCACAAGTAGGCAGAGAGGCAGGCAGAGAGAGAGAGAGGAGGAAGCAGGCTCCCCGCTGAGCAGAGAGCCCGATGCGGGACTCGATCCCAGGACCCTGAGATCATGACCTGAGCCGAAGGCAGCGGCTTAACCCACTGAGCCACCCAGGCGCCCCTTAAATGAAGACATTTTTAAAGCTATATCAACATCTCAAGATGTTTATCTTTCCATAAATGTGTATTGTGATAAGGAACAGAATATAAATCACATATATTTCCTTTTTGCTGTGTAATGGGCCTATATACACAAAGCTGTTACGTTTCATAAGACTTCAGAGTATTAAGGAATCTACTTCCTCAAATCTAATTGTTGATTATAAAACTTCAAAACGTTTCATAAGACTTCAGAGTATTAAGGAATCTACTTCCTCAAATCTAATTGTTGATTATAAAACTTCAAACAATGTCTGGACTACCTTTAGCAGTTCATATAGGTCTCAGTTGTCCAAATACTATACCCACTATATTATATTGTTGTCAATACACTAGTACTATTATTTATATAAGGGTCCTTTCATTAAAAGATTACTTCACTAAAAATTAATCATAATCTGGAGAAAGTTTCCACATTTTGCTGTCTTCATTAAACATCTGGCTGATTGCCTGTCCAAGAAGCTACTTCTAGATTGAGCGCTAATACCTCCTGAATAGCAATGATTTGGTAATATATAATGATCATATCCAAGCATAGCCTTAATCCTAGAGAAGAGAATATAGTGATGGAAAAGTTACCCCCATCCCAAAACAAGATGTGTTTATTTCTTCTAACTATAGTAGCTAAGCTCATTTAAAAGGTCTATAGGAATGTTTTCAAACACTTTTACTTCTTAATGAGATAAACTAGAATTTAGAAGAAAATGCACAGTACATGACACATAATAGCTATTATTTTGCGAAAATTTTGTTTCAATTTTATCTGCTTTATATACTGAGCTGGGGATTGAGATAAAAAATACATATATTTTACTTTAAACAAACATACATCTTGTTCCTTCTTCCCTGGCAGTCTAGACTGATCAAGAACATAGGGAAATAGTAGAAGTAGGAACTATCTTTTTTTTTAATCTCTCCTAAATATTCCATTATTAATCCTTACTAGAACAGTAGCTATTATTATCTACCTTTTATATATTAAAGAATCTGTATTCTAGAAAGGATTAGTAACTCTCCTAATGCCATATAGCTAATAAGTGGCCTGGCACTTTCTTAGGATTTGAACTCCAAGTTCTGTCAGATATCGTCCCTGAACCTTGCATTTTCTCTCTTTGAATTGCTACAGCCTATCACTGTCGGTTAGAATTTTTGCTAGCAATTCTAAGAGATCAACAGTCATGTGATCTGATGTTGATAAGTTTGGAGTGCAGATATTCAGATTTTGCAGATATCCAAATTGGGCTTGGTATGGAATTCCCCCTAGGCCTTCTATTGTAAAAAGTTCCAAAGAAATGAACTTAGAATGATGTCTAAAGGTGTAAATATACACTTTGTCTATGAAATATGAACTAATTTAAACAACCAGCAAATTTTGCTTTGATGAAATATGATAAACACAGTCATGGCTTAAGACTCTTTTGCACAAGCTTTGAATTATACTATCAAAATCAAAGTAGCATACTCATCGTGCACTTAAGTCCATACTGTAAGGAGAAATCTTCACTCCTGCAGTGCTCCAGAAGAGAACTCTCTTTAAAGATTAGTCAAAGTGCTATTGCTTCATCTTAAATACATCTTGCTCTTGCTGAAAGTGTTATCAACACCACTTTCCTGTTCCCTTACATCCTTTGTGATGCAATGTTGGAAGGAAGGGGGTTCAGGTTTGCAACAACAACAACAACAAAAAAAAAGCAAAACCAAAAAATTTTGATAGAATTTTTTTCTAATTCTGTGGAAAGTCGTCATTTTTTTAATTCTTTGGTCAATGTAGGGCATATCTAGTGAGCATAGTCAAAAAATTTAAATTTGAGAAGGTAATTAATAAATTGCTATTCTTGTAATAGATATCATTTGATGTATTTTTAAAGGGTAGAAAATGGGATAAAGAATAGTATTCAAATTTTGTAGTAAAGCTCCAACAGCATACACAGGAGCAGATGCCCCTGCCTATGGATCATTCTCTGGAATGTGCAGTAGATCTTTCCCTTCAGGAACTGGATAAACCAAAATAAAGTGGCTTAATGACAGGAGCTATCAAGATGATCACACCAACTCCCCTTGCTTTGATTCCATGCTTTAAAGAAATCTCATCGTTATATGTTGGCCTTCCATGTAGGTATACCTACTGGATGGAAATATACTTATATGTCTATCTTGGTACTTTATCATTTTTCTTTCTGTGTGCTTTTAATAGTGTATTAGTTCCCTTTCAATTGTGCAGTGGATCCTTTAGTAATATAACACTATGATGCTCACAGAATATTAAAATTACAGGATCTTGAGAGAGCCTGAATACAAAGATGGTCAAGTGCTGATATTGTTGTGGTAATTAAAAATCCCACTATTAAGGACTTATTAATACTCTTGGATCTTATGTTTATTAAATAAAAGCAATGGCACAATCTAAGTGATCTTAGTATTCTTCATTTATCTTTTCTATTTTAAATGCTCTACAAAATGTATAATTAAAAATAAATTATATTTAAGAAAAAATGTAATGTTGAACTAGATTATTTTTGGTACTTTTTGATTGCAGTTGCACAGATACATTTATGTTTAGAAGAAATAGCAGTTATATTTTCTTTAGTAATCATTAATCATTAAGTAACCATAAATCATTAAGAAAGCCATGTATCTATGAACATGGATGAATATAATTTTTAAAAAACAAAACATGTAAACATTTAATACTATAATTCCCATAAGAAAGCTAACCCAGTAGGCAGTGAAAAAATGTATTCTAGCATAAAATTTGCTGTAGTATCAAGTTAAGCTTTTCACTGATAAGTAAATACTATTATAATTTACTCAAAATACTGTGAACTCTATAGAAAGATATTTATTATACAAATATAACATTAGGTATAGTGAAGATAGCACAGCTGGATTTATATATATATATATATATATATATATATATATCTCAAGAAATGCTTTAAGCTAGAAGAAATTCTACAGCAAATAAATAGTGTATTTCTAAAACATGTTCTTTTCTACTCAAAATCTGATTTTGATGCCAGGAAACAGTCTTCAATGTGATCATTTTATAGAATATATAATCACAATGTCATCCTCATGACAAAATGCCAGCTTTATTGACTAGAGAAACAGCCATGCTTCCAGTCTTGATAGTTCCATCATTCCCACAATTTAACCACTACCATTTCTTAACAAAGTGGATGATGACAGTTATTAAAATTTAGACTTACAGAACTACAAGAGACATCAAGATGTCATTTGTTCCAGCAGCCTGTTTCTAGGCAGGTTAATGTCAAATGCACCCAAAAGCTCAATGCATTCAGAAGCAGGAAATAGGACAGTAACAGGAGGAGTGGTAGTGGGTGAGTGAGGAATTATCATATATTTCACAGTAATCATTTTACAATGTATTGGGAGTTGGTAGAAGTCTAGTGTGAGGTTGAGGGAGCTAGCAGGCTACTATTACTTAGTAAAATAATTTACTTGTAAATACAAATAAGAGCTTTCATGAACAGTGCTCAAGTCAGTAGACAGAAATAAACAAACAAAAAAACTTTAAAAAACCCTTATATTTCCACTTTATAATTTGTGAAAGTTCTCAGAGCATGTTCCTAAAGGACAGGGATGAAGATTTTATACTCTACAAAAGAGATAAGAAAACAGAGAATTTCTTAAGTGAGTATGAGAGAAAATCCACAGAAATAAAGTGTCTTCTTTGATTGAAGAGAAGATACAAAGATTACCATACTTGTGCTTATCAGGGGAGAGGAAAATTTGCTAGACTAGAGGAGAAAAGAATATTGAAGACTGATAAGAAGTAAAACTTCTGAGGCAGTGATGGAACAAAGGCAAACTTTTTAAAAATAAATGTTAAAAATGGGCATTAAAAGTAGAGCCAAATGGAGGGACTTCTGCTTCAAGACAAGATGGGATAATAGCAAAGACCAGATTTAACTTCTTGGAACACTCAAAAGAAACAAAGAAGAAGAAAAAAATACATAAGGAAAAAAAAAGTTTCAAGGCACTGGATTTCATGTAATAAAAAAAAAAAGTCCTGGGATGCCTGGGTGGCTCAGTCAATTGGGCATCTGCCTTGGGTTCAGGTCATGATCCTGGGGTCCTGAGATGAGGCCCGCATTGGGCTCCTTGATCAGCAGGGACCCTGCTTCTCCTTCTGCCTGTCATTCCACCTGCTTGTGCTCTCAATCTCTCTCTGACAAATAAATAAATAAATAAAATCTTTAAAAAAAAAATCTTTAAGAGATGGGAAGTAAACTAGGTGAGCAATCTACTGCCTTGAGAGAGTTTTCAAGTGATGGTGTGGGAAGGGTGAGGCAAGATGTGAAAGGCACAGAAAACCCAGCAGACTCTGAGTTCATGGAAAGAATACTGAAGGTCCAAGGACACCAAGATGGTTGGAATATATAGAGCAGAATACTAGAGAGGAGACAGCTGCAAGAGTTGATGTCAGCAGGATCCCTCAAGTACTCAGCAGAGTACAGATGGCATGTTCACATGAAGAAACTACTCTTGACCACAGATGGAGTCATATGAAGGGATTAGAGAGACAGCAGCCAATATTCAGAAAAAAGCATAAGATAACAAAGTTTTCAGGCATTAAAAAAAAAAAAAAGGAAAAGAAAACAGAAATAATTTAATACCCAGAACCCTACATACATGTTAAAAGAAGTCCTTCGGGCAGATGGAAAATGACACGATGTGGAAATAATTCTTTATTTATACAAAGGAATAAAGAGCAACAAAAATGAGGAGATGTAGTTTAAGACTGATAAATATATGTGACTGATAAATATAAGACTGATAAATATATGTCTCTCCAAAAGATAAACTACTTAAACAGAAATTTAAAAGTATTGTGATATTCATAAGTAAAGGTAAAATGTATGGTAATAGTGCAAAGGCCAGGTAAAGAGAAATGGAAATAAGTAAGTAAATGGAAGTATATTATTGTAAGTATTTTATATCTGAAACGATATACTTGCCTTATAAGTGAAGTGATATGTGAAAGATAGAATATTTTGGGGTACCTGAGTGGCTCACGGGTTAAGCTTCTGCCTTCAGCACAGGTTGTGATCCCAGGGTCCTGAGATCAAGCCCCACATCAGGCTCTCTGCTCAGCAAGGAGCCTGCTTCTCCCTTTCTCTCTGCCTGCGCTCAGCCTACTTGTGATATCTCTCTCTCTCTCTGTCAAATAAATAAGTAAAATCTTTTTAAAAAAAGGTAGAATATTATAATGACTTGTAAGACCTAGAGCAAGCTCTAAAATAGCAACAATAGAAGAGCCAATAAACAAGATAAAGTGGAAGCCTAAAAAAATATTCCATTAATCCAAAAGAAGGCAGAAAAGGGAAGAAAAATGGAGAAGACAGAAAGAAAACATGTAACAAGGTAATGATTGAGACCAGACTTTATTAATAGTTACATTAAATGGAAATAGAGTAAATGTTCTAATTAAAAGGAAAAGATGATCAGATGGGATATTAAAAAAGCAAGAAACAATTAAATACTGCCAATAAGAAAAACAATTCAAATATAAATGCTAATAGGCTGAAAGTAAAAAGTTGAAATGATATATTTACATTAATCTTCATAAAGCTGGAAAGACTACATTAATAACAATCTAAGTGGACTTCAGAGCAAAGAATATTACCTGAGATAAAGAAGGTTATTTCCTAATGATAAAGAGGTGAATTGGTGAATTCACCAAGAGGATTTAAGAGTCTTAAAAATTAGGCACTTAAAAACAATGTAAAATGCATGAAAAAAACCTGATATAACTGCAAGGAAAACTAAGCATAATAACAATTATACTCATTTTAATTTTTAAATAATTCAATTAATTTTTAAATTAATTTAAATTAAATAATTTTAATATCTGTCTCTCAATAACTCAAAGAATAGATAGAAAATCAAAGTGGTATGGTATACTTGAACAACACTATGGTATGGTATACTCGAACAACACTATCAACAAATTTGACCTAACTGACATTGACAGAAATTTCCACCACCAACAGAAGACTACACATCTTTCAGGGTACACATGGAACACTTATCAAGATAGACCAGATCCTGAGACATGGAAAAAGTCTCAATTTTAAAGGGATTCAAGTTATACAAAGTACATTCTCTGGTCACAAGGGAATGAAATTAAAAATCATTAAAAAAGATAACTGGAAAATCTCCAAATTTTTAAAGAAAAAAAAACACATCTCAAATAACCCATGGGTCAAAGATAAAATCAAAAGGAAAATTAGAAAGTATTGTAAACTGAATGAAAATAAAAACAAAACATCAGAATTTGTAGGGTGCTACTAAAAAGCACCACTTGGGGAAAACTTATTACCAGCCCATATTAAAAAGAAGAAGTTTCAAATCAGTGACTTCAATTTCTACCATAAGAAATTAAAAAGTGAAGAACACATTAAATCCAAAGTAAATAGGACAAAGGAGATAATAAAGACCAGGAAGGAAATTAATGAAATAGAAAACAGGAAAACAACAAACAAATCAAAAAAGAGTACAGGAAAACAATAGAGAAAATTAATGAAACCAAAATGGAGTTCTTTGAGGAGATAAAGTTGGTAAACCTCTAGTGAAACCTGAAGAAAAAGAGATAAAACACATATTTCCAATATCTGAAATGTGAAAGGTTATAACACTACAAATTCTACAAATATTTAAAGGATAAAGTTATACCTAACTCTAAGTTTGGCCATATGGATAAAAATGACAAAAATCC
The DNA here is from genome assembly GCF_009829155.1 of Mustela erminea. NCBI lineage: Eukaryota > Metazoa > Chordata > Mammalia > Carnivora > Mustelidae > Mustela > Mustela erminea. The sequence goes on along the minus strand of NC_045616.1, from coordinate 40,396,731 downwards.
CTCTAAAACAAATTACAAAAGATCTTTCTAGAGGTAATAGGTAACCTAAACAACGTACGTCTATTAAAGAAATTGAATTTGTAGTTAAGAATGTTCTCACATGGGGCGCTGGGTGGCTCAGAGGGTTAAGCCTCTGCCTTAGGCTCAGGTCATGATCTCAGAGTCCTGGAATCCAGCCCTGCATCAGGCTCCCTGCTCAACAGGAAGCCTGCTTCCCCCTCTCTCTCTGCCTGCCTGCTTCTGATAGATCTCTCTCTCTTTCTCTGTCAAGTAAATAAAATCTTAAAAAAAAAAAAAAAATGTTCCCACAAACTCACGAGCAAGGACTTTAGTAGTAAATTCTACTGAGCATATAAGGGAGAACTAATACCAATTCTACACAAATTCTTTCACAAAATGAAAGATAAGGGAACATAGGGAAGTCTGGGTGTCTCAGCTGTTTAAGCACCTGCCTTCGGCTCAGGTTATGATCCCAGAGTCCTGGGATCCAGCTCTTCATCGGGCTTCTTGCTCCATAGGGAGCCTGCTTCTCCCTCCCCTCTGCCTGCTGCTTCCCTGCTTGTGCTCTCTCTCTCTCTCTGTTAAATAAATACATAAAATCTTTTAAAAAAAATAGAGAACACATCCCCAGCTCATTCTGATGACAGCATTACTCGTCATTTATCCAAATTTCACCGTAGCATCTATCAAAAGTTATCTTGTATTCTTGTGGGTAAGATAGGTATGGGATAAATGATGGCAGGGTTAGTACAATTAGTATGGCTGAAGTAGTATGGTCTTTTTTGATTGAATGACTATAGAAAAATAGTGACTGAATAACAGATTAATGTCAACATAGAGTGTTTTAATAAAGCTGAGAACATTTCGTGGCGTAGGCTATCAAAAATCCCAAGAGCTTCAAGCAACATCTAACACTTTCTAGCTCACAGAAGAATCAAGATGAAATCCATCTTCCCTTCCAGAAGCCTCTGTGGAAAGTTGTCCTTCAAAATAGTGAACTCAGATTCAAGTTCCTTCCACTTTCTAGTTCTCTCAGAGTTCTTCACTTGCAGCAAGTCAATTGTGGGGATACTACAAATATTTATACTGCATGTTTCTGGCGGGCACTGAACTGTACACCCCACTGACAAGAACTCAGTCCTAGGCTCTACCTGGATACAAGGAGGGCTCAGTATATGGTTCGTGCTACATGTCCAGGAGGAAGATGAAACAATTTGGTGAATACTATCTGCCATAAATATTATGATATATTTCATATACCATCAAGATCCACAAGCTAAAATGATGATCCATCTTCTAATAAGATGACATAGATTTTTTTTTAAATTCTATATATCAATTAAAAACTATAAAATAGGAAAGACTTAATATTAGCAAGTTAAAATCTGGATCAAATTGTATAGAACTTAAGAGATGTGGAATCCAGGTTAAGATTTTTTTTTTTCTCAACTTCCCAACATTCAGACTATCTTCAAATATTGTACTCAACACTAATTGTTACACCAAAAGAACAAATGACATTATAATGAGTGCAGGCCCAAGGATAATACAACTAAGATAGAAAGAAAAATTGAGATTTGCCACATGAACATTAGTTGAAAGACCTATGAACGTTGATCATGAAGGAAAGATAAAAGGTTAACAACAGAGTTGTCATAAAATATTTGAGTGGGGATACCATTTAAAACACATCAGACTTACTCTTTATGGTTCTTGAGATTAGTACAAGGACCTTGAAAGTAGAAGAAAAATATGGGCTCCAAATAAAGAAAATCTTTATAATTAGAGCAGTGATTCTCAAAATGTCATCCAGGATACCCAGGAAAATTCTGAAATATTTTCAAGGGCTCTTCCAATTCACAATTATATTCAAAATGATACTGGGGTGTTATTTGCCTTTTAGATTCTCATTTTCTCATGAGCCTACAGTGATGTTTTCCAGAGACCACTAGACATGTCATATCACAAAAAGAAGACATAAGAACCTCTTAAGCCAGACATAAAACAGATTTGAAAAAAGACAAAACCATTCCATTCTTCTCACCATAATTTTAGAAAATATATTTTTCCACTTTATTGAGGTATGATTGACAAACAAAAATTGTGTATATTTATGGTATACAACATGATATTTTGATATATGTATATATTGTGAAATAATTACCACAGTCAATTAACACATCTATCAATTTTCACATAGGTATCTGTGAGTGCACGTGTGTGTGTAAAATACTTGAGATCTACTCTCTTAGCAAATTTCTAGTCTACATTAACTACAGTCACTGTGCTGTATATTAGATCTCCATAACTTGCTCATCTTACAACTGAAGTGTATAGTCTTTGACTAACATATCCCTTTCCCCCCACAACTCCCAGGTCCTGGTAACATCCAGTCTGCTTTCTGTTACATGAATGCAAATGTTTGTTTTGTTTTGGGACTCCACATACAAGTGATGTCATGAGATAGTTGTCTTTCTGTGTCTGGCTTGTAACTATTGAACCTTAAAAATATTTATGTTAATATATAAATATATAGCTATTTTAAATGAATCATTAAAATTGTTCATTTTAATTTCCAATATGATAAACATCAGTAGGTATATCCCACAAAAACAAAAGCTCTTTGCAGTTTTAGTAAGTGCTAAAAGTATAAATGGGTCCTCAGACAAAATAATTTGAGGCCTGTAGAATTAGAGCTTTACAAAATGGAATAAAATAGATTGAAGCCTTTGAAGCTCTTTTTTTTTTTTAAGAATTTATTTATTTATTTGACAGAGAGATCACAAGTAGGCAGAGAGGCAGGCAGAGAGAGAGGAAGGGAAGCAGGCCCCCTGCTGAGCAGAGAGCCCAATGCGGGACTCGATCCCAAGACCCCGAGATCGTGACCTGAGCCAAAGGCAGCGGCTTAACCCACTGAGCCACCCAGGCGCCCTTGAAGCTCATTCTAAATCTGATATACAATGATGCTAAAAATCTGTAATCACCTGTTAATTTAATACAATATTGACATGAACTTAAATTTAGTTAAATTTGTTTCATCAAACATCTATTTACTGTCAGAACCATACTTAGAATTCCTTTATCTTCTTACTAGACCACTTTTATTCCTTTGCCTTATCCTATTCCCATAGTTTAGTTTACGTTAATCTCCAAATTTTGGCCAAATGAATAAATGGACCGTGATGTATTTTAACTGGAAGCTTTCATGAGTTCATTGCCTAAGATGTTTGTTGGTTGTAACTACCTTCCTTCCCTAGTGCTCTGTCACTGCATAGACAAAAGATTTCTCAGCCTTCTGATACACTGTTTACCTAGACTCTTGTTTTCTTTATGTGTCTAAGGCATTCAAAGTACGTACTAGCAAAGAAAGATTCAGTCCTGGGATGTGGGTGGAAAGTAAGAAAACAAGAATGAAGCCAGATGAGGATACTACCTGCTCTTGAGGTTATTCATGAAGTGGTATGAGTCATAAAACAGTAAGCCATACACAATTGTACACTAACAAATAATTTCTCAAATAATGTACTTGAATATAAGAGGTATATTGAACAAATGCCTCATGAGACTTACTGAAGTATGATGTCGGTAAGTATGCTATGCTATAATCATGATGATACTGTAAGCATAAACAGTAACTGGTTACTATAATATAGGTGTCATAATATTCAAACATCACAGATGGTCAAAACTTTGGAATCATTTATACATTCTTTAATAATGTCCATGGTTGAGAAACTTATACCTAATATTTCCTTGTCAAAAAAAAAAAAAAAAAGTCAAGGGGAAAGGCAAACATCCTAAGGTAAAATTCAACCAGTAAAATAAAATTGCCACGGGATACCTGGAATGACACAAGGCAATAGAGGGTGATCTGGAAAATAGTTTCCCATTAACCAATAGGTACTAATCTGTGGATCTCCTAAACATAAACACTACAGATAATCTTAATAGTCCTCCCAACATTGTTGCAGTTATTATCCAAATTATTTGAAGGGAAAGGAACCTAATTATTATGATTTCTGGTTCTTAGATAGTATGTACAGATACATCTTTCTTTGAATCCTAGAAAAGTAAAGGCCAGTATACCATTTAGATGTTTTAAATAGAATAGATTTGATCAGAATAATACAAAGCTGGCATTGTCATATAATTTTCAGCTCACATGAAGGATGTTTAGAACTTCCTTGCACTCTTCTTGTCAGTTTTCTTTATAATTTTGCAATAAGACCAAAATTTGTAAAAGTAAGATCTTGATATTACCTTTCATAAAACTCTCCAATGCTTTCCATTATACTTAGAATAAAATACTGTTCTTCCCACGACCTACAAGGCCATATATATTTTAGCCCCTATCTACCTCCAAAATTAGTTCATAACTCTTTACCCTTTGCTAAATATGTTTTAGTCCTAAGGCTCTCCTACTTCCTTCACTTAACAAATTCTTCTCTGCCTTATGGCCCTTGAACTTGCTATTCTATCTATAAAGCTGATATTTTCACATCATTCAATCTCAGTATAAATGTCATCTAAGGAAGGCTCTTCTGTATGATTTAAATAATCATCATACATGCACACGAATACACATTCTGTATCACCTTGTCCTGATTATTTTCCTTATATTACATATCACAATTCACAAATACTTCCTTTAAACTTTTTTATTATTATCTTCCTAAACCAGAGGAGTTTCGTATTTCCAGTTCTGGCAATAATAAGGGGTCTACAAATATTTGTTTAATGAATCAATTTGAAAGAATGCCACAAAATAGTTATCATTATAATAATCATCATAGTAGATGCCTTTTACCTTGACAGCGACATAGTAAGTCATTTATATGCATTATTGTATCCTTACCTTATCTGCATACACATCTTTACCGTACCTACCACTGAATCCCTACATTTCCTTTTATAGTATGATGTGCAGTTTCTACCATGACTCTCCATGAACCCTATCTTCTGTTATTTATGACATTCTGTCATTCCCTTCTCTTATATGGACTGGTTAGAACTAATGACTTGTCACCAACAAACAAGGTAGGCCGAAAGTTGTGGGGATACGATGATAAAAAAGGACCTTTGCTGGAGTGAAATCTGGTGTATACCAACTTGACCACATGATCAAGGTTAACAATACTGGTGATACATGACATCAGGTGTCCACGAACAGATGCAATGGGAAGGGCAAATCACTTCTGTGTTATCTTTCCCATAAGGCAAAGCTTCAGGGTAATTGTGAAAAAATATCAAGCAACCCCAAATTTAGGGGCATTCCACAAAACCCACGAGCATGTGGAGGAAAGTGATCCCAAAAAGTAGGAAGCCAAAGAGAAAGGTATTTGGATTCAACAGAAGGACCAACCTGCTGCACCCAAAGGAGCACACTTGGCAAGAACCAATGGAAAGGAGCCTGAGTTGCTGGAACCCATTTCCTATGAGTTCATGACATACTAAGTGTAGGAAAATAAAAGATCTCAAGGCTATAAAAAAAAATTTTGATGCTATGTCATTCTGAGACTAGTCTACAGAAGGCGAATTTGCTTGTGGTTACTCTCTGGCTCTTCCAGCTTGCTGCTCTGATGACACAAGGTCTATGATGTGAGCCCACATGGACAGGCCCACATGACAAGGAACGGAGAGTTGCCTCTGGGCAAAAGCTAGTGAGTCCCTAAGGCCATTGGTCCAACATGCCTTGAAAAAACTGAGTTCTACCAACAACCGTGATGACGAGTAGGCGATACCACTCAACCGCTGAAAGCAGGGGATCTGGGTCACAGAGCTCCAAAGGGCAGCAGCAGCTCAGGAAGTTTTATAGGTACAGGTTTTATCCATGGCTGGCAGATGCTGGGCACTGTTTTCCATGATACACAAAGGAAGCCAGCTCTGAATGGATAAAAATCTATTTGGGCTATGCTAAAAATATAACATCAGTGTGTAAAAATTTTAATTTGGCATCCATGGTCTTTGGGCTAATAAGCCCCAGAATTCTGTGACAAAATAAACAACTCAGGGGCCGCCTTTGGTTAATTTAGTAACAAATTCACACTAAAGTTCTTCTATAATTGACTGGATAAAATGTCAACAACTTGCCTCTAAAATCTTCTAGACAGAGATAAAATCTTAACTTTTAGTTCTTAGAGAACTCTCAACTGCTAAAGAAATATTTGTTCAGGCACGTGAGAGGCTCAAAGCTCTTTGAGAAATGTCTTGCCAGGCATTACTATAGACCCTGCCCCAGCCACTTTCATGAAAATGTGGAATTACCTCTAAGAGAAAATTTTTTAAAAAATCTTTAATGTTAATAATTATATCTTATTCTGCTAGTAATCATTGTTCATAAAGAGGTATGGCTTTTTTTTTTTCAATAAGATACATTGTCTTCCTTTTAATCACTGGCCAGAGAGCATAATTTGGAATTGGCAATCTTGTGTGCTAAAGCTGTAGACAGGATGTAACAGTCTAAGTGAATGTTAACCATGAAGTCTTCTAAATTTTCTGAACTCTGTTTTTAAGCCAGAATTCTAGACATCAGAGAAACTTAATCCCTGATCTTTACTAAGCTATAACTTGGTATCTGAATTTTATTTTTTTTAGGATAAACTATATCATATTACAGTAACAAATTACCACTCAAATTGTGGTGGCTCAACATAGTAAAGCATTTTTGTCTAGTTTCATGACATGTTCAACAAGTGTTTGAGTGTGTCTACTCTGATATACATACACAGTCTGTGGCCCAGGGTGACTGAGGACCTACCACCTTGTGGTTGTACCATCTGAATCACACAAACAGAAGAAAAGAATCTGAAAGAGATCCATTCCACTTCTGTTCATATTTCATTGGCCAAAATGAGTAACATCCAGCTTCAAGGAAACTGGAAAATGTGAGTGTAGAAAATAGAATATTTGATGAATATCGTCTCTATGACAGTGCCATTCTTGTAAGCTTTTTTTTTTTTTAAGATTTTATTTATTCATTTGACAGAGAGATCACAAGTAGGCAGAGAGGCAGGCAGAGAGAGAGAAGGAAGCAGGCTCCCTGCTGAGCAGAGAGCCCGATGCGGAACTCGATCTCAGGACCCCGAGATCATGACCTGAGCCGAAGGCAGTGGCCTAACCCACTGAGCCACCCAGGCACCCCTCTCGTAAGCTTTTAAGGGCTCATATAATGGGTTTTATTCATTTCCTATAGCTGATTTAACAAAGTACCACCAACAAGTGACTTCAAAACAACAAAAATTTATCATTTTATAATATGAAAGTCAGAAGTCCAAAAGGGGCCTTGCTGGATTATAATCAAGGTGTTTTTGTCTCATAGTTCCCTTTCTTTCTCTCTTCAAAGAAAGAAATGGGCTTTTGGGTCCTTCTCACATCACATCACTCTGACACGGACTCTCCTGCTTCCCTCTTCCACATTTCAGGATCCCTGTGATTACATGTAACCTAGAAAAATTCAGGAAAATCTCTCCATTTTAAGGTTACCTGATTAGAAACTTAATTCCATCTCCAACCTCCAGAGATCGGGAAATAGATGTTTTTGAGAAGCTGTCATTTTGCCTACCACAATAGAACATGAAAAACATTTGCGCAGCTTTAACATACCTGCCATAAAGAGAATTCTTATTATGTCATGCAATAACTTTTACATAAAATTCACATTTAACAACTTTAAGAATAAGCCTCCTTTTATTAGTTCATGGGAATGGAGTAATACAATATGTTTTCCTTTCGGTCTTAGAGACAGGGAAAAAAAATGAATTCAGTAATACATTGCCATATCCGTATCAGTTTCCAAAACAAGTTAATCCTGTTTTCCTAGGTAGTCCTGTAACTTTATTTCTCCTTAAAAAAATACTACCTGCTGCTTCCAACACTTTTAGAAGCAAAAAATATTAAAAATCACATTAAAAGGAAAAATGTCAGCTTTGTTGAATTGAAAATTATAGAATATGGATTACAGATTGAAAGGAAAATAAATATTAAGCATTATTCTGCAGAATAAACATTTTCTCATGTCTTATTTACAAATATACAGAGAGCAAGACATATATATATACTTGGAAGAAAGAAAATTTAGGGACACCTGGTTGGTGCAGTAGATTAAGCATCTCTTCAGTCCAGGTCATGATCTCAGGGTCCTAGGATTCAGCCCCAAATCAGGCTCCCTGTTCAGGCCCTCTTCCTGCTCCTGCTCTCTCTTGTTCTCTCCCTCTCTCTCTCTCTCTCTCTCTGTCCCCCAAATAAGTAAGTAATATCTTTTTTAAAAATTTAGAGGAATAAAACAGAATCCCTTCCCTTAAGGAGCATAACATTTATTTAGAATGGCAAAATCAGACACATAAAAGGCATAACTAGCTAGTATGATACAAGCAGAGTAGTGTCATATAGATAAATACTTTAAGTTATATCAGGAAGAAAAGAAGGGGAAATGAGTAATTATATGGGAAAAATCATCTGATAAGTCAGGAATAAATTTTTTTATAATAGATCTTATTTTGGGGGGGCTGAGTTATAGGTTTATAGCAGAAATGAGAGGAGGCACAGAGATTTTCCATACAAACCCTAGCCCCTGTCCCACCCATGGAGAGCCTCCTCCGCTATCAACATCCTTCACCAGAGTAGCACATTTGTTACAATTGATGAAACTACACCAACAAATTATTATCACTCAAATAATTTACTTTAGGTTTACTCTTGATATACATTTCATGGGTTTGGGCAATTTCCTTATGATACATATCTACAATTATAATATCATACAGGGTGGTTTGATTGCCCTAAGGATTATCTGAGCTCTGACTATGCACACCTTTTGCCTTTTCTGAAAGATCATATAATTGGAATCATATGGTTTATAGTCTTTTCAGATTGGCTTCTTTCACTTAATATACATTTAATTTCCTCCATATCTTTTCATGGCATGAGAGCTCATTGTTTTAGCACTGAATCATATAGCATTGTCTAGATGTACCAGTTTATCCATTAGCTACTGAAGGACAGCTTGTTTGCTTCCAAGTTTTAGTAATTATGAATAACCTGAGGTAAAAATCCACGTATAGGTTTTTGTGTGGATATAAAGTTTCAACTCCTTTGAGTAAATGCCAATAAGTGTGATTGCTGAGTCTCATGGTAAGAGTATGATTACTCTTCTAAGAAACTGCCAAACTATGTTGCAACATGGCTGTCCAATTTGGAATTCCCAGCAGTCATGAATGAGAATTCCTTTTGCTCTACATTCTCACAAGGACTTGTGTTGTCAGTACTCCAAATGCTGGCCATTCTAATAGATGTATAGTGGTATTTCATTTTAATTTGCATTTTCACGATGACAAATGATGTGGAGCCTCTTTTCATATGCTTATTTGCCATCTGTATATCCTCTTCCATGAGATATCTGTTAAGGTCTTTGGCTCATTTTTTAAACGAAGTTGTTTGTTCCCAATTATTGAGTTTTAAGAGTTCTTTTATGTTTTGGATATCAGTCTTTTTGCAAATATTTTCTTTCAGTCTGTGGTTCATCTTCTCGTTGTCTTTTGAAGTGCAGAAGTTTTTAATTTTAATTAAATCCAGCTTATCAATCATTTCTTTCATGGATTGTACCTTTGATATTTAATCTAAAAAGTCATCAATATGCCCAAGATTATGTAGTTTTCTCCTATGTTATCCTTGTGGTTTTGCATTTTGCATTTAGGTCTGTGATCCATTTAAAGTTAATTTTTGTGAAGGATATAAAATCTGTGTCTAGATTCATTTCTTTGACAGGATGCCCAGTTGTTCCAGCACCATTAATTGAAAAGATTATCTTTGCTCCATTATATTTGCTCCTTTGTCAAAGATAAATTGAATTTATTTATGTAGATCTATTTCTGAGCTATTATGTTCCATTGATCTACTTGTCTATTCTTTTACCAGTACTATACTACCTTGATTACTATAGCTTTGTATTGTCTTAAAAATCAGATAATTTGGTCCTCCAACATTGTTTTTCTCCTTCAATATTTTGTTGCCTCATTGGAGTCTTTTTGCTCTCCATATAAATTTTAGATTCAGTCTGTCATATCTATACAATAGTTTGTTGGAATCATATTGAATCTAAGGATTAATTTGGGAAGAACTGACATCTTGATAATATTGAGGCTCCCTATTTATGAACAAGGAATAGCTCTCAATTTATTTAGTTCTTCTTTAATTTCTTTCATCATAGTTTTGCAGTTTTCCACATTATACATCTCTTGTTAGCTTTATACCATAGAATTTCTTTCTTTTTTTTTTTTTCTCTTGGTAATGTAAATGGTATTGTGTTTTCAATTTCCAATTCCACTTGTTCATTTTTGGTATATAGAAAAGTGACATACTTTTGCATATTAACCACGTATTCTGTAACCTTGCTACAATTGTTTATTAGTTGAGGAGTTTGTCCTTTCTTTTAGACTGTCTACAAAAATGAATATATCATCTGCAAGTAAAAGCAACTTTATTTCTTCCTTCCCAATCTGTATACCCTTGTATTTCCTTTTCTTGTCTTATTAGCTAGAACTTCTAGTATAATGTTGAAAAGCAGTGAGGTGTTCTGATTTGTGAGAAAAATATATCCCTAGTTGGCACCATGGTTGTTATAGTCACCATTCTTAATTTAACTCTTTCATTTCAAGATCATATACATCCTGTGATCTCTGTAGTGAAATTCCATTCATAGAAAATGGGCTCCAGGCTTTACTTCCAGCTAAACCAGAAGTATTCAATTAGTTCATAGAATAGCCTACATACATTTAGTAGTTGTCCTAAATCAGGTTCCCAAAGTCACTGTTCCCAAATTCTTGTTTGAGACTGATACTCTCAAGGACATCCATACCCTTTAAGAAATTACAAAATGTTTTAGAGACTGTTGAATAAACTGTAGTCCTTTTTCTCTCACCTATTCTTTGCCAGTTCAAACTCTCATCTAACTTTTTTGATTCAAATCCCTGGGATAAAATTAGCCATTAATTGTCTTAAATATAAAACCTGAAGCCATAAAAAGACAAAATTCTTTGCCAGTTCAAACTCTCATCTATCTTTCTTGATTCAAATCCCTGGGATAAAATTAGTTTTAATTGTCTTAAATACAAAACCTAGAAGAAAACATAGGGAAAAACCTCTTTGATATTGATCTTAGCGAAGATTTTATGGATATGATATCAAAAGCATAAGCAATAAGAGTAAAATAAACAAATGTCACCACATCAAACTAAAAAGCTCTGCACAGCTAAAGAAGTAATCAAGAAAATGAAAAGCTTACTTACAAATGAACAAAAATATTTACAAACCATAACCTGATAAGAGATACACAAAATATGTAAGAAACTTGGGGTGCCTGGGTGGCTCAATCATTAAACATCTTCCATCAGTTCAGGTCATGATCACAGGGTCCTGGGATTGAACCCTGCTGGGATCTAGCCCCGCTTAGGGCTCCCTGCTCAGCGAGAAGCCTGCTTCTCCCTCTCCAACTCCCCCTGCTTGTATTCCCTCTCTCATTGTCTCTTTGTCAAATAAATAAATAAAACCTTTTTAAAAAATATGTAAGAAACTCATACAATTTAAGAGCAAAAAACCCCAAATAATTGGATTTTAAAATGGGCAAGAGACCTAAATAGGCATTTTTCCAGAGAAGATATTTAAATGACTAAGAGGTACATGAAAAGATGCTATTACTAACTGTCAGGAAATATAAATCAAAACCACAATGAGTTATCTCAACTTGTTAGAATATCTATTATAAAAGAGACAAAAGATTAGAGGATGCGGAGAACCTCATACACTGTTGGTAGGAATGTAAATTGGTGCAGCTACTATGGAAAATAGTACAGAGGTTCCTCAAAAAATTAAAAAAGAACTACTATATATCTAGCAATCCTACTTCTGTGTATATATCCAAAGGAAATGAAATCACTACAGATCTTCCTAAATTTAGGGTGAGATTACCTCCAAATAAACCCATTATAAATTGAAAACATCCTAAGTCAAAAGTGCATTTACTACATCAAGCTTACCAAACGTCGTATCTTAGTCTGGCCTATTTTAAATGTGCTTAGAACACTTATATTGGTTATATTAGAACCACATTTGGGCAAAATTATCTAAAACCCAGTCTATTTTATAATAATGTGCTGAAAGCTCATTAAATTTTCTGAATACTGTGCTGAAGTAAAAAACAGAATGGTTGTCAGTGAATATGTTATTTAACCTCATGATTGCATGGCTTTCCAGGAACTGCAGCTCACCGCCACAGCCCAGCAGCATAAGAGATATCATATTACATATCCTAGCCAGAAAAGATCAAAATCTGAAGTATATTTTTTTTAATAGTTTCAAGTTTTTATTTAAATTCCAGTTAGTTAATATATGGCATAATATTAGTATTAGGAGTAGAATTTAGTGATTCTGCACAGTGAAGGATATAATCAGCATAACTAAAAAGCAACCTTCAGAAAGAGAAAATATTTGCAAATGACATATCTGATAAAAATATTTGCAAATAATATATCTGATAAAGTATCCCAAATCTTTGAAGTGTGTTTTTTATTGCTTGTTTACTTTTACACCATTTTAAGTAGAAAAATTGTAAGTCAAACCACTGTGAAGTCGGAAACTGTATATCCAAGAGATATCTGCATTTCCATGTTTATTGTATCATTATTTACAAAAGCCAAGGTATGAAAACAACCAAGTAATCACAGGTGGAAAAAAAAAACAAAGAAAATGTGATATGTATATAATAGTATTTTATATATTTATATATATATATATATAAACCCATAAATATCAATATTTATGTATAAGGGAACTTTAATTTGCCCACAAAAATGAAGGAAATGCTATCATTTGTGAAAACATGGATGAACCTTGATGGGAATATGCTGTGAAAAAAAGTCAGAGAAAGAGCAATACTATATGATCTCACTTACATCTGGAATCTAAAACAGGAAAACTCAGAGAAGTGGAGAACAGATTCTTTACCTACTTTAAGATGATAAAATATATTTAAATATGTTTAAAGAATGCATTAAGGAGAGCATGTGTTGTTATGAGCGCTGGGTGTTATATGCAACTAATGAATCATTGAACACTACCTCAAAAACTAATGATGTACTATATGCTGGCTAACTGAACATAATAAAAAAAAATAATGCTAATCCTTTATTCACACCTCTTAATCTCCTTCCTTAGCCTTGAGCTAAACAAAAAGCTATTTTTCCTAAATAATACTGGCAACCCCTGGATCTAGACTTGATGACACAAAGCAAAATAACAGATTAAAAATATGACAATAATCACTTTCTATAACTCATCCCCAATATATCTATCTCTGATAAAAAGATGAATTAACTTATAATACTTTATAATAAGTGAAAACCAGAAACTCTCTTATTTTTATTATCCTTAATTGCCTTGGTTCATATTACATGATTAAATTAAACAGTAGTTTCATTTGTCAGCTCATGACACAAAAGTTCAATTTATATACTTTAGCAACATTTTGCATAAATTGAGATAAATATATCCATTATAACCTAGTTAAAAGATTGTTTGTTCTAATACAGTCCTAAATGTTTACTATTGAAAAATGATTACATTTTCACATATTTTAAGTTGATAAAATATGTTTTAAAGAAATGCTAACCTTTTGTAACCCTTTTGTAATCTCCAGGTTAAATAAGAGTAAAGCAGATATATCTTGGTATTTTGGAAACAAACGCTCATGTAATTTTTTTTCTTTTCTTTTCTTTTCTTTTTTTTTTTTTTGTCAATAGTAAAGTAGTTTTAGAGTCAGAAGTGTCACAGTTTTTATTATTTTTATGATTCTCCTGAAATCATTTAACATGGAGACTTTTCTTTTGTAAAGTTTCTTTATGAAGTCCATGACCGGTGTCAAAAATTTCCCACCACCTACGTGGTTTCCTAAGTGTCACGCATAGCCATTTAAACAGATTAATGCCATTTAAAATCTTTCTTCCTCGTCAAACAACAACATTGAAATAAAAAAGTCATAGAGGAAATTTTAAAAAAAGAAAACAAACCCATGGGATTAGTGCCTTTTTGTTCTAAAGATAATAAAGTTATTGCAGTGTTGTTGTTTGAATTTTATGTTGTAATGGGAAAGAATAGCTCCCTGGATGGATGAGACCAAAAAACTTTCATTCAAGAAGTGAGAAGACTTACCTAGTTGGAAGTTTCATAAGACTCCTGAAATAAATCTAATCAAGAACAAAGATATACATATATAAGGTGGATTAGATTCCTAGAGCTGTCATAACAAAGTACCACAAACTGGGTAGCTAAAACAACATAATTTGATTTTCTCACAGCTCTAGAGGCTAGAAGTTCAAAATCAAGGTATTGGCAAGGTCATGCTACCTCTGAACGCTCTAGGGAAGAAGTTTTCCTATCTTCTTCCTACGTATGCTTCTTGGTGTTCCTTGGCTTTTGGGTGTATCACTCCAATCTCTGCCTTATTCTTCATGTAGTGTTCTCCCCTGTATGTTCTGTGTCCAAATCTCCCTCTTCTTAGATAAATTCCAGTCATTGGAGTAGGGCCCAGCTTAATCCAGTTCAACTGCATCTTAACTTGATTCCATCTGCAAAGATCCTGTCTTCCAGTGTGCCTACCTGGCTCAGTTGGAAGAGCATATGACTTTTGATCACAGGGTCGTGAGTTTGAGCCCCATGTTGGATATAGAGATTACTTAAAATAAATGAAACTTAAAAAGAAATTAATAGATCCTGTTTCCCAAGAAGTTCACATTTACAGGTACTAAAAGTTAGGACCCCAAAATATCTTTTATGGGGACAGAGTTTAACTTGCAATTGAACAAACTTTGCTGAAATAGGTTTTTAAATAGCAAATGAGGGAGGTTTGAGCAAGCTGGGTTTTTCTTTGAAAAGAAGTCCTTAAGATCTTAATTGTGAATTCTCAAAGTCCCGCAGAAGATTTTATACTTGTATTCAGCAATCTATCTTCTGATAATCTCAATAAAAGACAAATACTTTGGTGCCAATGACATTAAAGATAAAGTCACCAGCCATTTATTCACCCAACTAAAATTATTTGAACATTACATCAAGAAAGAGAACAGAGTAATGAGCAACACAATACTTCCTTTCATAGTCTCCTTATCTAGAAAAGAGCGAGGCAAGTAAACAATTACAACTCATTACGTAACATGATCAGACTGACATTTTAAAGACTCCTTTCACAATAGAGAAAGGAGTGGGTTGGAAGAAAAAAAAAAGCCAAGAGTACAGTTATAGAGGTATCATGCTGTTTATGTAACAGAACATAGGTTGCAAAGGTTAGAGCATGAGGAAATAATTATAAGGAGAGGAGACACGTTCAGAAGATTATGTGGGCTCAAGTTCTAGCCACCAAACCTACAGAATCACCTGCAGTTGCACCCATCCCTTCCTTTGTGATCTATTGCAAAGGATGAAGTTCTCTCTCCTTATTAAAGCTAATCCTTCTCCCTATGCTTTGGAACCCATTCTATCACCTTAGTCATCTTACTCTATTAATTCTTGTTCTTAAACCCCAATCTCTTCCTACTTGTTTCTTCTTATCAGCTTTGAACATGCTCAAACCAGCCATCACAACATATAGCAACAATTACTTCATCTTCCTCAACAAACCTCAGCACTGCAGCCAACTAAGGACATATCTTCTATTCACAGCTACATTTTTTTTTCACAGCTATACTTATAGAAGATTTGTTTACATATGATGTGTCCAGTGCTCATCTCCAACACATTTCTTGATCTGTTGCCATTTGGCTTCTGTTCTTAAAATTCTCTGAAATTTCTCTCATTCTAGTTTCCAACAAACTCTTTGTTATTAAATCCAGTAAACATTATCATTGCTTCCCTTGAACTCTCAGCAACATGTAGCAATTTTGACTGCTCCCATCATTTTTATATAACCTCTTACCTTACTTTTATTATACTGATTTTAGCTCTGGTTTTCTCCTTGCTTTTCTTTCTTAGTTTCTTCCTCTAGGTATTTCTTACATGTTATATTCTTCAGAATTCCTCAGATGGTAGTAGACTCTTTTCCTTTCTTGAGAAAATTTATCTTTTCTCCATGGATCAAACAATTATTGTCATGCTGGTGATCCCCAATTGTGACTCCAATTGAGATCTCTCTCCTCAGCTTTAGATCTTTTATTTTCAGCTGCCAAATGGCATTTGGCTGACTCATTGGTACCTCAAACTCAGCATGTTCATCTCCTCTTCTAAGTCCTCTATTCCTCCTATGATTCACATATTAATAAATGGTAACACTCCACATAAAATTCTACAAACCAACTACAAGGTACCAAGTTGAATTACCTTCTCTCTCTCCATCTCCACCCACCCCAACCCTCTTTCTTCCTTCTCTCACTCCCTCACCATTCACATTCTACCCATAATTCCACTGTAACTACTATACTCCTATATCCTACAGATTTCTTCCTAAAAAAAATCCATTTTGTTGATTATATATACCTCTCCCAAACTGCTCATGGGACCTAGGGAAAACCGATTCCATGTTCAATTCTAGGGCTAGGACCACATAAATCATCTGATTATGGCAATTATATTCCTCTTGAAAAATTATTAATTTAGGAGCTCAAATTTAAGTCAATCTGGTTAGTATTACCTTTGCAACTGTTACTGTTCCAGGTTGGGCATGGAACGAAATTTGTCCAACCAGACAGAAGCAAAGGAGTGTTTTTTGTTTTTTTTTTTTCTTTTCAAATCTGGGGAGAGAGTTTATTTCTCCCCCAGTGGATATAAGCAATGCAGCATGGTAACTTTGCTGCCACAACTGATGTTTTATCACTCCCTTAATTTTTTTTACAATTCTATTACAAATGTGTATGCCCATAAATAATATTGCATATTATAAACATAAACACACACACACACACACATACACACACATATATAGTCTATAATTTGGCATTTTTGTCAAAATTGCTTAAGATTTATTCGTTTTGATAGCAACACTTCAATTACATTCACTTTCATAGTAATATGGTTTCCAATACAAAAATAGTACAATTTGTTTATGCATTCTTATTAATACTTGTATCTTTCCGTCTTTGCTAATATAAACCAATGCTTCTACAAATATTTTTGGGCATGTCTCTTTTAAAAAAAAAATTTATTTATTTGACACAGCAAGAGAATGTGCACAGGCAGGGGGAGCAGCAGAGGGAGAAACAGACTCCCCACTGAGCAGGGAGCCTGATGTGGGACTAGATCCCAGGACCCTGAGTTCATGACCTCAGCCAAAAGCAGGTACTTAACTGAGCCATCCAGGCACCCCTGAACATGTCTTTTTTTTTGACTATATAAAGGAATTTTCTAAAATATATATTCCCAGAGATGGAATTTCTGGGTTACAGTGTATACACTTTAAAGAAAAAAACTAAATGGCTATCCACAATGCCTGTAACATTTTACACTTCCACCAGTAGTCTAAGAGAGCTTCAGTTCATCCAAAGCTGCAGCAAGAGATTTTTGTCATGGTTTGTAAATTTTTGCAGTTCTAATGAGTATGAAATGGCATCTTTATGATGCATTTCAATTTGTGTTGTCATGATTACTAATTAAATCCTTTTTTTTTAAATAATCTTAGAACTTCCTGAGTTTAGTTAACTTTTTTTTTAAAATTTTATTTATTTGTTCGACAGACAGATTACAAGTAGGCACAGAGGCAGGCAGAGAGAGAGAGAGGAGGAAGCAGGCCCTCTGCCGAGCAGAGAGCCTGATGCGGGGCTCGATCCCAGGACCCTGGGACCATGACCCGAGCTGAAGTTAGAGGCTTTAACCCACTAAGCCACCCAGGTGCCCCACTAATTAAATCCTTAATCATATTTTTAATATGACTATTGGGCAGTTGTTTTTCCTCCTCTATGAAATGTCCTTCTTTTTTTTTTTTTTTAGAGGTTTGTATTTTGCTTAATGAATTTTAGCAGTTTCAGTATTTACTTGTATTAATATATTCACTATTGCCCTAGACTAGGCAAGACAACAGAAATAAATAAAAAATACACTATTCTCATTATTGGAAGAATCAATACAGTTAAAATGTCCATACTATCTAAAGCAATCTACACATCCAAGACAATCCCTATCAAAATTCCAATGGCACTTTTCATAGAGGTAGAACAAACAATCTTAAGAATTTTATGGAACCACAAAAGACCCCCAAATAACCAAAGGAATCTTGGAAATGAGAAACAAAGCTGCAAGTATCACAATTCCAGACTTCAAGTTTCATTACAAAACTGTAGTAATCAAAATGTATACTACTCAATAGAACAAAGTATAAAATGTAGAAATGAACCCATAATTATATGGTCAATTAATCTTTAGTGTGGAAGGCAAGTATGTGCAAAGGTAAAAAGATAGTCTCTCCAACAAACGGTATGGGGAAACTGGACAGCTACATGCAAAGAAAGAAAATGGGTCACTTTCCACACACACAAAAAACCTCAAAATGGATTAAGGACCTAAATGTGAGACTTGAAACCATAAAAATCCAAGAAGAGAGAACAGGCAGTAATTTCTCTGACATCAGACATAGAACATTTTTCTAGGTATATCTCCTGAGGCAAGGAAGGCAAAAGCAAAATTAAATTATTGGAACTTCATCAAAAGAAAAATCTTCTGCTCAGCAAAGGAAAGAGTCAAAAAATTAAAAGACAACCTACTGAATTAGAGAAGATACTTGCAAATGACATCTCTAAAGGGTTAGCATCCAAAATATATAAGGAATTTACACAACTCAATACTAAGTAATAATAATAATAATAACCCAATTTAGAAATAGGCAGAAGGCATGAACAGACATTTCTCCAAAAAAGACATACAAATGGCCAACAGACACATTAAAAGATGTTTAACACAACCCATCAACAGGGAGATGCAAATCAAAACCACAATGAGATACCATTTCACACCCATCAGAATTGCTGAAACCAAAAACTCAAAAAACAACAGGTGCTACCGAGGATGTAGAGAAAAGGGAACTCTTTTTGCATGGTTGGTGGGAATGAGAACTGGTACAACCACTGTGGAAAGAAGTATGGAGCCTCCTCAAAAAATTAAACATAGAAATACCCAATGATCCAGATTACTGGGTATTTAACAAAAAAATACAAGAACATTAATTTGATGAGATATAGGCATCCCCACGTTTATTGCAGAATTATTTACAATAGCCAAATTATGGAGCAGCCCTAGTGTCCATCAATAGATGAATAGAGGGGCGCCTGGGTGGTGGCTCAGTGGGTTGAGCCTCTGCTTCATCTCAGGTCATGATCTCAGGATCCTGGGATTGAGCCCTGCATCAGGCTCTCTGCTCAGTGGGGACCCTGACCCTGCTTCCACCTCTCTCTCTTCCTGCCTCTCTGTCTGCTTGTGTTCTCAGTTTGTCAGGTAAATAAATAAAATCTTTAAAAAAAAATAGATGAATGGATAAAGAGGACATGGTATATAGCTATGCAAGAGACTATTACTCAGCCACAAAAAAGAATGAAATCTTGTCATTCACAACAGAATGGAGGACCTAGAGGGTATAATGTTAAGCAAAATAAGTCAGAGAAAGACAAATACTATATTATTTCATGCATATGTGTATTTAAGAAACAAAATAAATGAGGGATACCTTGGTGGCTCAGTCGGTTAAGCGTCTGCCTTCAACTCAGGCTGTGATCCTGATGTCCTGGGATCCAGCCCCACACTGAGCTCCCTACTCAGTGGAGAGTCTGCTTTTCACTCTCCTTCTACCCCTCTCACTCTCCCGCCCTGCTCACATGCTCTCTCTCTCTCTTAAAATAAATAAAATCTTAAAAAAGAAAAAGAAAAAGAAACAAATGAACAAAGGGAAAGAAACCAAAAAACAGACTTTAAACTATAGAAAAGAAACAGATGGTTACCAGAGGAGAAGTGGGTTGGGGGATGGGTGAAATAAGTGAAGAGGATTAAAAGTACACTTATCTTAATGAGCATTGAGTAATAACTGAAACTGTTGAACCACTGTTGTATGCTTGGAACTAACATAAAATTGCAATGGACACTGAAAAAATAAATAAAACTTAAAGATGTTAGAAACTGGGGCACCTGGGTGGCTCAGTGGGTTAAAGCCTCTGCGTTTGGCTCAAGTCATGATCCCAGGGTTCTGGGATCGAGCACCGCATCTGGCTCTCTACTCCTCCAGGAAGCCTGCCTCCCCCTCTCTCTCTGTCTACTTGTGATCTCTGTCTGTCAAGTAAATAAATAAAATATTTTTTAAAAAGCTAAAAATATTAGAAATGGATCTTAATGAAATGAAGATGAGTTATTTACCTCATGAAAACTTCAAAATAATGGTCATAAAGATGCACACTGAGGTCAAGTGAACAATCCATACATTTTGGTGCAGCTATAAATACAAACACATAGACTAATGAAACATAATGAAGTGCTCAGAAATAAACTATGTATATATTATCAATTAATATTTGACAAAGGTTTCAAGAATACTCAATGGAGAAACAAGTGTCTTCAATAAATAGTGGGTGCAGAGAAAATTAGATATTTACATATAAAAGAATGAATCTATGTCCCTACTTTATACCACTTACAAAAATTAACTTAGAATGAGTTAAAGACTTGAACGTAAATCCAGAAACCATAAAACGCGTAGAAGAAGACATAAAAAAGAAGTACTTTTGGATGGGTCTTGGCAATGATTTTATTGGATATGTAACCTAGAGCATCAGCAACAAAATTAAAAATAAGTAAGTGGGATTACATCAAATTAAAAACCTTTTGCACAGCAAAAGAAATGATCAATGGAATGAAAAGACAATTTACCATTTGGAAAGATACTTGCAAGTTGTATAACTGACAAGGTGTTAATATTCAAAATATAAAAAGAACTCAAACAACTCAATAGCCAAACAAACAATCCAATTAATGGGCAGAGTATCTGAATAGACAATTTTTCCCAAGAAGATATACCGATGGCAAATAGGTACATGAAAACATGCTCAATATCATTAACTATCAGGGAAATGCAAACCAAAACCACACTGGGGTATCACTGTATGCTTGTTAGAATGGCTATCACCAAAAGACAAGAGGGTAACAAATGCTGATGAGGATGTAGGGAAGAGAAACCCTTGTTCACTGTTGGTACATTTATAAACTGGTACACCAACTATGGAAAATAGTATGAAGGTTGTTCAAAACTTAAAATAGAACTACTATATTGTCCACAATTCCACTCCTAGAAACATATATCCAAAATAAATAAATACACTGTCCAAGAGATATCTGCATTCTCATGTTCACAACATTATTATAATAGTCAAGACATGAAACAACCCAAGTACTCATCAATGATAAAGAAGTTGTGGTATATGTATATACAACAGAATATTATTCAGCTATAAAAAAGAAATCCTTTCATTTGTGATAACATGGATAGACCTACAGAGTATTATGTTAAGTGAAATAAGTAAGACAGAGAAAGACAAATGCTTTTTATTTTTCAAATTTCTTTTCAGTGTACCAGAATTATTGTTCATGCCCCACACCCAATGCTCCATTCAATACGTGCCTTCCATAATACCCACCACCAAGCTCACCCAATCTCCCACTCCTTTCCCCTCCAAAACCCTCAGATTGTTTCTCAGAGTCCACAGTCTCTCATTGTTCGTCTCCCCCTCCAATTTCCCTCAACTCTCTTATCCTCTCCATCTCCCCATGTCCTCCGTGTTATTTGTTATGCTCCACAAATAAGTGAAACCATATGATAATTGACTCTCTCCGCTTAACTTATTTCACTCAGCATAATCTCTTCCAGTCCCATCCATGTTGCTACAAAAGTTGGGTATTCATCCTTTCTGATGGAGGCATAATACTCCATAGTGTATATGGACCATATCTTCCTTATCCATTCGTCTGTTGAAGGGCATCTTGGTTCTTTCCACAGTTTGGCAACCGTGGCCATTGCTGCTATGAACATTGGGGTACAGAGGGCCCTTCTTTTCACTACATCTGTATCTTTGGGGTAAATACCCAGTAGGGCAATGGCAGGGTCATAGGGAAGCTCTATTTTTAACTTCTTAAGGAATCTCCACATTATTTTCCAAAGTGGCTGCACTAACTTGCATTCCCACCAACAGTGTAAGAGGGTTCCCCTCTCTCCACATCCTCTCCAACACATGGTGTTTCCTGTCTTGTTAATTTTGGCCATTCTGACTGGTATAAGATGGAATCTCAATGTGGTTTTCTTTTTTTCTTTTTTTTGTTTTTTTTTTTATGTTTTTAAAGATTTTTATTTATTTATTTGACAGAGAGAGATCACAAGTAGGCAGAGAGGCTGGCAGAGAGAGAGGAGGAAGCAGGCTCCCCGCTGAGCAGAGAGCCCGATGTGGGACTCAATCCCAGGACCCTGAGATCATGACCTGAGCTAAAGGCAGAGGCTTAACCCACTGAGCCACCCAGGTGCCCCCTCAATGTGGTTTTGATCTGAATCTCCTTGATGGCTAGTGATGATGAACATTTTTTCATGTGTCTGTTAGCCATTTGTATGTCTTCATTGGAGAAGTGTCTGTTCATGTCTTCCGCCCATTTTTTGACAAATGCTTTTTTTAAAAAAGATTTTATTTATTCATATTAAAGAGAGAAAGAGCAGGGGCAGAAGGAGAGGGAGAGCAAGGAAGAAAGAATCTCAAGCTGATTCCACACTCAGCACAGAGCCCGATGTGGAGCTTGATCCCAGAACTATGAGATCATGATCTGAGCCAAAACCAACAGTCAGCAACTCAACCAACTGAGTTACCCAGGCACCCCTGAGAAAGACAAATTCTTTATGATCTCACTTATATGTGGGATATAAAACAAACAAACATACAAACAAACAAAACTTAGAAGAAGTGATTAGATTTGTGCTTACCAGAAGCAGAGGTTTGGCTGAGGGGGTGGAATCTGACAAAGGTGGGTCAAATATGCAAACTTTCAGTTGTAAGATAAATAAGTACTGGAGATATAATGTGCAACACGATGACAGCAGTTAACACTGCTTGCAGAATAATTGAAAGTTAAGAGGGAGATACTAAGAGCTCTCATCATGAGCCAAAAAACACTGGTTTCCTTTCTTTCTTTTTTGTATTTATATATGATGGATGTTACCTAACTTACTTTGATAATCATTTCACAACATATGTAAATCAAGTCATTATGCTGTATAGCTTTTTTTTTTCAAGATTTTATTTATTATTTATTTGACAGAGAGAGATCAGAAGCAGGCAGAGAGGCAGGCAGAGAGCGGGGGAAGCAGGTTCTCTGCTGAGCAGGGAGCCCAATGCAGGGGCTCATCCCAGGACCCTGAGATCATGACCTGAGCAGAGGCAGAAGGCAGAGACTTAACCCGATGAGCGACCCAGGTGCCCCATGCTGTATACCTTAAACTTTTATAGTGTTGCAATGAATTATATACTATATATACAATTATATATTAACAAACTTGGGGAAAATGAGAATAAACTCTTAGTGCTGAGAAGGGAAATATGACACTAATACATCAAAACTTGATTTTTTGTAGACTATGTAGGGAAAATTTAATGCCACATGTTAAAACAGGAAATCTTTAATCCAATATTAATAAGAATTAATTTTCAAAAACACTGAGGAACTAGGATTTTCATGGCAATTATCCTAAGATTTTGGAGAACATGTAATTTGAAACTCTCAATGCTAAAAATATAAACATTTCTGCTATAATAACCTGTGCATTCCTTTAAAACACCCCCTTGGGCAAAATCAAACACCAGAAATAACTAGGCTTCTGGAGAAAACAATGTAGAGGTAAACCACTGCAACTTTGTAACCAAGTTCCAACAAAAACAACCACAATCTTAGTACATTTTCATATAGCTAAATCCAGGTTCGGTTTTCACCCGGTACAGTACCAGCTGGGTTTTCACCCAGTAGCAGAGTTATCTTTCATACGTTTAAACCCTGTGGCTCACCTTCTTCCACTGAGATACAGCTTCTTGAGGACACCTATTCCCAACAGAAGTCAGTCTTATCAGAAATAAAAATATTTAGAAGTATCTTTGCAGCTTTCTTTACCTGTGCTTGCAGCCTCACTGGATACGGTAACATTGTAAAAAGCATAATGATTCTCCATAGCATCAAACTAATCAAAACTGATTCCAAAGGAAGGTACTACTGTAGGATTTTTAGCCGTTTTTTTTCTTAAGATTTCATTTCTTGTTGAGGTCTTGTGTAACAGTAAGAAAGAGTCCCCTGGTTGTTTCAAAAGCTAACTTGGTGTTAACCAATGAAACTTCTGGGTTATACTTCTATCATTTTCCTCTTTAGCCATCTACTAAACCCTAATTTCTGACAGAAACAAATGGTCTTTTGTATCAAAGCTATCATCAAATTTAGAAGTCTTAACACTACTCCCCACATTACTGTAATTTTGTTTTACATTTGATTCGTTTTTTTTTTTTTTTTTTTTGAAAACAGGACAGAGCTATAGATAATATATACACATCTACACACACAGGCATCAAGCACCTTCAAAATGGATCTAAGTGTTATTGTTTTACCTTTATTTCCTGGTTGTATAAATTTTCAGATAATATCTTTAGAAAAATATTAAGGAAATGAATAACCTAAAACTATTAAAAATTTAATTTTCCTAGAAAAACCTATGTTATACACTGGTGTCTAAAATCCCATGCACTTTTTTTAAATTATTTTTATTAACATATAATGTATTATGTCTCCCAGGGGTACAGATCTGTGAATCATCAGGCTTACACATTTCACAGCACTCACCACAGCACATACCCTCCCCAATGTCCATAACCCAGCCACCCTATCCCCACCCTCCCCCCCTCCAAAAAACCCCTCAGTTTGTTTGTGAGATTAAGAGTCTCTTATGGTTTGTCTCCCTCCCGATCCCATCTTGTTTCATTTGTTCCTTCCCTACCCCCCACAACCCCCCCACCCTGTCTCTCAATTCCCATGTACTTTAAAAACATGAGACATGTTTCATAAGAAGGTATTCTATTATGAAAATACAGATCACTATAGATATATTTCTACTACTTAGGTAAACATCATGTGTGATTTTTCTTTTCTGAATATAGGGCACAGCAACAGACCTTGTAGAATCTTTAAAGGAGAAACTCCTGTTTCACACTCTGATCCACAGATATTCTCCAATCCTACTGGTCCAAAGAGAAGAGTCAGTCAAGCAGTCAAATAGAATTTCACATAAAGACCAGTATATAGGTTTTCATAATGCATGTTGAAGTTAAGGAAGAACGATATATAATAAAATACGAATACTTACGCTTCACATTTCCTTCTGCCAGCCAATACTGTGAATAGGCCATTTGCAGTGATGTAGAAGGAGCTGGAAAGTATTATGCTAAGCTAAATAACTTAGAGAAAGACAAATACCAAATGATTTCCCTCATATGTGGAATTCAAGATACAAAACAAATGAGCATGGGCAGAGGGGGCGGGGAGAAGATAGGCAAACCAAGAAACAATCTTAACTATGGACAACAAACTGAGGGTTGCTGGTTAGGTGGGATGGTTTAAATAGGTGATGGGGATTAAGGAGGGCACTTGTGATGAGTGCTGGGTGTTGTATGTAAAGAGAAATCATTAAATTCTACACCTGAAATCAATATTACACTGTATGTTAACTACCTGGAATTTAAACTAAAATTTGGAGAAAGGAAAACAAAGTAAAGAATAGGACAATGTCTACCCTTAAAACAGGGTCATTGGCTAGTATGTATAATAAAGGAGAAATTTTGTCACTTGTTTCTTCTTCCAACAAAACAATGGAAACAATGTAAAGAAGACTTTGTTTTATAAAAATTTGATTTTTACTCCAATATTTAGAAGATTGCTATAATTTGGATGGATGTACAATGATATATGACGTAATTATAAGAAAAACTCTCTAGAGGAACACATTTAAGGTTAAGAAAAATTCCACAAATGTTGACACATCTCCTACATTGAAATTTGAATATAAGCTCACATGGAACAATTATAATTATCATACAATGAAATATGAAAGCACAAAAATGAATACCAGTTCAGGTATCAGACAGTCATTATCAACAAATTTAAGGCCAAAGTAAAAATATATGATCATACTGAATTTTGTGTCTAATAAAATTAAAGGAATATAAAAATGCATATTGCAAGTTAGCCAACTGACCACAGAAAGTTTTTGAAGAAAACTCTCTGTGGTGAAATAAAAGATAAATAAAATGACATTTTTTAATAATGTTTAAAATGAGCTTCTTTTGGTTAAAAATCATGACATTAATTTAAATTTTTATTATATTAACTGGATTGACAAATCTAATGTTATTTTGAAAAATTATAGAAAAAAAAATCCACAGCCCAAATGAAAAGTAATATGAAACCTAAGTAGTCCTACATCAACAAGGTCTAATAACTAATACATAAGGATATCACTGTAGTCAGAATTAACTTACATGTATTTTCCCACTTCTGCTTCATCTTCTTTCAAAGAATTCTCTATTGAATGCATTAAATGTGTATTTTACAGTATCTTTTAAAAATCTAAAACACAGAGACTATGTTATTATATTTGTACTCAAATTATAATAAAACTTATGGGGTCACATGAATCACATTCATTTATTAAACATGTGACTATATTGTAATTATTTCAAATTTTATTAATATAGCATTACATTGATGGACTGACAGTGTATAATTCTTCCACATTGATGATCCAATTATAAATCACTTCTTTCCCTTTTTTTTTACTTTTACACTCTTTACAGGTATATGCAGGCTGTCACCGTCTCTCTTTGACATATATTTATACAGGCAATATGCAATAGCAGTGAAGAAGATAGCGAATACTTTGCAAACAGAACCTAAATTAAAAAAAATACAAGTATCAGATGTATCAATCTACTTAGAGTGAAAATATTTGTGGAAAAAATGCCAAATACTAAAGAAAAAGTAAGTATATTTCATCTCCATAAAATATCAATTTTCCAATTGTAAAATGTAATTAATGTCATAAAATGCATGTCAGGTTATTTAAAGGAGACTTTTTTAATGTTTATAAAAACTTTTAGATTTCTTAAAGATACAGCCCTATCTTTTATTTATTTCTTTAATTATTTCATTTCTTCCAAATGGACTAGTTGACACTAAATGGCCACAAAAGCATATTCCTATTGCAGTTTTCTGTGTTTGTCCTTTGTGACTTAATTCCCTATTTCTTTATTATTGTCATCTCCTGTTAATAGCTCCTTAGCAGGTTCTCTAGCAGTTCACCAGTTTTCTCAATTATGTGCTGTTTGAAAATAAATAAGTGTGCTACAGTTATATCTAAAATAAAAATTAAAAGGCTCAGCAGTGTCTTAAGAGGACTTAATTATGAATAATGCCTAGTTTCATTCAATTATCTCTGATAAATTTTAACTAATTAAATTTCATTTTTTATCTTTTTTTAAAAGGTTTTTTATTTATTTGACAGATAGAGATCGCAAGTAGACAGAGAAGCTGGCAGGGGGTGGGGGGGCGGTGGAAACAGGCTCCCTGCTGAGCAGAGAGCCCAATGTGGAGCTCCATTCCAGGACCCTGGGATCATGACCTGAGCTGAAGGCAGAGGCTTTAACCCACTGAGCCACCCAGGCGCCCCATTTTTTAAATTTTTTAATTGTTTTTTAAAACTTTATTTAGTGCTTAATGTATACTAAGCTTGCTGGATAATTGACTTTTGAATTATAAGGCACACTGTATACTTTATCACAGAGGTATCTGTTACTGTTAAATAGTAGAGTCTATTATTATGTGTTTCTTTGAATTAATGATCCCATTCATTAAAATCACAAAACATATAAACACTTCTAAGTATTTATCACACCAACGACATCTATGCAACAAAATCACTGAATGTTAGCAGTGACCAAGATTTCAGAAATTACGTAGTCCAACATCCTCATTTTATAGATGAATAAATTGAGATCCAGGAAAAGCTAGTGAGCTTTCCAAAGTAATACAAGCATATTTGGACTTTCTCAACACTGGCCATGGCCCATACTACCATAGCATCCCAATTCTCCATATCTCTTATTTATTCATAAATAATGAATACTTGCTATGTGGGTTGTTATAACACTGAGTAAAAGAAACAGTGAAATTTACATGTAATTAGTATAAAATATCTTGATGTTCTTTAAGAGTGTGAAAAATAATTTTTAATTATCAATCTTTTACTATGGAAATGGAAATGGTCACAAGGTCAAGCAACTTGGTTGTATATGTATATGGACAAAATTGTTTCCTAAATTGAAATTTTGCTAATTACGACCCTTTATTCAGGAGTAACATAAAACTATTGTGTATAGTGGAGTGACTCAAATATTCACACAAATACTATAAAACTTTAGTTTCTAAAATATTTTCTATATAATAAGTCTTCTTATATATGTCTTCTTATTATATACTTATATCAAAGTATCCATTTGTTCAGTTTATTACTGTACGTTACTATAAACAACTATACATTTTTAAAAACAATTATACTTTCCTATATTTCAATAGGTATTACTTACATAATCCTACCATAAGGTAGGCCATTTTTTTCTTATCATAGCTCAAACAATTTCCTTTCCTTTCACAGTATTCAGTCTCTCGAAATAGACAAGAAGAGTCTCCTGACAGTTTAAAAAGTATTGGTCCAGGTATTGTCGCTATGAAAAATGCAATAATTGTAAATTCTCCATGAAAATACCACAGGTAGGGATAAATGCTTTTATTCTAAAATTAGACATATATTTAGTCATCATCACATTTAAATATAGCATTTAAAACTAGCTAAGAGTTTACTTACAAATAGAATTACTAATAACTGGAAACAATGTATTTTTTAAAAAATCCTTATCTCTACAGGTATAAAAAATTAGTATCTTTCATATTTTTAGAATGGTGTACATATTGTTATGCAGTTGACATCTCAAAACTTTTAATTTTTCAATTAAAAATTTAGGAGAAAGTGTTTAAAAGAGATTAAATACAATTTTTGTGAACTCAGTGTACCTCCAAATATTTCAAATTGTGAAATTTTCAATGATAAGTTAGTTTCATAATCCAACATATATCTGTTATCAAGATATTGACAGAAATAACTGAAAATGTAAATGCTTTGGTATGTTTGTAGCACCCCCTAAATTCAGAGAACCTCTAATCCAGAGGAACAGTTGTGTGCTGCCTGAGGTAACTCTCTATAGACTCAGAGACAAATCTGCTCAGCAACAATTTCAGCTAAAATTGAATTAAAAGTCACTTTAAAAAAAAGTCAGTGGGGAGACAGGCTGGCTCAGTTGGTGAAGCATAAGACTTTTGACGTTGGGGTTATGAGTTCGAGCTCCAGTTTGATGTAAAGAGGACTTCAAAATAAAATCTTAGGGGGAAAAAAGCCACCCCAAAGCCACTAGAAAAAGGATCTCGGAACTAACATGTCTTAACCATCTTCCTTCTATCAGGGCCTTCATGCTTCATGACTCTTGATTTCTGCCAAAGATCACTGTCCATCACCAATTTTCCCAATCTCATTGAGCGTTAACACTCTGTTTACAATTGCTCAAGATGAAAAACTGAGGCCTCCTGTTCACTTTTTTCTACTTTTCATCATTATTTTTCCAACCAATGATAATAAATCTGTGTGACACTAACTCTAGACATATCTTGATTTCTATGTCTCTTTTACAACCCCCAGAATCCAATTTAATATAATTCTGACTTGGACTTCAGCAGAAGCCTTTTTTTCCTCCACATTTATCTTCTGTAAATATTTCTCCTTCAGAAGCAGAGTTATCTTTTAAATGTAAATCAGATAATCTCTGTCTTCTGCTTCAAATTCTCTGTTGGCAAAATCCGTTAGATATAGAGTCGGTCTGTATCTAAAATATCACATTCCTCCCTCTTCCATCAAAAATGTATTAGTCTCCCTGTCTTCCTTTCTGATGCAGAAACTATTTATATACTTTGTTTTTCTCATGTTCCTTTGCCCATTACAAAGTTGTCCTTGGGGTGGCAGGGTCATGGGGGGAAGGGAAGGAAAAATGAAACAAGATGAAACCAGAGAAGAAGACAAACCATAAGAGACTCTTAATCTAGGGAAACAAACTGAGGGTTGCTGGGGGGTCGGGGGGATTGGGGGCAGGTGGAGGATGGGTGGCTGGGTTGTGGACATGGGGGAGTATATGTGCTATAGTGAGTGCTGTGAATTGTGTGAAATGTGTAAGACATGATTCACAGATCTGTACCCCTGAAACAAATTATACATTATATGTTAATTAAAAAAAAAAAAAAGTTGACCTTGGGCACCTGGGTAACTCAGTCAGTTAAGGACAAGTGTCTGCCTTCGTCTGCCTTGGGCTCAGGACAGGATCCCGCATTGGGCTCCCTGCTCGTTGCAGAGCCTGCTTTTCCCTCTCCCTTTCTCCCTCTCCCTGACTCATGCTCTCTCTTTCTCTCTCAAATAAATATACAAAATCTTAAAAAAAAAAAATCTGTCCTTATCTAATGGTCATTATTCACACAAGAATATGCTCTAATTTTTCCTGATTAAAAAAGCAATTTTAACCTCGCATACTGATCTAGTTATAAAATTATTTCTTTGATCTCCATCAAAACCATACTTAATTTTTCTACATTTTTTAAAAGATTTTATTCATTTATTTGACAGACAGAGATCACAAGTAGGCAGAGATGCAGACAGAGAGAGAGAAAGGGAAGCAGGCTCCCTGCTGAGCAGAGAGCCCAATGCCAGGCTCCATCTCACCACCCTGAGATCATGACCTGAGACGAAGGCAGAGGCTTAACCCACTGAGCCACCCAGGCACCCCAATTTTTCTATATTCTTGACTTCATTTATCATCTATCTTTCAGTCTTCAATCCAGTTCAATCTTGTTTCCTTGTCCTATTAATACTTTTTTTTTTAAAGATTTTATTTATTTATTTGACAGAGAGAAACTACAGTACACTGAGAGGCAGGCAGAGAGAGAGAGAGGAGGAAGCAGGCTCCCTGCTGAGCAGAGAGCCCGATGCGGGACTCGATCCCAGGACCCTGAGATCATGACCTGAGCCGAAGGCAGTGGCTTAACCCACTGAGCCACCCAGGCGCCCCTCCTATTAATACTTTTTTTCCTATTAATATTTTTAATCAACTTTTGAACTGGGGGTGCTAATATAGTCATAATGTAGATTTGGAAAGCTAGTTTTTGCTATTAAGAAAGCCTGAAGTACAAAGTGCTTTACCCTAAGCAAAAACAATTTTTTCTTTAGCTATAAATCCTTGAAAACATCAGAGTCAGAGTCTTCAGTCATGAAAATGTTTAAAAGCACTAGTTTAGATTAGTGACTTTCCAAACATACAAGCAATCCTGTGGTTTTATGTTTGGTTTCAGCTTACCAAACCACTTTTAGGAGCTTGATGAGTATACCTCTAATCAAATAGATTGTTCTAATCAAATATAATATTAATACATATTTTATATGACAGTTAGGATGGGCTTTGCATTAGGTATTGTCTTTTTAACATAAATATCATCTCCTAAATACTGCAAAGCAGCTCCCCCAGTCACTTGTTTTGTGTCAGTTAACCATTATTATTTATTTGAAATTCCAAAAATACATGTAGACACACATTAAAAAAATTAACAATTCAGTGTAATAAAAGATTGCCAAAAGTCCATACCAAATATTCTCAAAATCATATAGGTCAAACTCAAGGCCAAAGGACGTTGATTGTCTGATACAATCCTGCAAGCAAATAGTAATGATATTACTAAAACATCATTATTATTAGCTATAGAGAATGTTTGCTAGGTTCAAGATTATTTTTTTTTCCTGTGTGTCAGTTAAACTAAGAATCTTTAGCCAGTTGACAGAGTTCATTCAGGTGAATCAAAGAAGCACCACTACTTCAATTTCTTCATATCCTGCCCCTTGCCCACTGATTCCAAAGCTTCTTGCTCTCCACAAGGAGGAAGAATTTGTAGACCAAACCTTCTGCCCCAGCCTCTTTTTCATTTGCTGAAAAAAACTTAGCACTAACTCTCACACTTATCTTTTCCATTTTGAGGGGCATACCCACTGTTTTCGATTTCTCCTTTTTTTTTTATTTTTTTTTGCCCCTGTGAGATCCACTCCCTACATTACTCCCCCTTTATCTCTGTCTTGGAAGGCTGACCTAAATGTACTAAATAAGTAGGCTCTCTTGTTTTCTGTCTTCTAGTTAGTGTTTGCGAATTGGATGCTCCAGAGTGAGGGAGGAAAGTGAGGTCAAGGTGTTCCTGCCCAGGCTCTCTCTTGCAGAGTTATAATAGGTTGACTTGGTCCCTCGGCAAAGCAGTCCCCTCCACAGGTCTCTCTTCTTCCTATCCCTGTTTTCCTCTAGCCAAGTGGTAACAGACCAGAGGTACTATACTATACCATGTGATTTCTTATACTCCACCCACATTTTAAATTGTCACTTTCTACAGCCTTGCTTAAATTGTCCTAATTGGAAGGTGCCTTTGTCTTCCTACTGGACCTCTGACTGTTACCCTCCCTATTCAAAAGCTAAAATAAACAAAAAATAACTTTCCCAAATATAAAAAAATGAACCTTTTGTTTTAAAACATGCATAATACCACATGCTAGTTTGGAAAATGAAAATACAATAAAAAAATCAACCTTTGAACATACTAGGGAGTAAAAAAAAAAAATAAGAGCTACATTTTATTTTAAATAAACTCTATGCTTACCCTTTGTTCCCTTGCTCTAGAACTTGAACAATAAACTAGTAGGACCAGTATTTTCATCCAAACTGAATCATTTACTAAAATGTAGCATACATACAATATTTTGTGGCTATTTTACTAAAAATGAGGTAATTCTACCCATATCAACCTGGTGAAAATATACATTCTTTCCTTAGATGTTTACTACTAGGAAAATGGAAACAAATAAACCAATCCTCAAAAGAGAATGACATTTTTAAATAAAAAAATAACTTACACTTCTATAATGAGCAGATTCTTAAGGAGGAAAAAGAAAGTGTCACATTTTAGAATCACACTTTTGTATAGGTCTTGGTATAATGTTGAAATATGAATAATAACCCTAACTTTAATTGTGTGTTCTTCTTCATTTAGCATAGGTAGTTTTCTTACATGGCTTATCGTTGCTTTCGGAAGCATAGATAGAGTTGACCATAACTCAAGTATAATCATTAAGATGTATTTATGTATCTTCAGTTTGATTAACCATCTTTCTGATATATATAAAACAAGATGAAAAGAGCAATGATTCCTAGGATTTTCCATAATCACTTAAATGAACAGCACAAAATGAATAATAGATATGTATTAAAAATATTTAATGGAAAATGAGTATCTTTTACCAATGAAGAGAATTTTTTGTACATCATCTAATGAAGTAAGGCTATGATAAAATGATTTCAGAATTTCGTGGAATAAACAAAACATTCATGAGTACTCTTCCAAAATGTAAAAAAGCAACTTTTACTATCTCTTATGACTTCTAAATTTATATTTTCACTTCATATCTTTCTTAAAAGACATCAGTTCTAGACTTAAGTTACTGTTTTGCACAAAAGCTGTTCTTCCCCTAGTGCTGCCTATCCCAAGAAGTGGAACTGTCATCCACCATCATGCAATGTCCAAGTCCAAAATGTGAAGAGGCATTCTTGATACCCCTTTTCCTCACTGACCAGATTCAATAACCAAACACTGTGATTTTTTAAAAATACAACTTTTTCATATCTCTTTCTCTGATTAAAAAAAAAAAATTATCTCTAAGACTACTGGCCTAGTCTAAGGCTGTATCTTACCCCTTAAAAAAAAGAAATGACTTCTTAATGTATCTCCCAACAACCATCCTTATCCTTTTAGTCTACTTTACATGGAACAAAGTGATTTTTTTTTTTTTTTTTACTATGAAATTCTGATCATTTCACTGCCCCACTAGGATCTTTCAACAGCTTCTCCTTGTTCTTATGGTAACATCTAGAATTGCAGAAAACTTTACAAAAGTCATCACATCAGTGATCATTACTCACCACCTCACACCACATTTTTGCCCTTATCACCCTCCCCGTTCATGACATTCGATGACACAACAACCTTATGGAGCTGCTTCCCCCACTTAGACTCTTTGCCTATGTTGCCACTGTGTGAAATACTCAGCCCCTAACATTTAAGGCTCAGCCTAAAGGTCAGTTCTTCCAGAACACCCTGTCTGAATCCTTGGACTGAGTTAGATTATTGTATAAATTTTCTCATTTCATTTCCCTGCATTTTATTTGCAATGTGTTTTAATATTCTAATTGCTTACTAGTAAAAACACACTTTAAAAATTTATTTTATTTTATTTTTTGCTGCTTTTCTTGCCACCCTCCAACAGCTACCAGTGCAGCAGGGAACTGGATATTTTTATCTCTCTTTTATTCTACATTTTTCTTTAAAGTTCTCATCTACCTTCTTGCTTGAATCTCTGGCAACTATCACAGCTGAGAAGACAAAAACATTATTTTTTAAATGTGGGACGGAAAGGAAAGAACTGAAGAACTAATTTTGCTTTGCTTTTAAGTTATTTTCTTGTTTTCCTTTATTTCAACTATTATTTATTTATTTGGTTAAACTCGTAAATCTGATTTTAATCCACTTACGTTTTAAAATTTCTGATGTATTTTACCATTTTATTTTATATTATTTTATATTATTTTTATTAATGAGCATCTTCATGGAGAGATACAGATAAGTCATGGTAGTTTTCTGTTTAGACTTCAGCCTCACACATCTCAGATTTTAACTAATTTCTCCAGAGAAAAAAATAATTCTGTCACTCATAGTCCCACGTGATCACCAAAAACTCTACCAGTTTGCTTGTCCCCAGCAGTGACTCCCTATCTGGACCTAGTCCAGACTGTCAGCTGCTGGCCTTCGTCAAGAATTGGCAAGGGCGCCTGGGTGGCTCAGTGGGTTAAGCTGCTGCCTTCGGCTCAGGTCATGATCTCAGGGTCCTGGGATCGAGTCCCGCATCGGGCTCTCTGCTCAGCGGGGAGCCTGCTTCCTCCTCTCTCTCTCTGCCTGCCTCTCTGCCTACTTGTAATCTCTCTCTGTCAAATTAATAAATAAAATCTTTAAAAAAAAAAAAAAGAATTGGCAAGAACCTCAGGGACAGCTTTAGATCTCCAGTTCACCTCTAAAAACTTCTGCTCTCTCTAGAATTTTAATCCCTCTAGTCCTCTGTCATTTTTTCTGCCTTTAAATACATGGTTTTTATCCTTTAACCCAGTTTTTCTAGTTGCCTCTATAGGATGATTGGCCTGCTACAAAGTACTCCATGCTACCCCTCTTCCTTGACTTTCATTCTCATTTGTTTGTCAGAGATTTCACAATTTATGTGTTTGGTTCTGAATCTTACTGTATTTTTAAAATTAAACTTTATTTGTTGCATTTGTGGTGTGATTACATGATTTGGAAAGCAAAACAATATAAAGAGAATATGCTGGAGAAATTTGCTTGCTTCTACCCCTGCCTTCATCTACATTTATTTCTACCCCATTCCTTTGGGCTACCTTTAGGCTACCATTTTAATTTCTTTCTTGCTTATATCTAGTGTTCTTTATGCAAATACAAATAATTGTAAATGCATATCTCTGTATCTCTTTCTTCACAGAAGGTAGCATACTATATTCACTGTTCTGTACTTGATTTTTTCATGTAACAATGTATTCTCAAGATTTTTTCCTGCATAAAAATAGAGCTCCTTCCTATTCATTTTTTTAAAAAGATTTTATTTATTTATTTGACAGACAGAGATCACAAGTAGGCAGAGAGGCAGGCAGAGAGAGAGAGGAGGAAGCAAGCTCCCCGCTGAGCAGAGAGCCCGATGTGGGTCTCGATCCCAGGACCCTGGGATCATGACCTGAGCCAAAGGCAGAAGCTTTAACCCACTGAGCCACCCAGGCGCCCCCCCATTCATTTTTTTAAATAAATTTTTAAACAAACAAACAAAAAGAACAAGATTCATTTCCATCAGACCCACAGTAAAAGAATTCTTTTGAGGAAAGAAATGATCTCTGAAGAAAGAAAAAATGCAGGAAAATACAAAGAGATTCTGATAATATGATATTAAATATATACATAAAATTATATCCATTAGATCGTAAAATTTGTGTAGCACCAGAATATATGACAACAATAACAGAGGTTTGGAAGAAAGTTAATGGAGTTAAAGTATTCTTAGGTCCTTGAATTATTCAGAAAGTGGCAAAACTACTAATTTAATTTGACTCTAACAAACCATATATACTCTTATGATGTCTTGACCACTATAAGAAGAATAATATATAATTAGCAAAATAATAAAAGGAAAATAATGAATGCTAAAAATAATGCAAAAGAAGTAAAGAACTAAAAGAATGAGTAGAAAATATAGTAAAGCAAATACTAAAATGAGACGAATATCCAAATATATCACCAATTATTCTTAATTTAATAGTCTGTATAGTCTAGTTTAAAAACTAAGTTATTAGACTGGATTTTTTTAAAGGCAACTACAGACTGCTTAGTAGATACCTTAAATATGTATAATCAGAGAATTATTGAAAGTAATAGAATGGAAAATGTATATTATGCTAAAAGAAATATAGTAGATAAAACAATATTAAAGTGAGAAAAAGTAATTCTAAAACAAAAAGTTATTAGAGATAAAAAAGAATATTAGAATATTTCTAAAGGATCTAAAGGGTCAATAAAACAAGTTGTAGCATTTCAATTTTTTTCAACTAATATAGCCTCAAAAGATATACAGCAAAAATGATGCAATAATGGACAAATGCACCATAATAAAAAAAGGTCCAAAGAGGTTTTCAAGGAAGAAAACATAAAGTTATGTTCCCTGAACACAGTGGGCTCCATCTAAAAATAAACAGAATACTAATTATGTTTATATTATATACAAATATAAGATATATAAGAAAAATTCAAATGTTTAGAAATTAAACTATACACTTCTAAATAAGATATGACTTAAATAAAAAATTACATTGAAAGGCATATTTAAATTGAAAGAATGCAAAAAATACATATTAAGACTTTTGGGATACAGCTATATTCACATTTGGACAGAAAAAGAATATATATCAATATACAGAAGGTATATGGAATAAAATAAAAATATAATAAGCATAAAAGTGAAATGATGAAAAGTGAAAATTAAAAGCAAAAAGATTGATTAGCTTCTTTCTCCTTCTCTCTCTCTCTCTCTCTTTCACACACACACACACACACACACACACACACACACAGGCATTCCATTTTTAATTTGGAATCCCACAAAGAAATTTTCCTGCCCAGGTGACAACACAAGTGATTTCTTCCAAAGATTTAACAACAACAACAAAAAATTCAGCCACACTTCATAAAATAGCCCAGATACAAAAAAAAGAGGAAATATTTCCCAACTCATTTCATGAGACCAGAACACTAAGGTTAAAACCTGACAAACGTATTAATAAGAAGGAAAAATTATAAGGTAACCTTAGTCATGAAGAAAGATGCAAAAATACTAAACAAAATATTAGCAAAATGAAACAAGCAACTGACCAAGTCCAATTTATTCCTAGAATAAAGTAGAAATATGATATTGTGATCATCTCAATATATGCATCAAATATATTTCAAAATTTATTCATTAAAAAAGACAGGGAAAAGAAGTCTTAGTGAATGAGAAATGAAAGAAAATTGGCTTATTCTGATAGACAGTTATCTATACCGCATTTAATGGTAAAATTTATAGCAAATTTCATATCTTAAAAGTCATCATCATGACTGAAATATCAAAAGTCATCATGATGCACATAAAAAACAAAGACAGTAACTATCACTACATCTATTCAACACTGTATAGGATAGCTTAATCTGGCAAGATAAAAAGGTATAAGGGTTGAAAAGATAAAAATCACTATTTGCAGATCAGTATTATATACATAGAAAATCTCAAGTTAAATTACCAAACAACCAATAGAAATTAATATAAGCATAGTCAATACAAGATCAAAGCACAAGAGTGAATTGCATTCTTCATACCAACAACAAACAACTATACTATGCTATACTAGGTTTGAAAACATTAATTACCTAGGAATGAATCCTGAAAAATTATTGGAAGTAATAAATGAGGATTTAAATAAGAGAAGGAATTATGCCTCAAAAAACTCAATGTGGTAAGTATGGCAATTCTCTCAAATAGTTTTAAAGGTATTCTGTTTAAAATCTCATCATGTTGGGGTGCCTGGGTGGCTCAGTTGGTTAAGCATCCAATTCTTGGCTTTGGCTCAGGTCATAATCTCATGGGTCATGAAATTGATCACCACATCAGGCTCCCTGCTCTGCAGGGAGTCTGCTTGAAGATTCTCTTTCTCTCTCTGCCCCTCCCTCCTGCGCACTCTCTCTATCAAATAAAATGTTATTTTTAAAATCTTATCGTGTTTTTATTGACTAGTTGGATTTCAATCACCTCAAAATACAAGAATGGCCAAGAAAGTCTCAAAGATGGACTTACAACAACAACTGATACAAATATTCACAATAACTATACAACAATTAAGACAGTGGAATACTGGTGCAGTGATGCATAAATAAACCAAGGGAACAGAATAGATACAGAAACAGAGCCACATATATAGCATCTCTTGTACACTGCTACAGGGTAAGTATAGCCTTTAAGTAAATGGTGGAGAGTCTCTTAGTATGCATAAAATTAAAAAAATGAAACTAGATTCCTATATTATATTTTTAAAATTCCCAGCTGAATTATTTCATAACTTTTATTAAAATAATGTAGTAAATGTTCTCATGATTCTGTTTAGGGAAATATTTCTTAAATAGTACATTAAAAATCAAAAATTTATTTCCCTCAAAAAATGACATTATTACAGCCAAAAAGGCAAGCCACTGAATTAGAAAAAAAAAGTATTTGTTATGAATATATGATCATTAATTCCTGACTTGGGTTATAAAAAAATATAGAAAGAAATCTTACAAATCAATAATAAACAGACAACCCAATGTAAAAAAAGAAAAAGGAATGAAACAGATATTTGAAAAAATTGCACTTTCATATAGCTAAGAAGTACAAGAAAATGTGTTCAATCATATCAGTCCTTTAAATAAGAAATTTAAAACCGCTTTGAAATATTAACACATACACATCAAAATTGCTCATTAAAAAAAAATAATAACAGACTGCTAGAAGAATGAATTTGTGCAAATACTATTAAAATTAAAAAGCTTAACGTACATAAACCCTATAACCCAGCAATTCTGTTCTTTTAATATATATTCAATAGAAATGCATTCATATCTTTCCCAAAAAACAAGTACAAAAATGTTCATGGAAACAGCAATCCTAACAGCCCTAAACTGAAAACATTAACCATAGAACAACGGACAAATTTTAGTATATTCATACAATGGACTACTATAAACCAGGCTATACAATAAGGTAACCATTAACTATTTATGCCTACTTGAATTTAAATCAGCTAAAACTAAATAAAAATTAAAGTCCAGTGTCTCATTCAACTTAATTGTGTTTCAAATGTCAACATACACATGTGAATAGAGACCACTATTTTGGACTGTAGATATATAAAACATTTCATTAATTTAGAATATACAGTTGGACAGCAATACTATAGGGCAATGAAGATAATTTCTTTTACATGCAACAATATTGACTCTTAGAAACAAATTGTTGAGTAACACAATCTAGACACAAATGACTATGTGCAATAATCTCCTATACACATAAAATACAAACAGAACAAATTAACCTATTCAGCATAGCATTCAGGATAATGGTAAACTTTTTTTTTTAAGGTTTTATTTATTTATTTGACAGACACAAGTAGGCAGAGAGGCAGGCAGAGAGGGAGGAAGCAGGCTCCCTGCTGAGCAGAGAGCCCAATGGGGGCTCAATCCCAGGACCTGGGATCATGATCCGAGCCAAAGGCAGAGGCTTTAACCCACTGAGCCACGCAGGTGCCCCAGGATAATGGTAACCTTAAGGAATGAAAGACTTGGTGACAAGAAAGAAGTTATTCCTGGAAGGATTTTTGGAATATTTATAATTATTGATTTCCTGAACTGGATTGTGGTTACACTGGTGTCTTCACTTTGTAAAAATGCACCAGACTATATACAAGTGATATATGCACTCTTCTGAATATATTCTATGTTTCAGTAAAATGTCTATAAAGTTGATTTCCCTTGACTCCTCATTTATTATCTATTAGGCATCCAGTAAGCTGTCCTTCTTTTGATCTGTTTTCTTCACCCATTTTTGTTATATAATTTATACTTTATCAAATCATATTACTTTGAATTCTCTTTTGTAACCCTTATGCTCAGCTTAGTATTTGTCTTAGTTCTAGCATAAATTAATTATATTTAGAAGATATATTAGTTAAATATAAGCAGTTAAACCTGTTTCGTTTAATACAGCTAATGCTCACCAACGGACATTTTATCAAAGTTTTCCCAAACATATCTTGGCTAGTTATAACTTGTCTTGCTGTCAATTCTTAAGAAGTATCTCATAACAACATTTCCTGGGTTCTGCCACATCAAAACTATTTATAATTGTAAGGAAGTTTGTTGATGATACAATAATTAACTCATATTTTCTTTCCTCAGCAATCTTTTAAGTGTCTCTCTAGTTTTGTAGAGGTGAATATTGCTGTTGAGAAATCCAGTGACAAACTTTTTTGTTTTCCTCTTTTTTTAAATGGCAAAAGAAGTATTTCTTCATGTCTAAATACAATATTTTTACTATTATATATTTCAGCATTGACTGTTTTGAGTCAGTTTCCTTAGAAACTTGATGTGCCATTTTAATATGTAAATATTTTATATTTCAGTATATATTCATTGTTTATTATTATTGCTTACTCTTTCAGTATTTATTAAATATCATTTCAGTAAAGTTTAACCTGAGATTTATTGTTGGATTATTTTGGTTTTCTTCATTGGGAACTTCAATTATGTGTATGTTGGATCTTCTTTTCCTATCTTCTATTTTTGTCCCTTTTTTTCTAATACTTGTTTCTTATTTTTATTACATATTCTCCATTTCTCCCTCCTGCTCTCCCTCCCTCTTTCTCAGCCACAGTTGGTTTCTATGTTGTCTTTTCTTCCCTGTGTGCTTTGTAATTTTGTTCACATTTCTGAATTGTTTCCTCTCAATTTCTTTCCCGAGTTTTGTTAGTTTGCATTCCATAACCACTTTTATCTAGCTATTTTCTCATTTTGTGGCCATATTTTTAAAAATTATTTTTAGCTTAAACTTACATATAGCTACATTTATATTTTTATCTGATTCACGGTAATAGTATTCTATTGAGCTTTCATTGTGTGTAGTAATGTTTAACAACTTTTTCTTTTACTATGGCTATTTGGTATGAAGGCAGAAACCTTTCCTTTTCCACTTGAATAAGTGGAAACCAGGCTATACAATAGGATAAGATGAACTTTCTTAAATTAGAGACAGGTTATGATAATGGAACATAAAGCAGGGCTTCCAAGCTTCAAAACTAAAGTTATCTCCTCTGTTGACAGGCGGAGGACTTAACTATGATTCCTATGTATGGCTCTACCTCCTGTGCCTCTCCAATTCTGGTCTACCTCAAAAGAACTTCTACTGCAAGCCATGGGCTTCTGAGATCTCTTCATATTTCTTGTTTTCTAATGTTATGCATTCAATTATAGAAGGTACACTTTGCTGGCACTTTTTGAGATCTGCTATGTCTGGAGCTCCTGGGCATTTTCCAGACCTTTTCTTTCATTCTTTCCAGAAAGAGTCTACCTTGACTCATCTACTTAGGTTGTGCTCCCAAAACTTCCATTATTAGGTGGGGCCTTCTCCTTCTGAGCAGAAATATATTCTGAAGAGATATAGGAGGTCTGTCAATCCTGAGATCCTCTCCATATTTCATGCCAGGCTTTGCAACATCTTTGTGAATCTACGAGCTGGCTTCCAATTCTGCTTCAATTTTGGCAATACTTACATGCAATTTAAACATTGTGATTTTTTATCTATTTTATAATTACACAGAAACTATAGCATATGAGTGTGTGCATGCATATGCACATAGGTATGTGTGTTTTATTTTCCTTATTTATTTTATTCATTTTCTTATTGTTTTGTATAGTTACAAGGAGAAGTGAGAAGACTCAGAATTAAATTTCTGGAATATTACTAACGTCTGCCTCACCTCATTCCTGGAAATATTTGCTTGGATGTTTCACATGAACTTTACATAAGGTTTGTTTAACATTATACTGATGATTTTTGATCTAAGCATTCTCTTTTTGAATTTCCTATCTCAGTT
Source organism: Mustela erminea (assembly GCF_009829155.1). Classification (NCBI taxonomy): domain Eukaryota; kingdom Metazoa; phylum Chordata; class Mammalia; order Carnivora; family Mustelidae; genus Mustela; species Mustela erminea. The sequence goes on along the minus strand of NC_045616.1, from coordinate 40,354,222 downwards.
AATGGACTGTAATTAAGTTAGCTCCCTGGACTGGAAATCTGCACATAATCCTTTATATTTTGTATGAGGAACATCAAATAAATAATCTTGCCCTTATAACTAAACTAAATGTTTTTCAAAAATATTCCATCACCTGTATGTCTAAATACCACTATTAAATTAAAAAATGTATCTTAAGTACTTTCCTTTTTCTCTAGTTTTTCCCTCAGCTTCATCTTTTTACACTATCTTCAAAGTATACTATCTAAATTGCATAGTTGGTCACTTTAAATTCTGAGGTTTATTGTTTTCAATGGCCTCCTAGTGCATAAATTCATGTTGATATGGCAAGGAAATCCTTCCATGATCAGACCCTTATAGAATACAAACCTCCCTGTCTCATTTACCATCGTGCTACTCCAGTCATAACAAACTCCTTGCCAAGATATTTCACACATTTTTGCCTCTACTCTCACTGTTCAGTTTTCCTGTTAAGAAATTTCCCTGAATCTACTTGCATTATAACAAAGCACTTATCTTCCTAACTCAGTTCAAGCACCATACCTTCTATAAGCACTTCCCAATCATCCTAGATAAGAATTACCATTTCTTCCACATTTTCCAGCGTCAATCTCTCCAAGCTTCAATCAAGGCATCTTTAAGTAGCCACTATACTTACGTGTTTTTTCTCCTCCTATACTCTAAGCAACTTGAAGTCAAGGCATATATCTTATTGATCCCTGTAATTTAGTCCGACACAGATGAATGGATAAAAAAGCCACTTCACTGTAGTGGTATGTCCAACTTTTGTCTCCTATCTAAATTGCAAGTTAACGGAAAGCAGAAACCACATGTCCCCAAGTTCTCAGAATTGTTTTTGCATACATTTATTTATGTTTTCTTGTCTGTTTTCCCAGGGGACAAAGTGATCCTCATGACTTAAAGTTTTATGCTAGTCTCTTGAAAAAATAATTGAAAATAATAAATGACTATTTTACTAATACGATGAAAAGAAATACTAAATATATTTCACATATTCAGAAAGTACAAATAGGGGCGCCTGGGTAGCTCAGTGGGTTAAGCCTCTGCCTTCAGCTCAGGTCATGATCTCAGGGTCCTGGGATCGAGCCCCGCATAGGACTCTCTGCTAGACAGGGAGCCTGCTTCCTCCTCTCTCTGCGCCTGCCTCTCTGCCCACTTGTGATCTCTCTGCCAAATAATAAATTTTAAAAATATTTTTTTTAAAAAAAGTACAAATAAGATCAAATGTTGCTTTAATTTAGAAAAACTTGTGTACTCATTTTCTAAAATTTTTTAAGTTGTCATGTTCCTTTGCTAATGACACTGATGTTTTTCATAATCAAATTGGTTAATACAGAAACAAATATTTAATAAATACCTGTAACTAATGAATCAACATTAAAATCACATTTGTGTTATAATTAAGAATTTTCTATTTATGAATTTTCCAGGTGTATTGAATCAAGTTAATCAAGTAGTTTTAAAGATAAGCTAAATGTTATCTATATGCTTTATGTAAATAAATTAGATAAAATAAAAAATTAAACATATACATAAATTTTGACAATGTAATAATTTTCCTATATAAGAAGTTACCACATTGTAAGTTAAATTTAATTGAACCTAAATGTGACAGTTATCAACTTTAAGCAAATAAAATTCGTTCAAACAGAGAAATAAGCAATTATATGAATTTTGATAATATAACAATTTCTTCTCTTACAGTTGCTACCTCAAAACAGAAGAGTAAATCATTTATAACAATATTCTAAAATCTTCCTAAAATTGACTTTCTCGTGCATTAAATGAACAATGATTTTGAATAATATATACATACCGAAGGATGGTCAGGGTGCATGGTGCATTAGATAAAACAGAAAATAAAATCGTAGAGAAGATAAAAGCAATGAACAAAGGCAATTTATAGCACTTTGTATTGCATGCCCCAGGTCTAGCATCAATAAAATCACCTTGCTCATCTGACGTTGTTAATCCTTCTTGAATGCAAGAACAATTGTAGTATGCCTAAGAAAATGAAAATAAGAAAGGATCTTTTAGAAATATAGTCATAAAGCAATACTCCTGTTATTGCAAAATAAAATAAAATAAATAACTGCAGGGACACTAGCTAGTTTTATGAGTCAATATTCTTACATTAACTCTGCATATCAATGATAAGCCCTAGGTATTTTATGTAAGAAAATATGTGTGCATGTGTGTATAACTAGAGTTTTTTTGGATAAATTCTATTAATCTAAAAAATGTCTCCAAAGGTATTTACATTCAATTGCACAAATAACTCTTGGAGAGTTGAATAAAATGAGGACAATTAAGATAATAAATAAAGTGGATTTTTAGCTGGGACTTGAAAAATGGACATTTACCCAACTGTAAAGGTTTTGGAACTGTGAGAAAAAGATAAGACTTTTGTATGTAATGATGAGGGCTGTTATCTAGTAGGCAAAGTAGGCACAATGGCTAAGGTCCACAATACTTTAAGGGCCCAATCAGATGTTTGAGTTTTAGTGTCTCCTAAAATTAAAGGAAAAATGAATATAATAATAATAATGAAAAAATAAATGAATCCAGCTGGGATCACACTTGTCCCCATACCATGAAATTTTACACTATATATTTTTTTTAAGTGAGGGAAGGGGCTTACAAAGGCAAAAGAGTCTAGAGTCGATTAAAGTCACAATGTAGCCCCGAATGAAAATTTGGGGTTGTTGTTGTAGGGTTGAATAATCAAAGAAAATGAATAGGTAATATTTTCTAAAAAGAACAAGACAGAGCTTGGAGATACAGAGACTAGTTAGCAACTTACTAGTCTACTGAAAATATTCTAACTTTAAAAAATAACAATAAATTCACTAGAAATATGGAACTAGGTTACCAGTTAAAGAATAAGAGGAAACAAAGATGACTTGAATTTGAGTGATTCATAAAACTGTGATTCAAAATCATTTCAGATTCTTTGGCACAGTTGTTATGTGATTATAGATCTGTTAGATAATAACTGGAAATATCCAAATATTCAAATTGTAATTAATTTATTCCACCATATTTTTTTTAGTGCCCATGTGCCAAACACCAGTCTAGGTGCTGGGAAAACATAGTAAACAATACAAAAGAAATCCCTGCCATCACGTAGATAACTTGGATAAAACAGGTAATTTTAAAAAACCACTTTATAATGAAACACATGGTGACAAATACTTTGGAGGAAAAAATAAATCAAGGAAAAAATGTAGAGATTATAGAAGTGAATCTAGCATGATTAGGGAATGTCTCCGTGATGCAGTGATATTTGAGCAGGGATTTGAAGAAGATAAGGAAGTGAGCCTTGTGGTTATCTGAAAAAAAGTAAATTCCAGGTTAAAAAAAATTTTTTTTACTTATTTATTTGAGAGTGAGAAAAAGAATGTTTGCAAGTGGGGGGGGGAGGGGTGGAGAAGGAGGGAGAGAATCTCAGACTCCCCACTGAGTGAGAAGCTTGACATGGGTTTGATCTCACAACCCTGAGATCATGACTTGAGCTGATTTTCTACTGGAACTTTTTATTATCTTAGCCCAGTCAGAAGCCAAGGACGCTCTCATCCTATAGTTCATTCTCCTTGAACAATGAGGAATAAAAGAACAATGAAAAGTGGACCTGAAATTTAGACAAAAGATAAATGCATAATAAATGGTTGCAGACAATAGAACCTAGGCTGACAAAGGGGAAAATGAAAATAAGAAGAAGGTTGAGTGAGCAAATGGTAGAACCACAAGACATTTGGCCCTGGAAGGGTTGAAGGACCGTGGAGTCATATTCAAAGCAATATAATCAAAATGCCAAAAGTTACATTAAAATAAAATAGTAAAATATATTCAATTCAAATAATAAAAAAAGTAGAAGGTAGATCCAAATCCACTATATCAATAATTACAATAAATTCCAATAGAAGAAAAATTCAGTTAAAAGAGATTTAGCCGATGGGCTCCTGCATGGCTCAGTTGGTTAAGCGTCCAATTCTGATTTCAGTTCAGGTCATGCATGATCTCAGGTGGGTGAGATCAGTTATGTCATGCTCCTCACTTAGTGGGGAGTCTGAGATTCTCTCCCTCCCTCTCTGCCCCTCCCCCCACTTGCACACGCTCTTTTTCTCTATCTCAAATAAATAAGTAAATCTTAAAAAAAAAATAGATTAGCAGCATTGAAGAAAAAGCAAAACCATATTACATGCTGACTATAAGAAACACTTTAAATGTAGACACAAATAGTTGGAACATAAAATGATGAAATAAGATATACACGGAAACAGTCAGCAAGAGAAAGCTAAAGTAACTATTTAAAATATAGATGTTAATGGGCACCTGGGTGGCTGAACTGGTTAGGTATCTGCCTTTGGCTCAGGTCATGATCCCAGGGTCCTGGGATTGAGCCCCCCATTGGGCTCCCTGCTCCATGAGAAGCCTGCTTCTCCTGCTGCCTCTGATCTCTGTCTCTCATGAATAAATAAATAAATATTTTTTTTTAATTTTAAAAATTTTTAAATAAAATACAGATGTTAAGACAAAGACAATGACCGGGGATGGAAAAAGACACTTAATAAAAATGAAAATAACTCAGTAATGAGATGTAACAATTATCAATGTGTATACATAGAATAGTCTAAAAATACATGAAGCTGAAACAGAGAAATAGACAATTGTAAAATTTTATTAGGAGATAAAATAATTGGCTTATCATTAAGAGAAGAACAAATACAAGTAAGACTCATGGATGATCCACATAATGTACCTAACAGCAGGAAAGTTAAAATAGCAATGATTAATAATTTCCAGGAAAGAGAGGGGGAAATGGATAAAATATTTTAAATGATGGAGAATTTCACCAGGGTTTTGCATCCTACAAAAACATAAATGTTAGAACTGATAAACATAGTGAGTAAACACAGTGGAAAGCCTATTTGTAATGGGTGTGGGGTAGAATTCTAAGATGCCACCTAAGATTCTCACCCCCATTCCATAAGCCTGCATGATTCTGAGGACTATGAATTGCTGAAATTCTCTCCCCTTAGTAAATTATGTTATGTGGTATAGAGGACTATAAAAGAGAGAAGATAAACCTCACCTAACTAGGTAAGCCTTGAAAAGTACTGGGATTTTTCTGAAATTAGAGATTCAAAGCATGTGACATAGGAGTGACTATCTGTTCCAGCCTTGAAGACAAAGGGAATCATGCAGAAAAGAATGGGGGGTAGCCTATAAGAGCTAAAATGGGTCTTCAGTTGACAGCTAGCAAGGAAACAAAGACCTCATTCTTTACATCCCAAAACAACAGAATGGCCAATAACCAGAATGAACTTGGAAGCAGAATCTTCCCCAGAGCCTCCAGAAAGGAGCACAGCCCAGCCAACACCCAGATTTCAGTCTGTGACACTCAACAAAGAACCTGGTCATGGTGTCTGGACATATGACCTTAGAACTGTGAAATAAACAGAATTATTTAAAGACGCTAGGCCTGTGGTAATTCGTCAGGTAGCAATAGTAAATTAACTTATGGTTCCCCACTGCCCACAAAAAAGAGAAGAGAGTAAGGGAGAAACAACAGCTGAGAATTTTCCAACAGAACCACATAAATCTACTGACCAAAGATGCTCTGTGGAAACCAAGCAAAGTAAGTGTAACGAAAATCCAATCTAGGACTATCAAAGTAAAACTGCTGAGAACCAAAAACAAAAAGAAAATCCTAATAGCCACCAAGCAGTAAGAGATATACGACAATCACATGGCATCTTTTAAATTCCAGGGTGGCAGGATTGGGGGTGGGCTGATCACTGCCAATATAGAATTCCAGACCCAGTGAAATGGTTTTTGTTTTTTGTTTTGTTTTGTTTTTCAGAAATGAAGGTGAAATATGGTTCTTCAGGAAGAAAGAAAGTAATCTCATATGAAAACATGGAAATACAAGGAAATGAGTAAATATAAGTGTATACTGACTTTACAAAACAATAATAATAGTTCATATAATTTAAAATACATGAAGAAATACAGTAGATGATAAAAATAAAACTAAGGTGGAAAGTGAGTAAATGAAGTTAAAATATTCTAAGGATGTGCCAATGGAAGGAGATTTTAAAGCCTGGCTTCTTATAATTCTTCATGTATTGGGCAAGATTAATATTCCCCTTCATAGATAATTAGAATGAGGCTCCTGTTATAATAGAGCAATCTTTGGGAAAAGCACCATGATCCTGATATTTAAAATAACTGAAAAAATATTTTCAATGGCGGGAATTCCATTAACATCATTTATATACAAAATTACTTTTTATATATACTATTTCTTTTATTTAATTGTCATTTAATAACATTTAATAAAATTAAATTATTTAATGAGATTATTAAATATTTGTTTAATAAAAGTATTTATAATTTATAAGATTTATATTGGTATCAATTATTTCCCATTTGAAATTAAAGCATATTTTATCTATTCATCAGTTCCATCCATATCAAATTGCATTAATCATTTAACATCTATTAATCATTCTATCCATATCAATTTGTATTAATCAAATTCTATAAATAGCTTCGGCTATTTTCCACTTCCCTTCAGAGCCATTAATTCTATCAAGGCTAATTCCGGATAATTTTTAACAGCTTTAATATTTGTCCAAAATATTTTATTCTTCTTGCAATTTTCCTCAGTATCAAATGTTACCACACAGATTGAGTGACAATTTTGTGGATTACTTCTATCACTGCTACTCATTGAGTTAATTACTCCTAGACAAATGCAAGAAGATTATAAAGACTTTTATGAAAAAGAAAAAAATCCCTAAGGATTCCCTAAAAGAGAATCCCCCAAGAAAGGAAAGAAGGAAATCTATGGTGGCTGTTTTAGCTCTTGAATATCACATGGGTTCAAAACACAGAGGTCAAACAATTAGGCTTTATACTGTAGTGAAAACATGAGCATTTAAAAAGGTCGTTTGTTTTTTTCAAACTGAAATGGAGGAGAAGAAGTTGGAAGGAATATAAAGTAAGATTCTCCCTAAGTTAATAAGTTGCTGAAGAGAGGTAATGGACATATAGGAGTTCAGCATGCTTTTTTATTTTCTATTACACTTAACGTTTTCCATAGTAATATATTTTAAAGACTTAAAGTATCATTTAAAACATATACTGTAACATTTAAGAAGAGATATTTTTAAAGTGTATGTAACCTTTTTTATATTGATATTCATTAAAAACAATTGAAGATATAGTATTAAGTCATACACTGGTGAAAACCTGACTATGAGGAACCGGAGTTGGTCAGGTATGCTAATATGCTATTTTTAAAAAGTGACCTGTATATAACAGGAAAAAACAAATTTTTATGTAGGTGTATAAATAACAAAAGACATTATTTTTAAAAAAAAAAAAAGACATTATTGCTTGCTATGGGGGTAGCATAATGCCCATTGGTCACGATAAATAAAGATCTCTCTTGCTCTCTCCCCCTCACAAAGACCAGCCAGAGGGAGAAGCATAACAAAAAATAATTACCTTGCCATCATTTAATGTTTTAAATAGTGTACAGCCTGCATAGCAAGGAGAAAAATATCCAATATTATCTCTTCCACAGATAGCAGAATAAAATGAAGATGAGCATCTACAGTGAGAATTACAAGGAGCTGTCAGGTTTCCCAACTGTCCTGTTCTGTAAAAAAAAGAGATTTAATGTAATTATACCACAGTATTATACTTATTAATGTAAATATCAGGATATCAATGAAATCCATATATATATGATTATTTAAATTAATTTCTTTTTATCAAGTTTATTGAAGCATACTCAATATATACAATAAAGTTTACAACCTGAATTTTTTTAATATATGTGAAATACTTGTGAAATCATCACAATCATGTTAACAAACAATCATCACCTCCAAAATTTCATTGTGCCCCTTTGTAAATACCTCTGTCCCCTGGCATCTGCTGATGTATTTTCTGCTGTTATTCATTAATTTGAATTTTATAGAATTTTATGAAATGGAATCATACAGTATGTACACTGTCTTTGTCTGCCTTCTTTCATGCAGTTATTCTTTATATGGTCTTTGTATAATGATATGTCTCCATGTCTCCTGGGTAAATACTAAGGGGTAGGATCATACAGTAGGTGTTCATGTAACTTTTTGAGAAACCATCACTTTTCCAATTTGGTTGTGCTATTTTATATTTCCATTAGCAGTGTATAAGAGTTTTAGCTGTTTTCTACATTCCTCACCAACACTTAGTATAATTAGTCTTTTTTTTTTTAAGATTTTTTTTTTAATGTATTCATTTGAAAGAGAAAGAGATTGAGAGAACAAGTGGGGTGAGGGGCAGAAGGAAACTTCTGAGCAGGGAGCCCAATGTGGGGCTCGATCCCAGGACCCCAGGATCAAGACCTGAGCTGAAGGCAGATGCCTAACCAACTGAGCCACCCGGGTGCCCCTAGTCTTTTTAATTTTAGACATTCTAACAAAAATATAGTAGATTCATATTGTGGCTTTTAATATTCCTTTCCCTCAAGGCTAGTGATGTTGGCCATCTTTCCATATAATTATTTCTCATCTATATATATTTGGTTAAATGTCTGTTTAAACCTTTTGCCCATTTGTGTTTTATTTTCTTATTATTAAGCATTGAAATGTCTTTATATATTCTGGAAACAAGTCCTTCATCAGATATCTGATTTTCAAATATCTTCTCACAATCTCTGGCTTGTTTTTTCATTCCCTTAACAGGGTCTTTCAAAGAACAGAAATATTTTATTTTGATGTATTTCTTTATGGATCATATATCTGGTGCCTATCTAAGAAAACTTTGCTGAGCCCCAGTTTACAAGACATTCTCCTATATTCTTGGTATTTTATATTTTATAGTCACATCTACAATCCATTTTAACTATTTTATGTGCTGCATGATAGGGACCAAATTTCATTTGTCTACATATAGATATCTATTTGTTCCATCATCATTTGTTAAAATGACTATATGTTCTCCACTAAATTGCCCATGTATCTAGGGCGCCTGGGTGTCTCAGTGGGTTAAGCCTCTGCCTTCGGCTCAGGTCATGATCCCAGGGTCCTGGGATCGAGCCCCACATCGGGCATTCTACTGGGCAGAAGCCTTCTTCCCCCATACCCCCTGACAGCCTCTCTGCCTACTTTTGATCTCAGTCTGTCAAATTAAGAAAAAAAATATTGCCCATGCATCCTATCAAAAATAAATTATCCATTACATGTGGGCCTATTTCTGGATTCTCTGTTCTTTACACTGATATATCTGTCTATATTTACACCAATACTATTTTCTTTATTACATTAGCTAATAACTCTTGAAATCAAATAGTGTTTTTCCTCCACTTTTCATCAGAATCTTTTTTTATTTTTCTAGGTCCCTTGTATATTGTATGAATTTAAGTTATTGTAAGGTATCTAAAAAAGAAAGCCTGTTGGGATTATTTTTTTTAATTTTTTATTTTTTATAAACATATATTTTTATCCCCCAGGGTACAGGTCTGTGAATCGCCAGGTTTACACACTTCACAGCACTCACCATAGCACATACCCTCCCCAATGTCCATAACCCCACCCCCTTCTCCCAACCCCCCTCCCCCCAGCAACCCTCAGTTTGTTTGGTGAGATTAAGAGTCACTTATGTTTTGTCTCCCTCCCAATTCCATCTTGTTTCATTTAATCTTCTCCTACCCACTTAAGCCCCCATGTTGCATCACCACTTCCTCATATCAGGGAGATCATATGATAGTTGTCTTTCTCCGTTTGACTTATTTCGCTAAGCATGATATGCTCTAGTTCCATCCACATCGTCGCAAATGGCAAGATTTCATTTCTTTTGATGGCTGCATATATTCCATTGTGTATCTTCTTGATCCATTCATCTGTTGATGGACATCTAGGTTCTTTCCATAGTTTGGCTATTGCGGACATTGCTGCTATAAACATTTGGGTGCACATGCCCCTTTGGATCACTACGTTTGTATCTTTAGGGTAAATATCCAGTAGTGCAATTGCTGGATCATAGGGTGGTTCTATTTTCAACATTTTGAGGAACCTCCATGCTGTTTTCCAGAAGGGTTGCACCAGCTTGCATTCCCATCAACAGTGTAGGAGGGGTCCCCTTTCTCCACATCCTCACCAGCATTTGTCATTTCCTGACTTGTTAATTTTAGCCATTCTGACTGGTATGAGGTGATATCTCATTGTGGTTTTGATTTGTATTTCCCTGATGCCGAGTGATATGGAGCACTTTTTCATGTGTCTGTTGGCCATCTGGATGTCTTCTTTGCAGAAATGTCTGTTCATGTCCTCTGCCCACTTCTTGATTGGATTATTTGTTCTTTGGGTGTTGAATTTGCTAAGTTTGCTAAGTTCTTTATAGATTTTGGACACTAGCCCTTTTTCTGATATGTTGCTTGCAAATATCTTCTCCCATTCTGTCAGTTGTCTTTTGGTTTTGTTAACTGTTTCCTTTGCTGTGCAAAAGCTTTTGATCTTGATGAAATCCCAATAGTTCATTTTTGCCCTTGTTTTCCTTGCCTTTGGTGATGTTCCTAGGAAGATGTTGCTGCGGCTGAGGACAAAGAGGTTGCTGCCTGTGTTCTCCTCAAGGATTTTGATGGATTCCTTTCTCACATTGAGGTCCTTCATCCTCTTTGAGTCTATTTTCGTGTGTGGTGTAAGGAAATCAATGCACAGAAATCAGTTGCATTTCTTTACACCAACAACAAGACAGAAGAAAGAGAAATTAAGAAGTCAATCCCATTTACAACTGCACCCAAAACCATAAGATACCTAGGAATAAACCTATCCAAAGGGGCAAAGAATCTATACTCAGAAAACTATAAAGTACTCATGAAAGAAATTGAGGAAGACACAAAGAAATGGAAAAATGTTCCATGCTCCTGGATTGGAAGAATAAATATTGTGAAAATGTCTATGCTACCTAAAGCAATCTACACATTTAATGCAATTCCTATCAAAGTACCTGTTGGGATTTTGATTGTGATCACGCTGAATACAGACATCAGCTTGGGGAGAATTAACTTCTTAGCATATTGAGTCTTCGCACCCATGAACATGGGATATCTATTTAAAAATTTAGGTCTTTAATTTAGTACAGGAATATTTTGTAGTAATTACGAATAGGACTTTCACATCTTATATTTGATCTTAAGTATTTCTTCTTCTTGATACTAATGCTAATGGCATTTTTGTGTATTATCAATTTCCAGTTGTTTGTAAGTAGTATATAAAAACACCATAGTTTCTTGTATAATGATCTTTTCTTCTATAGTATTTCTTTTTTCTTAATACTGTTAATGGTGTTATTTTTTACACTAATTTCTGCTTATTTGTAGGTTGTATGTAGAAAAACTGTAAGTTCTTACATGTTGATCTTGTGTCCTGCAAACTTGCATTTTTTTTAAGATTTTTATTTGACAAAAAGATAGCAAGTCAGAGAGAGCACAAGCAGAGGGAACAGCAGAGCAAGAAGGAGAAGCAGGCTCCCTGTTAAGCAGGGAGCCAGTTGCTGGACTGGATCCCAGAACCCTGGAATCATGACCCAAGCTTAAGGCAGATGCTTAACCCACTGAGCCACCCAGGTGCCCCTAAACTCGTTTTTTAAATTATAGTAGGTTCTGGATCTTCTTATACAAAAGCATTTTTGTCACCTTCAAATAAACACAATTTTACTTCTATTTTTCTTATCAGGATGCCTTTTCTTTCCTTTTCGTGCAGTATTGCAATGGTTAGAACATCCACGATAATGTTAATATAGAAGTACTGGAAGTAGATATTATTATACTCCTGGTTATTCAATGTCTCATCATTGTCTTAGTCTGCTCAGATTCCTGTAACAAATACTATAGCTTGGGTAGTTTAAACAACAAACATTTATTCCCCACAGTATCTGGTGTGGGCTCTCTTCCCAGATTACAGACCATCACCTTCTCAATGTATCCTCACATGGCAAATTGAGGGAAGTCTTTGGTTTATTCCCCTTCTTATAAGGACATTAACTTCCATCATCAGGGGGAGGGTGGTCTACCCTCAGGACCTTATCTAAACCTAATGATCTCCTTAAGGCTCCACCTCCTAACACAATCACATTGGAGATTAAGGCTTCAACATAGGAATTTAGTGGGAGAGTAAACACATTCATTCCACAATAATCACTAAGTATAGTGTTAACTTTATGTTTTTACACTTCCCTTCCATTCCTAGTTTCCTAGTTTATAAGGAATAAATGTTGCACTTCATTGTGGAGCTTTTTGACACCTATTGTGATTATGGGTTTTTTCATTTTTAGTTTATTAATATGTGGATTATATCAATTGGCTTTCAACTATTAAAGCCACCTTACATTCCTTTGATAAATCTTGCTTGATCATAGTTTATTTTCCTTTTACTATACTATTGGGTTCAATTTGCCAGAATTTTTTTAATAGTTTTTAAATCTATGTTCATGAGAGAAATAGGTCTATAGTTTTCTTTTCTTACAATGTCTTTTGTCCAGTGTTGAAATAAAGGTAATGCAAGTTTTATAGAATATGTTGGAAAGTATACACTCCTTTTCAATTTTCAGAAAGAATCTGTGTAACATCAGATATTGTTTAAATATTTGGTTTAGTTCTCCAGCAAAACCATTTGGGCTTGGAATTTTCTTTGTCAGAAAGTATTTAAGTACAAATCTGATTTACTTACTAGACACATAGCTTTTTTCTTTTATATGAGTATGTGTCCTTTGAAGCATTTACCCATTTCATGGAAGCCATCAGATTTATGAGCATAAGTTATTTATAACATCACCTTACTATCCTTTTAATACTGGTGAAATCTATAAAAACATCACATCAGAACTCTAATTCTTGATAGTGGTAGTTTTCTCTGTCTAGAGATTTAGCAATTTTATCAATCTCTTCAAAATTTGACCTGATTATATTTCCTCTATTGTTTTTCTCATTTCTACTTCATTGATTTCTGTTCTAACTTAAATTGTTCCCATTCTTGTACTTACTTTGGGATCAATATGCTTTGATGTTTCTCGTTTATTAAGGCAGAGGCAAGTGTCATTTGTTTGAGATTTTTTTCTTCTCTAATATAAGCTAATACATTTTCCTCTAAGTACTGTCTTAGCGACATTCTGTAAGTTTTGTTACTTGTGTTTTCATTTTCATTCACTTCAAAATACAATTTTTCTTCTGAAGAAATTATTTGAACACAAGTTATTTAGGGGTCTGTTATTCAGTTTCCAAATATTCAGGACTTTTTCAGAAATCTTTTTACTAATGTGCCTCTAATTTAATCTCATCATGGTCAGAAACTTAATTCAATTATATGGTTTAATCCTTTAAATTTACTGAGATTTGCTTTACAGAATATGCTTGACTTTGGGTTTCCTGTGCTATTTTTTTTTTTATTTAAAGATTTTATTTATTTATTTGACAGACAGAGATCTCAAGTAGGCAGAGAGGCAGGCAGAGAGAGAGAGAGGAGGAAGCAGGCTCCCTGCTAAGCAGAGAGCCCGATGCAGGGCTCGGTCTCAGGACTCCAGAATCATGACCTGAGCTGAAGGCAGAGGCTTTAACCCAATGAGCCACCCAGGTACCCCTGGGTTTCCTGTGCTATTAAAAAGAATGTGTATTCTTTGATAGGCGAAATATCCTATAAATGTCAATCATGTGAAGTTGGTTGTTAATATTATTCAAATCTTTTGCATCCTCACTGAGGTATTTTTGCCTATTTCTATCATTAAGAGAAGAGTATCAAAATAACTGTCTTTGGGGATTTCTGTATTTCTACTTGCAGTGTCTAAGTTTTTGCTTCACATATATTAAAGCTCTTTCATTTGGTTCATAACATTAATAATTGTTTCAATTCTTGATTAATTGATCACTCTATCATTACATAATCACCTTTATTTCTGCTAATATTATTTGCTCCCAAATCTGCTTTGTCTATGATTATACTCCAGCTTTCTTTAGATTACTGTTAATATGATACATCCTTCCCCCTCCCCTTTTACTCATAATCTACTTGTGTCCATATTTGAAGCACATTTCTTTTACACAACATATATAGTTGGGTCTTGCTTCTTTTTTTTCATCAACTTGGAAATTTTCTGCCTTTTTACTGACATTATATGTAATTAGCACTGTTAGATTTGAATCTACCCTTTCTAGTTGTTTCCTTTTTTTTCTTTGTTCTCTTTTTTCTTTTTTTGCCTAATTTGAGACTAAACAAATGTTTTTATAAAATTCTATTTTAATTTATGTGTCAGCTTGGCTTACTAGCTGTGATCCTGTTATTTTACGATGCTTCAGCATGTATATTATACATGTTTAGCTCAACACAGTCTACCAACATGTGATATATGGCACTTCGAGTAAACCCATATTATGTTTATCTATTTTAAATAATTATTTTAAAAGAGATTTAATTAAGAAAAAATACCTATAAATTACCATTTCTTTTCCTCTTCTTTGCTTTGTGTAGTTCATATTCTTATCTGGTATCATTATATTTCATCCAGAAAGACATTTTTAGATATTTCATTTAGTGTAAGTCTGTTGTTCAAATACTACTTACATTATTTGTGTGTAAATTATTTTTCCTTCATTGTTTATAGACATTCTGACTTGGTATAGAATGATTAGTTGACTTTTGTCTTTCAGTACTTCTAAAATATCCTACTGTCTTCTTATCTGCATTGTTTCTTTTTTTCAACTTAAATTCAATTAGCCAAGGTATAGCAATCATTAGTTTTTGATGTATAATGTTCAATGATTCATTAGTTGAGTACATCACCCAGTGCTCATCATATCATGTGTCTTCTTTAATGCCCATCACCCAGTTATGTCACCCCCCACCCACCCACATCTCTTTCCACAACCCTCTGTTACTCTTATCTTTGGTCGTTTGTATATAACGTATTTTTCCCACTCCTAACTGCTTTTAAGATTTTTTCTGTACACTCATTTTGAGCAATTAGATTATTATGTAGCATGATATAATTTTCTTCATGTTTCTTGTTCTGAGGGATTGCTCAGTTTCCCGGGTCTGTTCTGTACGTTTACAGCTTACATGAAATTTTTAAAGCTTGAACATAATTTTTTCAATTACTTTTTTCCCCAAGGCCCCTCCTTTGGAGATTCCGGCTGTATATATGGTTGGCCACTGAACTTGTCCAACTCACTGGATGCTTCATTTTTGTTAATTGTATTTTCTCTGTATTTTCCATTGGATATATATTGTTATTAATTTCAAATTTATTAAATCATCTGCAATGATCTCATACATAGTGTTTTCCTCAGAGTTCCTGGTTTTTCGTTTCTATATACTCAATTTCGGTTTTTTTTAAATACCTTTTACTTAACTTTTTGAACATATGGAATACTAATATAATAACTGTGTTAACTCTGATAATAACATCCGTCAGTTATGGGTCAGTTTTGATCAACTGATTTAGCTTCTTCTTATGGGTTGTATTTTCCTGCTGCTTTGAATTCCTTACAACATTTTACTGGATATTGGACTTTGTAAATTTCAATGTAGAATGCTGACTATTTTTTTATTTTTGTGACTATTTTTAAGCTTTATTCTGAAGAAACACTTTTATCTTTCTTAGCCGGTAGGCAGATTTGACAGGAAGAGCGAGAGTAGTATTCGGTTTAGAATGAATTATCACCCACTGCTGAGACAAGATCCTTCTGTGTACTTTACATACTGTGATTTTTGAGCTTTCAATTTGACTGATTAGAGCAGGTATTATTGACAATTCTGTATGAGTGGTGTACACTGTAATTCTCATTCTCTTGGTGGACATAGACTCAATAACTTTCTTCAAACATAGCCTAGTTACTAGTTACCACTTTACTGAATACATAAGAGAGTCTTCTACAGGTATGTCCTCTAGTATACAAGCCTGTGCACCCTAGCTCTATTGGTCTCTCTGAACTCTCAGTTCAATGTCCTCAATTGAGGCAATCAGCCAGGATCTGTCTCATTTGCATTCCCTGTGCTACGACCTTAAAACTCTACTAAGGCAGTAAGCTGGAGGAATTGCAGGGCTCATCTTGAATGCTTCTCCTCTCATGTACCACTGTCCTTCAGTGACTGATTCCAAGATCTTGAAAACCACTGTTTTGATTTTTGTCAAATTTTCGGTTGTTTTGGTAGGAGAGGAAATCTGTTATCCCATCTTGGCTGGAAGTGAAAGCCCAGAACAATTTCCAAATATAAATTTAGAATGAAGCCAAAGGGTCTTACTTTATATTATAAATCATTTGAAAAAGTACCTATAGTTCAAAATAATTTTAGATTATTATATTCTGATTTATAAACTAGATATTTGAGCAATTTTAGGTCTACAGAATAATTGAGCATACAGAGTTACCATATACCTCTTTCTCCTTCAACACACAGTTTCAGCAATTAGTAGTAAGTTGCCTTCGTGTGGTACATTTTTTCACAATTGATCTTATATCAGTTATTACATCAGTATTCCATATGTTCAAAAGAGTAAATAGAAATTTTTAAGCTTTTATTTCTTTATCTGACAGAGACAACAGAAACAGGGGGAGGAGCAGAGGAAAAGGGAGAAGCAGACTTCCCGCAGAGCAGGGAGCCCAATGTGGGACTCGATCCCAGAACCCTGGGATCATGACCTGAACTGAAGACAGATGCTTAACTGACTGAGCCATCCAGGCACCCCCAGAGGATATTTTTAAAAGCCCAAATCAGATATGCAATTTTGCCAATAATTTTGCCTTTTCCAGAATGTCTTCTAGTTGGAATCATATAATATGTAACCTCCATACTGTCTCTCTCACTTAGCAATATATACATCTAAGGTTCTTCCATGTCTTTTTGTGGCTTGATAGCTCATTTTATCACTGAATAATTTTCTGTGTATGGTGTACTATAGTTTATCTATTCAACAACTGAAAGGTATGTTGATTGTTTCCTATTTTAGTGATTATGAATGAAGATGCTATTAACATTCACTGATGGGTTTTTGTGCGACTGTAAGTTTCCAATTCCTTTGAGTAAATACCGGAAAGCACAATTGCTGGATGGTATGGAAAAGCTATGTGCAGCGATGTGAGAAACTGCCAAACTGGTAAAGTGACTTACTATTTTATATTACCAGTAGCAGCAAATGTGAGTCGTTTTTACTTCACATCCTTGCTAGCATTTGGTTTTGTCAGTTTTTTTGGATTTCAGCCATTTCAATAGATGTGTGGTGGCATCTCATTGTTGTTTTAAGTTGCAGGTCCTTGATGGCATATAATACTAAACATATGTTCATGTGCTTACCGGCACCTGTACATCTTCCTTAGTGAGGTGAATGTTCAGACCTTTGGGCCATTTGCAATTGAGTTGTTTCTCTGTAAATTGATGAGTTTTAAGAGTTCTTTAAATATTTTGGGTATGTCCTGTATCAAATATGTATTTTTCTCCCAAATTGTGCATCATCTTTTAATTCTATTAACAGCGTCTTTCACAGAGTACGATTTTAATTTTAATGACATTTAACATATCTTTTTTTTTTTCTTTCATACTTCCTTTTTTGGTGTTGTACCTGAAATATCATCACAAAACCCAAGGTTATCTAGATTTTATTCTACTTTATCTTCCAGAAGTTTTATAGTTTGGTGTTTATATTTAAGTCTATAATCCATTTTTAGTTAGTTTTGATTTAATTTTTGTAAAGCATGTAAGTCTGTCTGTCTCTAGATTTTTTTTTCTTTTTCTTTTCTTTTCTTCTTCTTCTTCTTCTTCTTCTTCTTCTTCTTCTTCTTCTTCTTCTTCTTCTGCATGTACATGTTCAGTTTTTCTAGCATCATTTGTTGAAAATATTATCTTGGTTGCAGTCCAAGATGATGACATAGGGACCTCCAGAACTGACCTCCTCCCAAGGACACCAAATCTATAGCCACACAGAGAAATTCCACTGAAAAGAATCCAAAACTAGCTGAATCCCTCCTACCCATTGGGCAAGTGAGAGAATTCCATCACCCACACTGAACAGGGAGGAAAACCTGAGACATATTTTTTACCATAATCCCTTCCCCAGGCGCAGTGCCTGATATTCAGGAAGGACCACTCAACTAGCAACCTCTCTGTAAGGAGTGAAGAGTATGGACCCCACATCTATTGCATCAACTTTTAAGACTCACACCAAGTGGTAGACACCCAAAACACTTAGCTCCAAAAGCCAATGCAGCTTGCATCCACAGATCCATGAGATTGTGGCAAAGAAGAAACATTTAATGGTCTCTGCAGACTCACCATGGCTATCCCACAGGGCTCAGCACAGAAAGAAAACGCAAAAAATGCTCATCTCTATCTTTGCCTGAAAGAGGTCTATCTGCATAATTTAAAAGTCACTACTTGAGGGTCAGGCTTCTAATTTAACATGTATTCAGGGGCTGATCACAATGCTCCTTGCAGAGTTCCACAATACTGTAGCAAACAAAGAAACAGTTCTTTTTTTTTTATTCTTATTTTTTCTTTCTTTCTTTCTTATTTTTTCTTTTTTCTTTTTTTTTTTAGATTTTATTTGTTTATTTGACATGCAGAGAGAGAGAGATGGCTCGATCCCAGGACCCGGGATCATGACCAGAGCCGAAGGCAGATGTCTAAGGACTGAGACACCCAGGCCCTTCCAAAGAAACAGTTCCTAACCAGCTATTTCCACAGGGCTCAGTGCAGAGGGAGCAAGAAAAAATACCCATCTTTCACATTTTCCCTGAAAGAGGCCTATTTGAGTATTTTAAAAGTAGCTGTCTGAGCATCAGGTTTCCAATTTAGAAGGCCTATTGGGGTTGACTGCAATCCTCCCCAGAGATCAGGGAAACCATTAGACATCACGTTTGCCTTCTCACTTCAGCTCATTCCAAATTGCCAATGTCTTCCTAGAAGGAGCTTCCACCTATACTGGCATCCCTGTTTTTTGTGGCTGCCACCCAAAGGATGTGTCCCAGGATTGTATGGCTCTCATAGCCAAAAGGTGTTGCACTGAGAAGTCCCACAGGACCATAGCAGACAAAGAAGCAGTCATTAATGTGCACAGATCTACCCTCCTGCAGCTATACACTCAAACCCAGCAAAGAGGGAACAGGCAAAAAAAAGCATAACTCCCAGTTTCTCCCTGGAAGAGTCCAAACTAACTCTTTCTTAACACTGCTGAGGGCACAGCTTCCAATTAGCCTAAATCTAGGTACTGTTATTCTCTCCTTTGGGACACTGAGAGGTCTAGCACATTCTCAACTAATAGGACCCACAAAGAACAAAGAAGGTAATTTGGACAATCACAAAAGTTTGAGAGACAACCAAGAGCCCAGGCTTGGCTGAATGAAAAGTTTCATGTAATTATAATTACAGGTGCGATTATAAATAAGGTTTATCTGGTTAATATAGTTATTAAAAATAAACATAACTACAAGAATTTGTTAATGGACACACAGGTATAAAGATGTAAACTGTGACATCAGAAACATAAAATGTAGGGAAGGAGTAAAAAATTAGAGCTTCTGGGGCACTTCGGTGCATCAGTGGGTTAAAGCCTCTGCCTTTGGCTCAGGTCATGATCTCCGGGTCCTGAGAGGAGCCCCGCATCAGGCTCCCTGCTCAGTGGGAAGCCTGCTTCCCCCCCGCCTCCATTCTCTCTGCTTGCCTCTCTGCCTACTTGTGATCCCTCTGTCAAATAAATAAATGAAATCTTTTTAAAAAAATTAGAGTTGTAGTATGTGTTCAAGGTTAAGCTGAGCTCAACAATGACCATTAAAAATATGTTTTATGTAGACCTCATGGTAACCAGAAACACAAAATCTATAGTAAACACACAAAAGATATAGAGAAAGGAATCTGAGCATACCACTGCAGAAAATCATCAAACCACAAGGAGGAAAGCAAGAGAAGACAAAAGGAAACAGGAACTACAAACAGCCAGGAAACAATTAACAAAATGGCAACAAGTACATACCTTTTGATAATTACTTTAAATGTAATGGATGAAATTCTCCAATTTAAAGACATAGAATGACTGAATGGATAAAAACAAAACAAGACCGATCTATATACTGCCTACAAGGGACTCACTTCATATGTAAGGACGCACACACACTGAAAGTAAAGAGATGAAAAGGATTCCGTGCAAATAGAAGCCAAAAGAAAGCTGGGGTAGACAATAAACTGTAATGAGAGGCAAATATCACTTCATAATGAAAAAGAATCAATCCAGTGAGAGAATATAACATTTGCAAATATTTATTTATCTAACAGAGGAACATCTAAATATGTAAAGCAAATTTTAGCAGACCTAGAGGGAAAAACAGATAGCAATACAATTATAGTAGGGGACTTAAACGCCCTACTTTCAACAAGGACAGATCATCCAGACAGAAAATCAGTAAAGAAACATTGGACTTAAACTACACATTGGATCTGATGGACCGACAAACATTTACACAACACTGCATCCCCAGCAGGAGAGTACATATTCTTCTCAAGTACATGTGGAACAGATCACATAGTAGGCCACAAAACAAGACTTATTACGTTTAAGAAGAGTGAAATCATATCAAACATCTTTTTCAACAATAGTATAGAACTAGAAATCGATTTCAAGAAGAAAACTGGAAAATTCACAAATATGTTGAGGTTTAAAAACATGCTAATGAACAACCAATGGTTTAAAGGAGAACTCAAAAGAGAAATTTAAAAAATACCTTGAGATAAATAAAAGTAGAAATGTAACATACCAAAATCTATGGGATGCAGCAAAAGAAATTCTGAGTGAAGTTCACACCAATAAATGCCTACATTAAGAAAAAAGAAAGATCTCAAATAAACAACCTAATTTTATACTTCAAGGAATTATGAAGACAACAAACTAAGCCCAAAGTTAAGAGAAGAAAGGAAACGACAAAGTCAGAACAGAAATAAGTGAAATAAAGACTAAAAAAGCAATAGAAAAGATCTATGGTTTTTTGAAAAGGTAAACGAAATAGACAAACTTTCAGCTAGACTTGCCAAGAAAAAAAGAGGACTCAAACAAATGAAATTATGAATGAAAAAGCAGACATCACAGATGACACAACACAAATACAAAAGATCATAAATGATGACTACGAACAATTGCATGCCAACAAATTGTTCTTTCTTGCTTTCATCCTTCCCTCTTTTTTCTTCTTTCTTTTTCATTTTTTTTTTTTGCCCTACTCTGGTTTTATTATTTTTTCTCATCTGTTAGAATGGAATTATACTTTTTCTTTTTAAAGATTTATTTGAGAGAGGGTGTATTGTGCATGAGCAGGGGTAGTGGCAGAGGGAAAAAAAGAGCCCCCAAGCCGACTGCCTTGCAAACAGAGAGCATGACAGGAGGCTCGTCAAGATCATGACCTGAGCAGAAATCAAGTCACATGCTCAGCCAACTGAGTCACCAGGGGCCACGACAATGATATTTCTTAAAAATGTTTTAGGAGTCTCTATAGGATTCCCAGTATATAAGCAGGTTAAGTCTACTTTATTCTACACAATACCACTTCATGGGTAGTGAAGGTACCTTGTAAGAAAATATTCTCAATTCCTCCTTCCTCTTTTATAAGATTTCTCTCATCTATTTCACAGTCCATAGACTTTAAACACTTAACATCTTATCACCATTATTATTTTGAACACAAGTCTTCAATTATACCAATTAAAAATAAAAAATGAAATATTATCTATCCCTTCATTTATTCATTCTCTGGTATTGTTTCTTCATGCAAACTCAAATTTCTGACTCATATCATTTTTCTTTTTTCTGAAGGACTCCTTTAAATATTTCTTGCAAAGTAAGTTACTTGCAAAGCATGTTTCTTTGTTCTTTTGGGTGGACTCAAATTTCTGACTCATACCATCTTTCTTTTTTTTTTTTTTAACCTTATGAGTAGCCTGAAATTTATTTTTAAATATTTTTAAGATAAACGTTTTTGTTAGAAAACCATATATTTTATATTACTAAGAAATAACAGGCAAAGTTTTATTAACTTCTAAAAAGTCTAGTTACTTTTATTTATCTATTAACTCATCTCTTTATGAAGTAGAACATGATCACACCTATTGTATCTACCCAAGTTTGTATGCTTTGGTTATTTTATGTTTGCTATTTCCTTGCTTAATTTTTTTTTTTTATTTCCAGCATAACAGTATTCATTATTTTTGCACCACACCCCGTGCTCCATGCAATCCGTGCCCTCTATAATACCCACCACCTGGTACCCCAACCACCCACCCCCCGTCCCTTCAAAACCCTCAGATTGTTTTTCAGAGTCCATAGTCTCTCATGGTTCACCTCCGCTTCCAATTTCCCCCAACTCCCTTCTCCACTCTAAGTCCCCATGTCCTCCATGCTATTTGTTATGCTCCACAAATAAGTGAAACCATATGATAATTGACTCTCTCTGCTTGACTTATTTCACTCAGCATAATCTCTTCCAGTCCCGTCCAAGTTGCTACAAAAGTTGGGTATTCATCCTTTCCGATGGAGGCATAATACTCTATCCCCAGGGGTACAGGTCTGTGAATCACCAGGATACCTTTAATTTCCTTTTGTTGTCTGATTGCTGAGGCTAGGACTTCTAATACTATGTTGAATAGCAGTGGTGATAATGGACATCCCTGCCGTGTTCCTGACCTTAGCGGAAAAGCTTTCAGTTTTTCTCCATTGAGAATGATATTTGCGGTGGGTTTTTCATAGATGGCTTTGATGATATTGAGGTATGTGCCCTCTATCCCTACACTTTGAAGAGTTTTGATCAGGAAGGGATGCTGTACTTTGTCAAATGCTTTTTCAGCATCTATTGAGAGTATCATATGGTTCTTGTTCTTTCTTTTATTGATGTGTTGTATCACATTGACTGATTTGCGGATGTTGAACCAACCTTGCAGCCCTGGAATAAATCCCACTTGGTCGTGGTGAATAATCTTTTTAATGTACTGTTGAATCCTATTGGCTAGTATTTTGTTGAGTATTTTCGCATCTGTGTTCATCAAGGATATCGGTCTATAGCTCTCTTTTTTGGTGGGATCCTTGTCTGGTTTTAGGATCAAGGTGATGCTGGCCTCATAAAATGAGTTTGGAAGTTTTCCTTCCATTGCTATTTTTTGGAACAGTTTCAGGAGAATAGGAATTAGTTCTTCTTTAAATGTTTGGTAGAATTCCCCCGGGAAGCCATCTGGCCCTGGGCTTTTGTTTGTTTGGAGATTTTTAATGACTGTTTCAATCTCCTTACTGGTTATGGGTCTGTTCAGGCTTTCTATTTCTTCCTGGTTCAGTTGTGGTAGTTTATATGTTTCTAGGAATGCATCCATTTCTTCCAGATTGTCAAATTTATTGGCGTAGAGTTGCTCATAGTATGTTCTTATAATAGTTTGTATTTCTTTGGTGTTAGTTGTGATCTCTCCTCTTTCATTCATGATTTTATTTATTTGGGTCCTTTCTCTTTTCTTTTTGATAAGTCGGGCCAGGGGTTTATCAATTTTATTAATTCTTTCAAAGAACCAGCTCCTAGTTTCGTTGATTTGTTCTATTGTTTTTTTGGTTTCTATTTCATTGATTTCTGCTCTGATCTTTATGATTTCTCTCCTCCTGCTGGGCTTAGGGTTTCTTTCTTGTTCTTTCTCCAGCTCCTTTAGGTGTACGGTTAAGTTGTGTACCTGAGACCTTTCTTGTTTCTTGAGAAAGGCTTGTACCGCTATATATTTTCCTCTCAGGACTGCCTTTGTTGTGTCCCACAGATTTTGAACCGTTGTATTTTCATTATCATTTGTTTCCATGATTTTTTTCAATTCTTCTTTAATTTCCCGGTTGACCCATTCATTCTTTAGAAGGATGCTGTTTAGTCTCCATGTATTTGGGTTCTTTCCAAACTTCCTTTTGTGGTTGAGTTCTAGCTTTAGAGCATTGTGGTCTGAAAATATGCAGGGAATGATCCCAATCTTTTGATACCGGTTGAGTCCTGATTTAGGACCGAGGATGTGATCTATTCTGGAGAATGTTCCATGTGCACTAGAGAAGAATGTGTATTCTGTTGCTTTGGGATGAAATATTCTGAATATATCTGTGATGTCCATCTGGTCCAGTGTGTCGTTTAAGGCCTTTATTTCCTTGCTGATCTTTTGTTTGGATGATCTGTCCATTTCAGTGAGGGGAGTGTTAAAGTCCCCTACTATTATTGTATTATTGTTGATGTGTTTCTTTGATTTTGTTATTAATTGGTTTATATAGTTGGCTGCTCCCACGTTGGGGGCATAGATATTTAAAATTGTTAAATCTTCTTGTTGGACAGACCCTTTGAGTATGATATAGTGTCCTTCCTCATCTCTTATTATAGTCTTTGGCTTAAAATCTAATTGATCTGATATAAGGATTGCCACTCCTGCTTTCTTCTGATGTCCATTAGCATGGTAAATTCTTTTCCACCCCCTCACTTTAAATCTGGAGGTGTCTTCGGGCTTAAAATGAGTTTCTTGGAGGCAACATATAGATGGGTTTTGTTTTTTTATCCATTCTGATACCCTGTGTCTTTTGACAGGGGCATTTAGCCCATTAACATTCAGGGTAACTATTGAGAGATATGAATTTAGTGCCATTGTATTGCCTGTAAGTTGACTGTTACTGTATATGGTCTCTGTTCCTTTCTGATCTACCACTTGTAGGCTCTCTGTTTGCTTAGAGGACCCCTTTCAATATTTCCTGTAGAGCTGGTTTGGTATTTGCAAATTCTTTCAGTTTTTGTTTGTCCTGGAAGCTTTTAATCTCTCCTTCATTTTCAATGTTAGCCTAGCTGGATATAGTATTCTTGGCTGCATGTTTTTCTCGTTTAGTGCTCTGAAAATATCATGCCAGCTCTTTCTGGCCTGCCAGGTCTCTGTGGATAAGTCAGCTGCCAATCTAATATTTTTACCATTGTATGTTACAGACTTCTTTTCCTGGGCTGCTTTCAGGATTTTCTCTTTGTCACTGAGACTTGTAAATTTTACTATTAGGTGACGGGGTGTGGGCCTATTCCTATTGATTTTGAGGGGCGTTCTCTGAACCTCCTGAATTTTGATCCTCGTTCCCTTTGCCATATTGGGGAAATTCTCCCCAATAATTCTCTCCAGTATACCTTCTGCTCCCCTCTCTCTTTCTTCTTCTTCTGGAATCCCAATTATTCTAATGTTGTTTCATCTTATGGTGTCACTTATCTCTCGAATTCTCCCCTCGTGGTCCAGTAGCTGTTTGTCCCTCTTTTGCTCAGCTTCTTTATTCTCTGTCATTTGGTCTTCTATATCACTAATTCTTTCTTCTGCCTCATTTATCCTAGCAGTGAGAGCCTCCATTTTTGATTGCACTTCATTAATAGCTTTTTTTATTTCAACTTGGTTAGATTTTAGTTCTTTTATTTCTCCAGAAAGGGCTTTTATATCTCTCGAGAGGGTTTCTCTAATATCTTCCATGCCTTTTTCGAGCCCGGCTAGAACCTTGAGAATTGTCATTCTGAACTCTAGATCTGACATATTACCAATGTCTGTATTGATTAGGTCCTTAGCCTTCGGTACTGCCTCTTGTTCTTTTTTTTTTGTGTTGAATTTTTCCGTCTTGTCATTTTGTCCAGATAGAGTATATGAAGGGGCAAGTAAAATACTAAAAGGGTGGCAACAACCCCAGGAAAAAATGCTTTAACCAAATTAGAAGAGATCCAAAATCGTGAGGGGGGAGAAAGGGGATAAAAAGAGGTTCAAAAAGGAACAAACAAAAAAAAAGAAAAAACAAAAAAAAAAAAAAAGAAGGAAAGAAAAGAATTAAAAAAAAAAAAGGAAAACACCTAAGAAAAATGTAAAAAAGAAAAAATATATATATTAGATAAACTAGTAAAAAATCATTAAAAAAGAAAAAGGTAACAGTTAAAAAAAAAAAATTTTACCCGAAGGCGAGAAAAAAAAAAAACAAACAAAAAATGAAAAAGAAAAAAATTAAATTAACTGCAAGACTAAAAAAAAATCACAGGGAAAAAGCCATGAGTTCCGTGCTTGGCTTTCTCCTCCTCTGGAATTCTGCTGCTCTCCTTGGTATTGAAACCGCACTCCTTGGTAGGTGAACTTGGTCTCGGCTGGATTTCTTGTTGATCTTCTGGGGGAGGGGCCTGTTGTAGTGATTCTCAAGTGTCTTTGCCCCAGGCGGAATTACACCGCCCTTACCCGGGGCCGGGGTGAGTAATCCGCTCGGGTTTGCTTTCAGGAGCTTTTGTTCCCTGAGCGCTTTCCATAGAGTTCCGGAGGACGGGAATACAAATGGCGGCCTCCTGGTCTCCGGCCCGGAGGAGCCGAGAGCCCAGGGCCGCACTCCTCAGTGCGCCCTCAGAGAACAGCGCCCAGTTACTCCCGTCTGCCTGACCTCCGGCCGCGCTCCGAGCTCTCCGAGCCTGCGACCAGTTCAAGGTAACACCGAGCTGTGAGCTTACTGTCGGCTCTGTCTCTGTAGCCGGCTTTCCCGTTCCAATACCCGCAAGCTCTGCGACACTCAGACACCCCTGGTCCTTCTGTGACCCTGCGGGACCTGAGGCCACGCTGAACCCGCATGGGCTTTGCCCCGGTTTAGCCTCTGGAGCGATGTCCCTCAGCGGAACAGACTTTTAAAAGTCCTGATTTTGTGCGCGGTTGCTCCGCCGCTTGCCGGGAGCCGGCCCCTCCCCCCGGGGTCTATCTTCCCGTCACTTTGGATTCACTTCTCCGCCGGTCCTACCTTTCAGAAAGTGGTTGTTTTTCTGTTTCCAGAATTGCTGTTCTTCTTCTCTTCGATCTGCCGATGGATTTTCAGGTGTTTGCAATCTTTAGATAAGCTATCTAGCTGATCTCCGGCTAGCTGAAGCAGTCTCAGCCTGCTACTTCTCCGCCATCTTGACTCCTCCCCCTCATACCATCTTTCTTTTATCTGAAGAACTTTCTTAAACATTTCTGGCAAAGCATGTTTACAATTCATGTGGGTTTTTTTGTTTGTTTTTGTTTATCTGAGAATATATTTATTTCATGATTTTTGAAGGACAATTTCATTGCACATAGCATTCTAGGTTAATGATTTTTTTTTCAGTCCTTTAAATATTTCATTTCACTGTCTTCTTTTTTGTATGGTTTGTAAGATTAGTCTGAGATAAATAATCCTTAATCCTCTATCAGTGAGGTTTTGTTTCTTCTGGCTTCTTTCAGGATTTTGTCATTGTTTCCTGATTCTACAGGTTGAATGTCTAGTTGTATTTTTTATTTTTTTTCCGTCATGGTGTTCTCTGAGCTTCCTGGATCAGTAGTTTGGTGTTTGTTAATTCTGGACAATTCTCAGCCATTATTACTCCCTTCTTCTGTTCCTCTCTGTCCTTCTCTTTCTGGTGTTTGTTTTGCAATTGGTTTTAGCTTTGTAATTGCTGCAGTTCTTGGACATTCTGTTTATTTGGGGTTGTTGGTTTTTTTTCATCTTTTTCTCTGTACTTTTCGGTTTAAGAAGTTTCTATTGACATATCTTCACAGTCACTGATACTTTCCTCAGTTTTCTCCAGTCTACTGATGGGCCCACGAAAGGATTTCTTCATTTCTCTTATGGTTTTTGCTTTCTGAAATTTACGTCTGATTTTTTCTTGAATTTGTATTTCTCTTATTATCTACTTTTGCTTTCATGTTGCACACTTTTTCCCATTAGAACCCTTGGCATATTAATCTTAGTTATTTTACGTTCCCAGTCCGATCATTCCCAAACCTGTGCCATACCTGAGTCTGGGTCTGACGCATGTTGTGCTTTTTCGGTTTGCACGTTTTCTTGCCCTCAGAATACCTTGTAATGTGTTTGTTAAAAGTCAGGCATTATGCATCATGTTAAAAAAAAAAAAGAGGTAAATTGGTCTTTTAATAAGAGGTTTTTATGTTTCTCTGTCTAGGAGTTAGGCTGTGTTTAAAGTTTGCTGTAGCAAGGTGGCAAAGGCCTCAGTTTCCCATGGTATCCTCATTCTGTCTTCCTAGTTGTCTTTGCGTTTCCCTAGAATCTTTTTATGAAACAGAGTGAGCCTTCCAGCTCTCTCAGTTGTGCTTCTCTGTTATAATGCTGGGGATCTACTGGTGTGGCGGTAAGATATTGCTGAGGGGAAGTGCTCTATAATCTTACATTTAAATCTTGGATTTGGGGGGCACCTGGGTGGATCAGTAGGTTAAGCCTCTGCCTTCAGCTCAGGTCATGGTCTCAGGGTCCTGGGATCGAGCCCCGCTTTGGGCTCTCTGCTTAGTGGGGAGCCTGCTTCCCCCTCTCTCTCTGCCTGCCTCTCTGCTACTTGTGATCTCTCTGTCAAATAAATAAATTAATAAATAAATAAATTAATTAAAATAAAATCTTGGATTTTGTGTCTCTTTCCACCCCAGTGTGCCTGAGTCTCTAAGCTGTGACCTTCAGTTTTTCTTAGCCCCTTTTCTCCCTTCCCTTATGTTAGACAGGAAGGTCAGAGAAGGATTGACTTGTCTGATTACCCTCCTTTTTAAAGTTTGGCAGGGGAAACTCTGATAAAGTAGTTTCCTACAGGGTAAGGCTTCTGTTACAGACAGTAGACTTCTCTTGGGCATATTTCAAATGGTTATTTTCCCTCTTCTCCTGCCCAAACACAAGAGAATTTTCTTTCAGTTTCCACTCTGAGAACCTGGTAGAGCACCTGGGATGTTTAGAGTCATGAGAGTGTGTGGGGTCCTCCTACCACTGAGTCTCCAGTTAATTTTAACTCTCAAGTTACTCCATGTTCTACCTCCAGCAAATGATTAAGTGCTGTTTAATATTCAGTTCCAATGGCTTCCGCTCCTAGCAAACTATAACTCTCCCTACGTGTCTATCTCTCCACTTTGGGACACAGCAGTTCACCCAGTCTGTCCTCTACTGTTAATTTTTTTTATTTGTTCAACCTCTTCCTTATTGTGAGGATGGGAGCGATGACTTATAAGCTCTTTACATACTGGAGTAGAAACTATAAGTCCTCTTGTTCTTTATTGTTTTTCACAACACTTACTAATATAAAACCAATCTTAGTGTGCAGAC
The DNA here is from genome assembly GCF_009829155.1 of Mustela erminea. Classification (NCBI taxonomy): domain Eukaryota; kingdom Metazoa; phylum Chordata; class Mammalia; order Carnivora; family Mustelidae; genus Mustela; species Mustela erminea. The sequence goes on along the minus strand of NC_045616.1, from coordinate 40,325,083 downwards.
CATACAAAGACAGGAGATACGGATATAGATATCTAAACTATATGTATATATACTTACTTTTCTACTTCAAGCTGATATTTTGCCACGATACTTAAAATGTATAAGTGCTATAAGAGGTCCTTTTCTTCTCTCGCTTTATAGTTGTCAGATGTATGACATCTACAACCTTTGAAAAACTACACCAGACAATGTTATACTTCTCTTTCAGTAGTTATATATATTTTAAACGTAAGATGAAAAGTTAGTTTACTTACAAGTATATTTATCACTTGTTTTATTCCTCCTCTATCCTCCAGGTTCTCCTCTAGGATTATTTTGCTTCAGACTGAAAAAATACCTAATAATTTCGTTTAGAGCTAATAACAAATTTTACGAGTTATCCTTCACCTGAGAATATCTTTACTTCATTTTCATTCTTGAAGGCTATTTTCACTGGATAATAATTTTTAAGTCAACGTTTATTGTGGTTTACTCTCTTCTGAACCTGTGGTTTCTGAAGCGATATTCCTAGTCATCTGTATTATTGCTCATATCAATACTGGTTTTTTTAATCCATTTGCCTATTTTTTTAAATTTTATTTTTTCCGTGTTCCAAGATTCATTGTTTATGCACCACACCCAGCGCTCCATGAAATAGGTGCCCTCCTTAATACCCACCACCAGTCTCACCTAGCCCCACCTCCCCTCCAAAGCCCTCAGTTTGTTTCTCAATATTGTTTCAACATTCTTATTTGATCATGATGATCTCTGGATCCCCTGTGGTCTGTCCTATTGTCCGTTTTGTCTGATAATTTTGGGTATTATCTTTTTTCTTAGAGTATTGGTTTTTTCTGAAGCTAGTTAAAGAGTGCTAGATGACAAAATTAATCCAATTAGAGACCAAATTAACTCCTAGATAGGCTATAGTACTTCTGGAATGCCCTTACTCTCAGGTCTTAGCCTTACAGAGATATCAGAGAACAAGTAGTATTCATCACCGTTCCTCTTCCCAGTGTATGCTAAACTCACTCTCATCTACAGAGTATCACAGTACTGCTAGAATTTTCCTCTACTTTTTCTAAGACTTCTGCTTGATTCCAGCCGCTTACATTCATAATTCAGCACATGTACTGAGTGAAAACCCAAGAGTGTTGTGTCATTTGTCTCTCTCTCTCTCTCCTCTCTGATATCCTGCGCAGCCCTATTTTTGTGTCTCTAGGTTGACGCATCTGTCACAAATGTGTGCTGATTTCTTGTCATCTAACTAGATGCTTTTTGCCCAGACCTTTGCCCAAATTCTCAGCTTCTTCTCAATGTTGAGAGTTAGCAAATACCTCTAAAGTATCCAAATGCAAGAAGTTGCTTCTCTTCTTAAGGGTATGCCTTATTCCAAAATTTTGGCCTTTGAATTTCTATTTGCCTAAACAATCCTCTGATACCTTGAGACAAATCTTTTAAACTTGATTCAGTTCTGTATAGCTGTTCTCAGTGGGAGCATTGGTCGGCCACAAATTACTCCATTGTGGGTATTTTTTTTTACTTATTTTACTTGCTCTGTCCTTAGGTTTTCTATTTAAATTCTGTTCTGCTGTGTTTAATATCAATCTCTGCCAAGTTCTTTGAATTTTTGGTTAAAGGAGATATTACTTACACATACTTTCAGCTGTACTTCAGTTCTATTCTTTGATATCTATAAAAAGGCAGATGTATCAATTCAGGAACACAAGGTAAGGCTTTGTATAGACAGTATTGTCTTTTAGTTGTTAGCCACTTAAATACAAAATATTACTTCTTGGTTCTGAATCATTTCAATGCCTTTTTTTTCTTTAGTACTTTATGCATAAACAGCCGTGTCTCAAGCTACCATCATGATATTTCTGCCCTTGATATGAAAGGTAAAAGTGTGCTTTATATTTATTTTACATGTTGAATAATTCTAAGAATGGCATAAACTTACAGGGTTACTAGATAATTATTAACTAACTGAGAAATACATTGTTGACTTGAATGTAAATATTCAATCTGCAAAATAATATTTACCCGGAATAATCTTCATTGATCCCAGCAAATGGTACTGGAGCACAGTTTATAAAAATTACAAACCCAAAGAACATAAGTGATACAGCAGATGTAACCATTACAAATCTCATAAGGGCTTTACAAGACATGTGTAACGTGGAAACAATGATACCTCCCAGAAGCACGCCAAGTCCACCTGCTGGAAGTAAAACAAATCCTAAAAGAAAAAAGGAGGAAAAGAAAACAGTTTTTTAAAAAAATAGCTGAAGATAGTACAGAACATTCATTGGTTGATACAATCCCCCTGCTCTAAACATAAATCAAATATAGATTTAAATAAAAAGACAACGAAAACTTAAAGGCATGATAAACATCTCAACAAACCTGAACCTTAAGAGAAGTACAAATTTGGGAGTAGGGCTAAACCTACAGGCCTAGTGGAACGATGGAGAAATTTTGCTCCTATGTGATAACGACATCTAAGATAAACCCAGAACTTAATCCACGCAAAACAGAAGATGAGAACTGTCTTATTCAGAGCTATTATTGGATAGTTGTCTGGATTTATACCTTACAGCAAGAGACACGCCCATCACAAGAGTTCAGTAACAGAAACTTACTACCAAAAATTTAACTAAGCCACCCACTGATTCTATGAATGGGTGTACAATATTAACAATCTCACAACAAACTGAGATTTCAGAATAGTCACTATGAGAAGTAGTTTTCTTTTCAATCAAGCATAAAGGATTAGATAGAGGTGAACAGGAGGAGGAAAAGAAAGAGGGAGAAGAAGACATGTAATTAGAAGATAGTCATATGAAAGTAGCACAGTAAATGCAAACATTGCTGTGATTTCCTTTGCTCCAAACATAAAGAAGTGGTAGATTTAGATAAGAATATAGCAAGAGAAATATAAGGCAAAAAAAAAAAAAAAGTTCCACCAACATCAGATTAAATTTATTATCTTTGAAGGTCTGTGGAAGACTTGTAAGTAAGTAATTTTAGAATGTTCAAAAAGATAAATGAAAGTTTAACTTCCATAAAAAGAAGAAATAAAATAAAAAGATAAAGGAATGAAATAAGAGCAGATGAATAAAAAATAATAAACCTGGATATTTAAAACTCTAATTCCTAAAATAAAAACTAAAGTCCCAGACCAGAGACGTTTGCAAAGTTAATAGATTGGAAGAGAACATTGTATAATTCATGCACTATGTAATATTTTTTAAAAAAAAGAAGAGTGAAAGGAGAATAACCAAGATAAGTAATTAAAGGACAATGAGTACAGTAGAGAAATATGATAAACATTACCCAGTTGAACAAGGTCAAATTCAAAAGTAGTAAACCATGGTGACAGTATGCACCCTTGATATGATTTGATGCAAATGCCACTTTACTTCTGTGATCCTCCCTCTAAAACCCATAACTTTTGTGTAATCACAGGTGGAAAAAAATCAGATAATTCCCAGTTAAGGAACATTCTAAAAAATACCTGACCAGCACTCTTCAAAACTGTCAAGATCATAAAAAACAGTGGAAGACTTAGAAACTGTCAAACCCAATAGACACCTAAGAGATATGATAACTAAATATGATGTATCCTGAATGAAATCTTGGGATAGAAAAAAGGACATTGTGTAAAAGCAAAGGAAATAAAAATGAGATACTGACTTCAGACAACAGGAAGAGGCACTACAAAATGCTTTACTGCACTTGTGAGAAGTATAATGGAATAAATTCTGGGGAATTATTTCCCCAGAAGTAATACATGAACAATTGAAACTGAGAATAAGAAATTTCCACCATTAAAAAAAAAAATTAGTTCTGGGAATAAAAGAACACTCCAACTACTGAGAACGATTAAGAGTAAATAATTGAATCTATCCTAAGATAGACAGAAGGTAAGAAAACTTCATATCATCAAGAATAAAGAGAAATTGTAAAAATCTTCCAAACAGCATGTTACTTGCAAAAGAATAATTATAGCTAATTCATAAATTATAAAATTATCTAGACATGATATGAGCATGTGCACTCACTCTTGAAAAGTGGGGCTAGTGAACTATCTCAGTGGATAGTTAAAACCTCCTGAACTAGACTAGACATGAACACATGCACTCACTCTTGAAGAGTGGGGCTAGTGAACTACCAGTGGATTGTTAAAATCTCCTGAACAAAACAAAGGGGATAAAATGAAAAAAAGAAATGAGTCTACTGAGAGAGAACAAGATTAGGGGGGAAAAGAAGCAAATTGAAAGGTAATAAACAAAGAAATGTAAGTAAGAATTTAAAAGTTACTTAAAAATGTCAGAATCCAGGGATGCCTGGGTGTCTCAGTGGGTTAAGCCACTGCCTTTGGTTCAGGTCATGATCTCAGGGTCCTGGAATCAAGCCCGGCATCGGGCTCTCTGCTCAGTGGGGAGCGAAACTGCTTCCCCCTCCCTCTCTGCCTACTTGTGATCTCTCTCCCTGTCAAATAAATAAATAAAATCTTAAAAAAAAAATCAGAATACCCAATAATGGTAAATGGATAAAGCTTAACTATTAAAAAGATAGATAATTAAATTGGGTATTTTTAAAGGAAAGTCTGAAAATAAAATACTAAAAAAATGTGCCATGAAATGTTGTTCATAAACCTATATATATTTAACTTTGCATAAAAAAAATTTTGTTAAAATTGCCCGGAAAATTAAAAAAATCCATAAGCAAAGTATTTGGACTCAGCTTTCTCATAAACAAAGTCTCTGCTTACAACATTACTAAAGATATGGAAACTATTACTCGATGTGAATAGTTATTTAAAAAGAAAAGCAAACCATATATTTAAACACTAAAAATCTCTTCTCAGTAAGACATGACTTGAGGGGCACCTGAGTGGCTCAGTGGGTTAAGCCTCTGCCTTCAGCTGAGGTCATGATCTCAGAGTCCTGGGATCGAGCCCCGCGTCAGGCTCTCTGTTCAGCAGGGATCCTGCTTCCCCCTTTCTCTCTGCCTGCCTCTCTGCCTATTTGTGATCTCTCTCTCTCTGTGTCAAATAAATAAAAAAATAAAATCCTAAAAAAAAACAAAAAAAAAGTAAGACATGACTTAAATAAAAACATGATGAGAATCATAATTTTAAAAATACTTACAACAGAAAAATTAATGAAAATTACACCTAAAGTATGAGATACTATTAAGGAAAATCTATAAATAATTATATCACCATGATAAGGTTGTTAGGAGAATTATTTATGAGAGCCCATATTTAATCGCTTAGAAAAGTGTTCAGCACAAAGTAAACATATGAATGTTTGAAAAAAGGTAGACATTCACAAATACATTCATTAGAAAGCAAAAAAAAACTACAAATAAATAGAGGAGGGGCAATATTTATGAAGAAAATTGTGAGAAATGGAACTTAATCAGGAGACTTCAAAAGGTGAGAAGTAAGCCTGAAAGTAAGGAAGTCAAAAAGAGGCAAGCCGCATTTTACCCCAGAATCTCAGAAATGAAGGGCAATAGTACCATCACAAGCAGGAATGAGATAAAGGAAAAACAAGGGGAATGGATGGCAGTCTATATAAAGTGTTTGAGCTCCAAGTCCTATCCCCATCCCCAAGCCATATAACTAACCCAGGGAAAGGCCCTTAGTTTATTCAGCTTGAACCCAACAAGTACAGATTTGGGAAAACCACAAACATTTGTGAGTACAAAACTGAGAACTCCACTCAGCTAGGAAAACATTGCCTGTCAGGCTATTGACCTAGGTGATAAGAAAATACTGGGCACAGGAAGTTCAACAATTAAGTGGCTAGCTCTTTAAAGTCTACCCCAAAAGGAAACAAGACAATTGGAAATTCAACCAATGCACAGAACTTCAACTCTGTAAAGATTTTACTGATGTACAGAAAAGTACACAAATCACAACTGTACATGCCGATGACTTTTCAAAGTGACTGTTCTTATGAAACTACCATCCAGATCAAAAATTTAATACTTCCAGAAGATCAAAGGCTCTTTTATGCACTTACAAGATTTTATAAAATATGGATCATAAAGTATGTATACATTAAGGCTTCTTTGTTTGTATGATGTTAGAAAAATTCGCTCATGTTTTTATACATGAAAACAGATGATGCCTTCTCATTGCTGAACAGCATTCTAAAATACTCATACACCACAACTTATTCACTGTGATATTGTGAATAATGGTGCAACTTAAAAAATTCGTGTACATATCTTTTTGTAAATATTTGCACATCCTCTAGGTATATCCTTAAGAGAGGAATTTAAGTTTGGTATGTAACATGGAGTAGAATTCCTGAAGGAGGGAATATATATATAAGTTCAGCTTTTCATGATACTACCAAACAGATATATAATGGTTAAACCAATTTACTTTCACTAGTAGTGAATGAAATGCTACCACTCCACATCCATGCCAACTTGCATTCCCCTTTTTTCATTTTAGCCATTGTGGTGAATTAATAATAGGATTGTGTTGTGGTTTTCATATGCATTTCCCTAAAAACCAGTAGAGGTGAACCCACTTTCATATGAATATTGGCCAAGGGATAGCATCTTCTATTGAATACTTTTTCAAGTTTCTTGTCCATTTTTATTGAATTATCTGCCTGCTTGTGCTCTTTTTCTCTCTCTTACAAATAAATAAAATCTTTTTAAAAAAATTAAAGCTACATTGTTGAGGGCATGCCCATGTATAATTGTTTCATCTACCTCACTGCTGTCACTATAAATGATCTCTTCACAACAACTATTTATACCACCTTTTCTTCTGGCTAGCATTCACATAGTAGAACTTTTCCTACCCTTTGACTTTCAACCTTTTCAATGTCATCATATTTAAGGAATGCCTCTTGCAAGTAACATACTAGATTGTCTGCTTAATCTGACAATCATTATTTACATGTTACATAATTACTGTCATATAAATTGGGCAGCAATTCTCCATGTAGCTCATGTTTCTGCATATCTAGCAAGCAGAATCACTGACCGATCTTTGCCCTATCTCTTCAAAGATATTTGCACAGCCTTGGGTAATAGAGAGAGTGTTCTCAATAACAGAAGGAAGTTTGCTTATAGTTCTAGAAAACAGAGATTTTGTTCCTCCTGGAACTAAGAGAAGATACATGTACTGTCAAGTACAATAGAGATAATGTCTTCTTCTGGATCAAAAGATAAGCATGATTACTGTCTATTTTAAGATTTATGTTCCTCCAGAGTTGTCCCCACATTCACTAACTAACTTGTTTACACTGTGCCCTGGACTCCCAGATTTCGATGGATCCACCCTTCCCAGCCACATTTGCCTCAGTCCCAGTGTCTGCAGAAGTCTTCCCCAGAACACTGGTGCAAACCTTGCCAACACCATACCTCCCAACTCACATGTTTTAAGGGCCTCAGTCCCAGCAGCAGTAGGAGTGGTTAAAACCGTGTGCCCCACCCCAGCTGGGGACTTAACACTTGCCCACAACAGGTAAAGAGAGCCATTTCAGTTGGATGGACTGAAGGAAAAAGCAGCTGGGACACAAGAGCTGGGCATAAGCAACACACATAGGAAACAACCCTGAAGTACCAGCTTCTGGTGAAGAGAGGACTCTGCACTGCAGAGCACTACAGGACCTCTTCTTCCTAAGGAGACACAGCTCCCTAACAAAGAGAAATAGACACAGAGGGTTAGACAAAATGAGGAGACAGAGGAATATGTCCCAAATGAATAGCAGGACAAAACAAAACCACAGCAAGAGATCTAAGTGAAACAGATATAAGTAATATGCCTGATAGTGAAGTCAAAGTCATGATCATAAAGATACTCACTGGACTTGAGAAAAGAGTGGAGAATATCAATGTGAAAATACAAAAATGTTTAAGATTCTCTCTCTCTCCCTCTGCCCCCTCCCCACCTCTCTCTCTCTCTCTCAAAAAAAAAAAAAAAAAAAAAAAAAAGCATTTATATGTTGCCTACAAGAGACACATTTCAGACATGTTTAAAGATGTTCACCGTCACTCACCATCAAGGAAATGTAAATTAAAACCACAACCAGATATCACCTCATACCTGTCAGAATGGCTAGAATCAAAACAAGTGCTGACAAAGATGTGGAGGAAAAGGAACCCTTGTACACTGTTGGTGGGAATGCAAACTGATACAACCACCATGGAAAACAGTAGGGAAGTCCTCAAAAAATTAAAAATAGAATTATTTTATGATCAAGTAATTTCTCTACCAGGAATATTTCCAAAGAATACAAAAGCACTAATTTTGAGGGATATATGCCTCCCTATGTTTATTGCAGCATTATTTACAAAGCCAAATTATAGAAGCAGTCAAAGTGTCCACTAATAGATGGACACATGGATAAAGACAATGTGAAATACATATACAATGGAATAAAAGAATGCAGTCTTGCCATTCACAACAGTATGGATGGTCCTAAAGGTTATAATCCTGAGCAAAATAAGTCATTCAGAGAAAACAAATACCGAATGATTCCACTTATATGTGGAATTTAAGAAAAAAACAAATGAAAAAAAAAAGAGGGGAACAAAAAGCCAGACTCTAAATACAGGTGATAAGCTGGTGGTTGCCACAGGGAAGGTGGGTGGGGGAGTAGGTAAAATAAAGGAGATTAAAAGTACACTCATTGTGATGTGCATTGATGAGCACTGAGTGATATATAGTAATATATAGCATTGAAAAATAATAAAATGAAATAAGATAAATGAAACTTCAGCAAATGATATTACTCCCACTTTATGCTTATTTCAAATATTTCATTAAAAAATATAAGAAAATTTTATATAAAAACTTCAAAATGAGTATAATGAGCAGAAAAGGTCTACCTGCAATTTTAGTTGCTATAGGGCGTGTTAATGAAAACTGATTTTCTATATACAAAGGCAAATATTCAGAAGCTCCAATAAAAACAAAAGATCCTGAAGCTTTAGTCAGAGCTAGGCATATTAATATTGGATTCTTCAACAGAACCTAAAATAGAAATGTTATACACAAATTATTTCATTTTGTTAGGTAAAGAAAAATATATTTATTCACTCACATGTTAATGACAAATCAGCAAAAATTTTACCTTTCCCAATCTAAACTGAACATATATATATATATATCAAAATCTGCAGTTCACCAAGATATAATATATAATAATATACTATTAAAGACATGTAGAATTTGAACCATTTTTATTCATTTGACCTCCATACCACCTATAATTTTTATTTGAGATTCTGGCAGTTTTCTACAAAAATAAGGAAATTTCTACAAAAATTAAGGAAAAATAGATATCATTAACCAGGTGTCTAGAATGTTCCTTTACCTTAGTTAATCTATTTCTTTCCTTAAGAAATCTTTTCACCTAACTAAAAAACAAAATGAAGATAACTTAAGCAACACACAAGGAAAATTACTAGTATTACTATTAAGATTCTATAACATTTTACTCCTGGGTATTCCACATACAGTGAAGTCACGTAAATTCTGCATTTGTTTTTAAAGATTTTATTTATTTATTTGGCAGATCACAAGTAGGCAGAGAAGCAGGCAGAGAGAGAGGAGGAAGCAGCTCCCTGCTAAGCAGAGAGCCTGATGAGGGGCTCGATCCCAGGACCCTCAGATCATGACCTGAGCTGAAGGCAGAGGCTTTAACCCACTGAGCCACCCAGTTGCCCAAATTCTGCATTTTTTTAACTTACTCAGAAGTCTCAGGAGGATGTATAGTACTATTATACTATACATAGTAATTAACATGATAATAATTAACATTAAAATATAAACTTTCAAACTGATTTCTGTATTTCTTATATACTTATCTTTGAAACATTTCAGTGGCATTTTGTTTATATATTGTTAAATTAACTTAATTTTTTTTCTAGTCGTAAACACCATTTAAAAAAAATCTAAACATATTCTCTGTATTAATCCAATTCATCTTCTGAGTGCTATCTAAATTTACATACTGTGATCCTACCATATTCATCTACTCCCACAAGTTAGGCTCACTTCAACTCCCACTGTCACAAACAAGACTATATTAAATGTGCCTGTGCGTGCACACTTAAGGATCAGAGTAGAATGTCTTTGGAAGTATATATCCCAGAACAGGATTGCTTGGGCATTAAGATGTACTATACACTTCATTCCATTATTTCTTTAAAATTTTTCCCCAAAATGTATCACTTTATAATCCCACCATAATGAAGCAGAGTTTTCTATTTTCTTCATGTAGCAATTTATAATATTCACCACAGCAATATTTTCAGTTCCACATACCCTTGAGAACTTTGCCATTCCCCCATCAGGAGGCACTGAGCTGGGAAAGTCCTCAATGACTGTCTCAACAAAGAGATGCGGCATGACTTCTGAGGTTGGATCATAACATGACAATAGGACTTCTGCTGTATATGCTCACTCTCTCAGGACTCTGGCTTTGGGACTCTTTCACCATGTTGTGAGAAGTCAAGGCCAGATGGAGAGGCCATGTGTGGGTGTTCCAGCAAACAGCCAGTAGCGATAGCTCACAGTTAAGTAAACAAGCCATCAGGGGATTTTTATCCCCCAGACTTCACTTTAATTGACAAGTAGAGCTGAGCGGAGTAAGCCCTGACAAAGCTGCAGATTAATGAGCAAAATCATGTTCTATTATTTAAGCCACTAAGTTTTGGGGTGGTTTGTCACGTAGCAATAGATAAGTAGTACACTCCACGTAATCACCAACACTTGGTATTATCAGCAGGCTTTTAAAATTTTGCCACGCTGATGGATATAAAGTCATACCACAATGCTTTATATGGTACTTTCCTAAATTCAAATCCAACTGAGCATTTCTTCATGTAATTCATAGCTATTTAGACTTGGTTATTGTGTGTGAACTGCTTATTCATATTTTTATTAGGCTTCCTAAAATTTTTGTATAGATTTTCCAGGAATTCCTTATTTATTCTAAATACTAATCTCTTGTTACATTGAGAGATGTTACTCATCTTTTTTTTTTTTTTTTTTTTTTAAGATTTTACTTATTTATTTGACAGAGATCACAAGTAGGCAGAGAGGCAGGCGGGGACAGAGAGTCCTATACAGGGCTCCATCCCAGGACCCTGAGATCATGACCTGAGCCAAAAGCAGAAGCTGAACCCACTGAGCCACCCAAGCTCCCCTGTTACCCATCTTTTAACGTTATCTGCAGTTTCCTTCATAGAACAGAAATCTTTGTCATAACTTTAATCCACTAATTTTTACTTTGTATTTTACACTATTGCAACCTTGCTTAACTTTTCCTACCTCTATGTCACAAGATACTTCTTTCATGGTTTAGCATTAACTGTGCTGTTCTTTTTTTTTTTTTCCTAGTCACGTTTTATTAACCTGTAAATCACCTTTGTGTATCATATGAAGTAGTGGTCCAACTTCATTTCACCATACAGAGAATCAAATTTATCATCACATTTACTGAACTATATCGTTGTACTCCCTCTCCTATCAGATAGCAAGTTTTTATATATATTAATCTGTTGCTGAGTTCTGTCTTCTGTTTCACAGGTCTATACCATGATTTTATAGGAAACGGCAATCTGTATTAGGTATAACAGGTAGAATAAGGAACAGAAAACCTCGCTTTTATCTTGGCCCTGCAACTGATTTTTGGAACAACAATTAGCAAGTCACATCTCTCTATATTCCATTTTTAGGGAGTATTATATAATAGTAGATGCAGGAATGGTGTTTTAGTCAGGTACATGAGATATTTTTATATTCTTAACCTCGGTTCAGCTACCTGTGTGTGTGTGTGTGTGTGTGTGTGTGTATCCAAAGATATAGATGCCTTTGGAAAAATTACTCATCCTCTTTAAATTATTGCTTGATGATCTATAAACTAGAAATGATAATATATATATCTCCAGGTAATCATGAGAATGGAATATATGTAATAATTTAATTTCTGGCAACTAGAAATTACGCAGGAAAGAATACACATCATTTTCATAATTTAAAAAGTAAGAGGGTCACACTAGATTAGGAGATTTGTTGTTTACAAACTGTAGTGTGCTTTGAATCGTTGGGATGGTGTAAAACACAGATTACCAGGTCCTACTTTCAGAGTTTCTGATTCAGTAGGTTTGGAGCACAGCCCAAGAATTTGCAGTTTCAGCAGATTCCCAGGCAATGATGATGATAGTGGTGGCCTGGGAGCCACACTAAGAACCACTGCACTAGATAATTTTTGTGTTTGAACTTTTTAGAATTAAAATGAACAGGTTAATCCAGTTGATGAGACTCACTATAATGTTATACAGTAAAGTGAAAAAGACAAAAACACTGAGTAGCTGAATAATTCAGCACTCCTAAAGAAACAGAAGATTATTCAGAAGCAAATGGCAGCTTATCTGGTCTGCTCTCTAGTGGGCATTCCATTGTTTTGTCTTAATTGCTACAAAGACCCAGATATTCAGCTTCTTTCCATCAGCTGATTGTGCTTATATCTACTTCTATTACAGCTACTCACTGTATTGTCTCTCCATTTGCTTCTCTATCTCAATGGCCTTTGCACATTCATTTTCTCGATGTCAGTTTATTAGAGCCGTGTTGTGTAAGTTTCCTGGCCTCCTACGTATACTCTCCCAAGAAATAGAAAGTTAACTAGTTGGTTTATAGCAGGTCTCCCTATTGGATATTTTTCTCAAGCTATTTAATAGGTTTTTTAGTCTAAGGATTGCTATCTTGGGTTTAAGTTCTGATCCCAGACCTAGTTTTAAACTAGGACATTTGAATTACATTATATAGAGCATGGCAACTCTGCACAAGGAAACACTTCTGGGCACTTTATTCAGAAAGGGCTACAGGCACTTTACTTAGAAAGACACTGTGAGCATAGCAAACACTCAGACTACAACAGACCCTTCCGAAAAAGTATCTAGGCTTTCCTCATTTTAAAAAAGTCTATTTTGGGTGGCTGGGTCGGGTGCCTGGGTGGCTCAGTGGGTTAAGCCTCTATCTTTGGCTCAGGTCATGATCTCAGGGTCCTGGAATCAAGCCCCGCATCGGGCTCTCTACTCAGCAGGGAGCCTGCTTCCCCCTCTCTCTGCCTGCCTCTC